>NW_019416350.1:2331655-2574678 GCF_000390285.2 Anoplophora glabripennis | reverse complement strand
ATTATTATTATTCTACAGAATGATATTTTTTCGGGGGTCATGCCCCCTTTCTTCGCCTGAACCTTTATGCGGTGAATTACCCCCTCCCTTATGTACATGATATTTAGGAACACCCTGTATATATTTAAAAGAGAATTTGTATAAACGAAATTTCTATATTTTTCCTGAAACTACTTAACAATTTTCAGATTGATTCTACTCCCTTACAAAAAACAATAACTCAACAATGTTTCGTTTCTCTAATAAAATGAAAGTTATTTTCTTTCTTAAATATAAAATAAGAATAAAATGCTAATTCAATCTTCAAAATATCCCGCGGTGTCCAAATTCTGAATTTACGGTGAGTGCCTCTTAGTTGTATCTTCGCTATTGATTAAAATATTTATTTAGGTTAGACACTTTTGGGAATTTTTGCCTTTGATTAGTTAAATAATTAGATCCAGTTTCATTAATCTACGCCAAATATATTCAAAGGATTTTCAATAATTGTGATTGTTTTTTAAAACTTGAGTACCTTTTATCTCAAACAGTGGTTTTAGACATTAGCTTTTTGATTTAAAATGATCTAAGCAACAATCTCCTAATAGAAAACACTCTGTATATAATTATACACACCACAATTTTTATTTAGAAAAATTCTTTTTTGCTAAAGGATCATTGTTAAAGTGCAGACTTTTTTTTTTATTTCGATAATATAATATAAGTACACTTGTATAGGCGATTAAATGTATCCTTGATTCAAGATATGTTTTTCTAAATATATTCGTGCCTTAAGATTTTTTTCTAAATTAAAAAATGTATTTTTCTTTAGCTATAGATTACTTTCAATTTGGTTTAAAACTGGAGTGATGGTTAGAAGTCTAAATTATTTTACTGTTTTGCATTGTTTTGCAGATTGAAAATTTTTTTTTAATTTATAAACCCAAATCATTTTCGCTATTCACGCCACCTATAATTTGTTTTAAATTAATACCTACTCACCTACGGTAAAAATTCTATTTTTCAATTTTCTTGTAAGTCTTGTTTTCTTAGTTAACTTTTTATGTTTCAGAGACACCTAAAATTGCTCCATAAAAATCATCTTCCTTTGAATAAACTTTTTTCAGTTCTATGCTATAAATTTCAAAGAAAGAATGATTCTATAACAAGTAAATGAAGTAAATTGAGATCCTTTTCGCGGAAAATGCGCATCCTGTTCGCGGAGGTAACAAAGGCAGGCGATTGGGCAAGCAGCGAGGATTCAAGGAAACGGATCGTGGCAGCTTAATTGGGCAATTTTCTCGTTGTTGTGATCATCGCGGCGGCCTTGAGACCATTTTTAAGCGTCTCTTCGGATGGCTGCAGGCGAAACGGCAAATCATTAAATCTTAGTAATCCATCAAAATTATTACACATTGTTGTATAAATACCGAGATGATATTATTTCCGGTGGCATCGCTTAAAAACAAAAATTAACTGTAGACCACGGAAACGTAATTTACCGGAGTTTTTTTTTACTTGAAAAACTATTGCCTTGATAACATCTTAATATAAAAGATATGATCATAATATAAAGACAAAGGGGAAGAACTTTGTCATTGGATTCGCCATGGCATGACCTGTAAGTAAAAAAATGAATTGCGAGTATTGAAGCGTTAGATCAAACGGATATCTAAAGTAAGATGTCATAATATTAATAGTTTATGGAATACAGTGACAAATGCATTACTGAGAAATAACAGAAATATCTGGATTTATTTGTAAAAGCACAAATCATGCTTCCTTTGATTTTTGTTGCATATATAATGTGTATACAGGGTATCCCGTTCATATTTAAAAAAAACTTGTGTGCATGTTCCTCATGAAAAAATAAGGTGTAGTTCATGTAAAGTTTTTTTCTTAGACACCCTGTTTTCGAGATACAGTGTGTTGAAGTTGCTACTTTCCAAATGATTTTCCTTAATTATCTTTAAATCGGCTAAAGATAAAAATGTCAAAATTTGTACATGAGTAAACATCAACTGTGCGTTAAGAATAATGTGCAAACGATTTCTTTCTGAAGAGCAGTGTCGTCGATACGGGTAATTGGAAGGGTACAATCGAAAATAAAATATGTTAAATGTCAAAATTTATTACATTTCTACGGTTCTATAAACTCTAAAGCATACTACAAAATAAGATATACTTGTCGAAATTTGTTAGCATGTACCATTTTCGAGATTAAGTTGCATAGAAGCAAATGGGGGACAATTTCAGCATCTACTGTAGTATTTCGAGTTTTGCTCATTTATTTAATTGTGCAGCTGTTTTGTTCTGTATGCCTCCGAGTCTGTTTCCTAATATTTTTCTGTTCTTATCAATGTTTTTAAGCATTCATGTCCATCAACAATTCAGTCCAACAATTGTTTATTTTGGTAACAGTAGTGTAGTAGTTTACAAAATCTAAAATTAGTTATCTACTGATAACTAATTGCCATAATCTGTTTATTTTGATTTACATTTTTAAATGTTAGTTTACAACAAGATGAAACTTAAAATAAATTTTAATTTTTTTTTAGTTAATAAAATGTTTTACAATTTAACTGTTTCATGTGATACGTAAGAAATTAAATTTATAGTCTTAAATCCAAATACTGTTGGTAGCTAACTGTCTTCAGCTCATTCAATTGTAAAGTCCTCTTTCAATTTAATATTTTGTTAATGTTTTTGTGCCGCTTTATGTGAGCAAAAAAAATGCAACTTCATTTTTCTCGAAAATGGTACATGCTACCGAATTTCGACAAGTATACCTTTTTTGTAGTATGTTTAGAGTTTAGAAATGTAATAAATTTTGACTTTTAACATTTTTTTTTCAATTGTACCCCTCCAATTACCTGTATCGGCGACACTGCTTTTCAGAAAGAAACCGTTTGCTCATTATTCTTAATGCACAGTTGATGTATACTCGTCTACAAATTTTAACATTTTTATCTTTAGCCGATTTAAAGATAATTAAGGAAACCCTTTTTGGAAAGTATTAACTTCAACATACTGTATCTCGAAAACAGGGCGTCTAAGAAAAAAACTTTATATGAACTACCCCTACTATTTTTCTATGAGGAACTTGCATACAACATGAAACATGTATATTAAAATAATCAATCAAGAATAATAATAAAAAGATGGAAAAAATGGAATATGGATATGTCCTTTACAAAAAACTATGATTATTAGAACAAAATTTAGAATACTTAATGAAAAACCATTAGTATTATAAATAACTGTTTGGAAGAAATTTACAGCCTGACTTTTCAAACTAACGGACTTGAAATCAACAAGTTCATGTCAATTAATAGTGATAGAAGGTTAACTTAGCTAAGTAATTATATAGGTGTTTACAAATTTGGAGATGGTTATTAAGTAGTAACGTTAATAATAACATTTTCAATAAGCAAAACCGTTGAAGTACAACGATGAATAAAATTATTAATGCTAAAAATTCTGATTCTGAGAACTTCTGATTAATACGAAATGGATAATTGTGGCCTTAGATTTTTATTATTCTTTCTTTTAGTGAAAACACAGTCTGTTTGCGTGTGTATGTGCAAGTTTGTCAACATGTCAGAATAAACGTACTAAATTGCCTATCAATACAGTAACAATTAATGGATATGGTGGTACCTAACTTATGAAGAAAATTCCAAAAATGTTTCTTCTTGAATTATTTGAATCAAGTCGAGCAAAAGCGAATGCTTACATGGAGTGGTAAACAGTCCAATAGCGATTCTTATAAAACTTTGCCCTCAAGTGAATGGGCTTAAAAAATCAAACTACTTTATTTGATAATAATAATAATAATATCTCTACTCCTCATTCTAACTACGAGAGTTAGCCCAGAAGTCGAAGACTTGTGCGGGAGAGGAGGCGGCATTTGCGCCCATCAACGACATGTTGATAGGCCCTAACCACCATTTTGTGCAGGATTGAGGAAAACCTGGAAAACCTCATTAATTAGGGGGGTGGTCAAATGCCAACCGGTGTCAATCTCTCACATTGACCCAAGCCAACATTCTTCCACCCTACCATACCTGTACATAGGGTGCCAATCCTCCGTACAAGCATAGCTAATCTACGGTCTACCGGCCGCGGGATTCGAAACCCGGGCAGATCGGCACATCGATTTAAGTACTGACGCCTTAAACCGTGCGGCTATCGACTATCGCTATATCGGCTATCGACCGTGTGATGGATCGTTAGTTTTTAATATAATTTTGTCACAAAATGTATCTTATGTGATTGTAGTTTAATCAATATAAAAGTTAAATAGTTGTATTATGGAGCAGGAATTTTTCATATGGGCTCCCTAATATAATATTCAAAATTTACTACATGTTTAGTCATTATTACACTAGTAGCATCTGCCATACATATAAAAAACGTTTAGAAAATGCCATTGTCTTGAAATATTATTATGGAAGCCCACATTTCCCAGTATAAAGTGTCAATATTTGTAACATGAAATCAGGATACATTTAGATAGAATAAGAAGCAAGCATTAGCAGAAAAATTTACAAATGCCTTTCATGGGCATCAAATGACGGACAATATAACAACTTTTTGTAAGTGTGAAAATCTAATATTATAAAAGAGTTTTCTTTGAGACATTTTGTAGAAATAAAGTGATATAGTTTTTAGAGGTACGGAAAAATGCTCATGTTAGGAAGAATGTCTATATTTGGAATTTTCAATTAAAATGTCAGTTTTATGAATTTTCTTTCAAAATTTAGCGTAAACAAAATGTTTTACTTTTAATTCAATTCAATATTCAATCAGTTGTGCTTTATTACAGTTTTCACAAAACCATCAGCAATGCCTTCAGAGGTAATACAATGGGCCCATATACCATAAGAACAATATCTGCAATATACATACTTCTATAGATGTCTTAATCTAATTATTCTTTAAACAAGAGCGTCTAATTTTTCCTTATCTGCCTTTTCTTCTATATAAATTTGATAATTTAATAAATAAAGTTTGATAATTTTGTCGAAAATGTCACCATCTATTCTTATGTTTAATAGAAATAAAAGGATATTACGAATTAATATAAGGGTGATCCATATCAAGAGCTGTCACATTTAATTTGACATATTTTTTCAGTTGTCTATTTTCATTGGGCCATAGTTAGCCTGCCTCGTTATGGAAATAATAGTCCTTAATATTTGCATTTAATAAAAAAAAAGACAAATTGTAGATATAAAAAAATTCAAAATAAAGCAAGTACTTTTCTAAGGATTTTGGTATAGTTTTGCAATTTAATTTTGACTTGGACCATGTCAATGTTATAAAGAAAACTAAATAATGGAAGAATGACTTCACTATTTTAGCAATAACTTGCAAACGATAGAACATATCGACTTGCGGTTTGTGCACTTGTTTTCCTTTATAAATGGTCTATCAAGCCATGAAAAAAAAACTATATCGTTGCGCTTAATTTTTTTAGTAAACGAAGGCAATTACAAATCTTTTCTGATTAGCGTCGTCTACCGTTGCGTAGGAAAATAATATTTTTATTCCCATATCTTAAAAATAAATTTTATTAATAGTTCGTTAAATTGAGCCGTTATTTCTTGAAATCGATTAAGGCATTTAGAAGTTATGACAACATAAAAATTTCAAGATGGCGTCCTTCATACTGGCGTTGCTATGCTAATAACAAAAAAAAAGTTCAAACTAAACTTGTGAAGGGTTTAAGAGTGTATCTAAAAAGTGTATTTTCAACTTAGGTTATATAAGCAAAATTTAAAAAAACGACAATTTTCTGTAACACTGTAGCAGTTGCGCCCTCTAGCGACGAAGTTACAAACTTGAAAATATTTTAAATCAATTTCTTTTGGCCGTATTTGTCAATAGATTTTTTACCCCATAATCGTAGCACGTCTAGTTTCCTATATACAGCCGCTCGATACCGATCACCCTGTAAATCAATTTTGTCGATTTTTTTCCAAGAATAATTAAAAAATTATTTTTTTAATTAAGTATAATACAGAATTTCCACTAAGGGCTGGTCTTTTTAGGTGTCGAGTAAATTTAACTGTCAGTTCAAACTATTACTGTCACTTTGTTATACATATGTGTTATGTGAGAAAGATATAGATTTAACTGGGAGGTATTTTTATCTGAAAGTGAAAATACCGCCCTTAAATATAAAATTTGGCATACGAACTTTCCCCGTGTTGCTTTTTCCGTTGGACGCCAATGAAAAACACCTTTCTGTAATAGTATATTACGTAATAAGTGTTGTAAAAAGCATTTTACGCACGAATGGGAATGGGAACAGTATATTACGTAATAAGTGTTGTAAAAAGCATTTTACGCACGAATGGAAAAGTTACGCACGACGCCGCGTAGCGGCGAGTGCGTAATTCTATGAGTGCGTAATTGCATTACACCACGTATTACATACTATACTTTATCTACGACCACTACTTTAAATACTTAAAAACACATCGTCTGCGATCAATGCAAGATTCCTATTACGTCGTATGGTAAAAAAACGCACAGCTTGGTAAAAAAATCGTAGTTTTCCTAGCAACCGCCTAGCAACGGTCAATACAAACAGTATTGTATTGGCTGTTGCTAGGCGGTTGCTAGGAAAACTGTGCGATTTTTTTACCGTACGTAATAGGAATCTTACATTGATCGCAGACGGTGTGTTTTTAAGTAATTACAGTAGTGGTCGTAGGTAAAATATTTTATCCGTGCAGTGCTTTATTTCCAATATATCTTTTCTTCGCAGTCTTCGCACAAGGACAATAATATATACATATAAGGAGTTTAAAGTGTAAACCCTGCACGTACTCCCCTGTACTTATATATATTTCTAAAAAATTATAGAGGTACAACATTCGGAAAAGTAAATCTTCAAAGCCAATGGAAATGTCACGCATAAACTGTTGAAACAGTATTTTTTAACTGACATCAAGCTCTGCAGTGTTGCACTTGCATCATCCGATAAGGATCTCGGCGAAGCAAATAATAGTCGAAGGCTGTACGTACAATGGTCACTTATTGTTGTTAACATGCATAACTAATGTACGGCCATCTATCATTTAAGTTTGCACTATTTTATATCCTGCGAAATACGTGAATAAATGAAATAGATATTCAACCGTCTGTTAAGGATCTACATGTGGCTTCAGATTGGTAGTGATTTCCAGGATAGTGTAAAAATGTGTTAACTATATTGGGGATGGTTGACAAAATAATATTTTATTTAATTATATTATTTAACTACATGAGACATTTTTATTTTGATTCTGGCGTGTTATGACAATGTAAACTTATTTTCTACAAAAATATGATAATTTTGGTTTCAGTAAGAATTCATAGTTTTCCTTTGATGATTAATTTTTAATTGCACTAAAGAGGATTCAGAAAATAAGACTTACGAAAAACATAATAGGCTTATAATGTGTACATCTTTCGTTAATACTTGTTTTAAATACTTGAAAAAAATTGTCGGTATATAAAAACCAATCGAACCTAAGTTGAAATAAACCGTTTTATAATGATCGTATTCCTTCAATGAAATTTTATTAATTTATTAAATTGCTAGTTGCTAAGTAACTGTTATATTGTATTTCATGTTTTTTTAATGCAATCAAGAAACTTGTTATGGACAATCTTTGAAAATTAAAAAAGTTAAAAGCTGTGTTTAAATATTTTTTCTAATGAATTCGTTATTAAAAAAAAATTATAATAATTACAGGCAAAGTAAAAAATATGATAGCCAAGAAACGCAAAATGAATTAATAATCACGTATAAATTGTTTAAAGTAGTGTAAAATTTATGTGAACTGTACAGAATATGATTGAGTGTAAATGTTATGGTGTGCTAATTGGATGTACTTGAGTGTAACTGTAACGATTATTTTGTTTTCTCTTTTCTTTACATTTTTATCTGTTATTATTTAAATAATATTCTATTCCTCTACTGTCGGCAAAAGATCTCCAAATACTGTCTTACAAGCTTTTTTCTGAAAATGAATAATATGGAACATCTTTTTTTAATTAGAGGTGGTAGACATCATATATACTGCAAAACCTTAAAAGTATTTTGAGATATCATCTATTTTTATGGGCCTCTTTAATGGGCTCTACCCTTGAATTAAAAAAAGTCAACTTAAACCAACTTACCTATACGCATACAGAAGTCAAGGCCTACTGAGATATACCCCTATCAATGTGATAATTCGAAGAAATATTTGTTTATACTTTAAAATGATTTGAGCTAGAGACTGCTGGTTGGTAAGCAGCTAAAGTTATTTAAATCTAATATGCTACTAAAATATGGTAGAAAATTGTTCATCTTGAAGTCTTCTTAATTATCTACAAATGAATATTTTATAAAATGGAATGGAAATAAAGCAGTTGAGAATGAAACACTGTCACAGTCCCAAAACTACCTCTTACGCTACATGTGTCATTTAGATAATACTGTAAAAATTAGTGCCGGGGTACCCTAAGTGTAAGTTTAAAATGTATAAGATATTCCACAATTTTAGAGATATCTCAAAACATAAATTTACCATTCCTCTTCAAAGATGTCTTCTTTATTATTAATTTTCGGAAAAAAGTTTATATCAAAAAATGCTTTAATTTTTTCGATCATCGAGGGATAAATAAAAATTAAATTTCACCATTTTGGAGATATAAATTAATTGAAACTTTTCTTATTGCGATTTTCATCCTATAGATTTGAAGAATTGTTTTGCTATTTTGGTACCTTTTTCACAACAAATTTGTACATTATGCATATTTCGAAAGAATAACATTTTCATTGGCTTTTAACAATCAACTAGAATTTCAGTGTTATAGACTTAGGCCATATAGTTACCAATAACAGTAAAATTTTGACTTTAAAACTCGTCTCGAGTTTGACCTTTTAAGTACATATAACGATTGTATTTATGCACAACGTAATAAACTTAGTTTTAGATCACAGAATAATTTAGTTGATTTACACAACTGGATTTTATATATCATTTATGGTTTTCGAGAAAATTCTTTACTGTTGTTATGTCTATGTTATGCCTTCAATGTTGACTCAAATTATTTCAATCAACGGCTTCAAATAAATACAGGTTACATACAGAATCTACAAGTGGTATAGCTACTTACGGTCTTTTATTTCTGTGATAATAGAAGTTATCTGTTCTCCATGGGGTCCAATGCTCGATGAAATTATGGACCCATTCTCGCTATAAATTATCTTCTGCCCACCCGGTTTATTATAATTATAGCCACCATTTGGATTATTTGGATCACTTGGTTCAGTCGGCTTATTCTTTACTGATTCATCACTATATCCATTACCATTAGAAGGCCCTGGACTGTATGGGTAAGGCATGCCACTGTCTGGCTTCCCATCAGAATCTAAACCAGGTTTCAAGGGTTTGTCGTAATGATACCCTGGACGATCTCCATCAGGTTTACCGTTCTCATAAATTCCAGATCCTGGAGCTGGTTTAGGTGGTTTACCGTAATGATAGCCAGGACGAGAATCTCCACCAGGGCGGCTATCGCCATAAATATGAGAGTCAGATGGTGGCTTAGAAGGTGGTGCGTCGTAATGATAACCTGGATAATCTGGTTCATTTGGGTGGCCGTAGAAAGGTTTCCTTAGTGGTTTATCAAATTTGTCACCTTCTGGATAACCATTAGTGCCTGGTCTCCTATTGTAATCATCCGGATGTGGTATAACGGACCCATACTTCGGAGGAAGAGGTCGGTCGTAGTAAATTGAGTTCAGAGAAGGGTCATAGGGGCGATCCCCTGGTCTAAATGGTCCCGCTGGTCTGTCGTACCTAATTGAGAAAAAAATGTAATTTAGCCAACAAGTTTGTAATTCCATTCTTCTGATTAAACTAATGAATACGATATCTAAAAATTTTTGCTAAATCTATATACAGGTTGTCCGGAAAACCGAAATGGTGGAATTATATGGGAAGTGTTCTACATATATAATTTTATCAATCTGAGCCTAGCTAAGAAGTTGCAATCCATTTTAAGTGGGGGTTGAAATAATATATTTTTAACATTTCTCCAAAGTACCTGTAGTTAAAAATCATTTTATCACTAGTTTGCATTCCATTTATTTTATGCTTTTTGCTGCTCTACAAGGACTTGACATAATAAAAATATTGATAATAATAATAATACTGATCTGATAATAGCAAAATTAACTAGAAATTTTAATGAATACAAAATGTACAAAAATAAAGGCAATACTGAAATATTATAAAACGTATAATATTTTGAAATGGATAGAGCAGAGCAAAAATATAACTTTGTTTTCAGTTCCTTAAAAATAAAGGATGAAAAGAACGAAAAATATTACAGCTTACATCAGTCCCTTGAAGAGAACCAGGAAATAGTGTATGAGAACTTTTTTCTAAGTGTAGTTTCGATTTTTATGGAACACACCTCGCCCCCCCAAAAAAAGATTTCCACCATTTCATATTACAATAATTTCCGGAATACCCTCTATATCCGAATTTTATGAAATTGTATAATTTGTTAATTACCCGACGTACCCTTTATCATGTGGTCCTTGGGGTTTGAAGTGGTCATCGGATCCCAGTGGTCTCTTAGGAGGCCTATCATAATCTGAATCAGGTATACGATCCCAACGTCTGGTATCAAATGGAAGATCAGGTCTGTCATAAGAATCCGGTCTATCGTAAGGACGATTTGGCCTATCATAAGGAGGATCAGGCCGATCGTAGTCAGGACCCGGTTTACTATGCGATGAGCCTGGTCTATCATAGGGCCCATCAAAAGAATTTGGTTTGTCAAATGGAAGGTCTGGCCTGTCATGAGGTTGATTTGGTCCATCATAAGGACGATCTGGCCTGTCATGAGGTCGATTTGGTCCCGGAAGATCTGGCCTGTCATGAGGTCGATTTGGTCCATCGTACGGACGATCTGGCCTGTCATGAGGTCGATTTGGTCCATCGTACGGACGATCTGGCCTGTCATGAGGTCGATTTGGTCCATCGTAAGGACGATCTGGCCTGTCATGAGGTCGATTTTGTCCATCGTACGGACGATCTGGCCTGTCATGAGGTCGATTTGATCCATCGTACGGATCTGGCCTATCAAATGATGAACCCGGCCTATTATGATCTGGTCCATCGTAAGAATTTGGTCTATCATACGAAGGATCTGGCCTGTCATGGGGTCGTTTTGGCCTGTCATAAGGGGGTTCTGGTCTATCATAGGATCCATCTGGCCCGTCATAAGGAGGTTTATCATATGGCGGTCTATCATTTGGTGGTTTATCATATGGCGGTCTATCATTTGGTGGTTTATCATATGGCGGTCTATCATTTGGTGGTTTATCATATGGCGGTCTATCATTTGGTCGTTTATCATACGGTGGTCTATCATAAAATGGTCTATCTAAATCATCTGGTTTTGGTCTATAAGGCCTTTCGTCATCGTACGGATGGTTGAGAATCGAAGGTCTAAAAGGAGGTAAATCGCTTGACGCACAACACTCTTTATTTTTTTCGCAACATCCGCTTGGTCTAGGAGCTTTGTGCGGTCTTCCGTAGCTATAAGGTCCATCACCTACTAAAATCTCATGTACTGGATGCAGGTAAGAGCGAGGTCCACTAGCTACACTAACAAGTGTTTGAACATGATGAACTTCATCCGAACTTGGAGGGAGGTAGTGTTGGTTATTGAAATTGGATGCGTATGGAGATTTTGGGTATTCATTTTTCGGATGATGGTACTCATCATCAGGACGTGCATCACCATAAGACGGGTTAATATGTGAATCTGATTCAGAAACGGCATCAGTTGGTCTCATGTCTGTGTCAGAATCAATGAGGGGTGGTTTATCGTGTGGGGTTTTGTCGATAACCACGCTGCATCCCAACTTTTTTATATATAGATCATAATCAGTTTCTGCTACGGTGCCGATGGGTTTTAGATCGGCCGTTTCTCTAATGAGGTCGGAACTCAACTCGCAGGTTCCATTTCCTTTTGTACCAATCCTGAAAAATGATTTTATTTATTAATACAAAAAATCCTATTGCTATTTTCAAAGTTGGAGACAATATTTTTAATTAGAGAAATATTTTTTGATCGTTGTTTCTTTATTATTGACAACTTAAAAATTGATTGCCATATTCATTGACATATGCTGACAAATACAGGAAAGCATTCCAATATTTCTGTTATCAAACAATTATAGCAATGCAGATAGTTTAATACAATTACGAAATACATATATTGTACTCCTATTATCGCTGTTGTATATAAAGTTGCCTATAATATAGAAAGAGAACGATCTCGCTATAAATCCCATCTAGTTAAGAAATATGTATGAATAATAATAGGTAATTTAGAATTTTCCTTCAAATATATTTTTGAAAAATAACGGTTCTACAATTGGAATCAGTTATTATTTTTTCTACCTCCTTATACGTAAGTATATGTTAAATTCTATTTTATTTCAAAAATGAGAATATGGAAAGGACCAGAAAAAACAACAAGCAAAGCAAAAAGATTTTGTGTGACTTGTTAATCTTTTGCCTAACTAAAGATGGTAATTGTCTCACATTTACACAGCTGATTATAATTAATGAGAAGTACGGTATGCATGCTTTTAAAGAATTTTAGAGAATTTAATAGACATATTCTGGTTAGTATAAATTAAGGGCTACCAGTTTTTATGCCGCTGGCTAAACGGTACGTATCGCCATTAGATCAACAGTCCCTCTTATTTACACACATTCAAAAAATGTATCTGCTCTTTTTTTAAGTAAGTGCGTTCTATAATTAATCATAAGTATACAGACGCAAGAGAAAAATTAGTTCAAGTTTTAGCCACATAATTATCGAATCTTAACATAAAACCAAAATTTATCATTTGTAAAAAATTGAGGAATCCATTAGAAATAATTTACTGATGGAATGTGCAAAAAGATAATAACGACAGTACATTGGCACTGGTAGAATGAGAGAGCAGAAAAATTAAAGAACTATATAATTTGTCGTCGGCATTTTAGGAATGTAAAAAGCCCATCTTTTGATTTAACAGGAAATCACAGGTATTCAACTTCTTTACTAGAGAGGTAAGTAAACTTGAGTAACATTTTAAAATTACAGTAAAAAAATATTTTTTTCTTACTGCCACTACTATTATGTTTAACTGCAGAGATTTTATAAGACGGTTGGGACTCTTTATCACTTCATTCCTTTTTGTTTTGGTCTTCTGTCTAGACAAAAAAAAATCTAAAAGTTAAGTTTTAGGAAATCTTCTTGCGATTTCAAAGAAATTTCTATTATTATTTAATGGAGCATACTGTGTATTTGCAATTTTTTTCTAGTTACAATATATCTAAGTCATCTACGTACAGTGCCGGCCCTTTGAAAGTGGACGACTCTTATAAGCAAATTGTCTATAATTGGCCTTTGTGAAACTGACTTGAAAATGTGAGGTTCAAATCGGCTGTCATTATGTCAAATTTAATGTGTGTCTATCCTACTGGTTCTAGTGAGCAAAACAAATCCAAATTAGGTAACAAATTATTTATTTTTCCAATACTGAAATATATTATACATTCTAACGACCATTCATTCGCCATCAAAGAGATCTAAAAATGAAACACTTTTCGTCGTCAAAAAAACGCGATTCGTAAAGTTAGTATTTTGCCCAAGCACCATTTTTGTCTATAAGACTGCAATCTACATGGCATTGATAAAATTAATGTCCTTGTTATAATCCTCAGTGATGTTATCTCATGCGTTTTCAATTGCCTCCCAAAGTTCTTCGACGTTAACTGGACGGAAGTTTCTGCCGTAAATTTTTTTCTCCATATATTCCCAGGACTTTGAGGGCCAAGGTAAAACATCGATGTTGTTATCAATGAACCATTCTGACGCAGCTCTTGAGGTGTGAATTGCACAATTATCCTGCTTGAAAGTGAAATTCTGAGGATACAGCATGGTTACAACAAACATCAGGTCTTTGGCTTAACCAAGCCCAAACGTTAATGGAGAATCTATCGCTGCGCTGTGTGGGTTTCACATAAGGCTCCGAATACCACATAATCTCTAGTGGGTAGACACGGACAAATATAATATTCTCCCAGAAGTTGTCTGCGCTTCCTGCAAATTGTCTTGCAAACTCTAACCCCTGTTCTTTATACTGGGGAGTCAAAGCAACTGTTACACACTACGTTTATCTCGGAGGTTTCAATCTGCTCGAAAGTGAAAAACAAATTGTTGGCTTGATGGATGGAAAAAGACTAAGAATAGTCGATGTTTTTAAAAGTTTAGTTGGGCCTATGGTTGAAGCGGGTTTTCAAAGGGATGCGTCCCAACTGATCATAAAATGGAAGAATTTAAAAAGTGAGTACATTAACATTAAGAGAATAGTAGGTACCTAACACAAGTTATTTTCAGGCGACTATTACAAAAGTAAAAGACACAATGCAATCAGTGGCAACAGTCCACATTATTGCGATTTTTTTGATGCATTACATGAGATTCTTGGCACGAGACCATGTGCCCAAACTGAAGGGTTTGATTCGAGCGTACCAGAAATACAAAATGACTACGAATAATTCCGAAGACCTACATGTTAATGCAGAAATAACGGTTGAGGAAGAACTGGGTAGGTATTTTTAAAGGGTTTGTTTAACTAGTTTGTCTGTATGCAAACAAACGAAATTTATTTTAAGTTTGTACGACATAAGAGTATAATCTAATTTATATTATTTTGTAGTGGTACTAGAAAATTCCACAGACTGTGACAGTGATATATCGGCCACAACACCAACTACTAGTAACAAAGCCAGACAAACCAAGGTCACAAACACACGTCGAAATAAGAAATCACTGTCGGAAATACAATTACAAATACAACAAATGAAAAAGGAAGAAGGGGAAGCAGAGAAGGAAATGTTCGATCAATTTTTAAAAAAAACAAGAAGAAATAATGTTGAAATGCATAAAAGTAATGTTAAAAGGCTTGAAAGAAATTTTTACTGGTTCACGGGATGATGATGAAAGTGATGAAAGTGAATATTAATATAAAATATTAAATAGCAAATAGCTCTTACTACTACATAATAATAATAATAAAATATAATACAGAAAGTTGGTAATCTTTTTATTGGTTATTTATTTGAGTGTTAACAGAGGATCTAAGTGGGTAATTATCACAAAGAAAGTTTGTTAAAAAAGTACGTATGTTATGCCCTTCAATACTATTTTTTTGCCGATTTATACACTTTTTTGATGGCTCCAAAATCATTTCAGCGTCTTGCACAGCTTTCATCCAATTTTCTTTAAAGTTATCTTTATGAAGTTCAACAATGTTGTGAAGTGTACAACAAGTTGCTACTACCTGTGGAACAAACGAGTGATGAACAACTAATCGTTTCATAAGGCACCTCCATCTTGATTTTAGTCGTCCAAAGGCAATTTCAACAGCCACTCTTGCTGAATTTAGATATACATTAAACGAATCCTCAATTGCTGTCACTTTTCCTGTATAACCCTTCAATAACCAAGGAAGTAAAGGATAGGCTGGATCGCCAATTATTATGTAGGGTAATTGCCTTCCCTGTAAATATACTGTGCCCTGCAAATATCATTAATAAGTTATACTTTAAAATACAAAATAAATATATTCTACTTACTTTGGGCAAGATGGTTTCTATATTTTGATATATTTTCGACGTAGTCAAAATTGCAGCATCATGTGTTGCACCTGGATTTTTTATGCAAATATCCATAAATTGATAATTATGGTTTACCACTGCTTGTAATACTTATGATGCCCAACCTTTGCGATTTATATAATCTCTATATTCTTCAGAAGGAGGAAGAATAGGAATATGAGTTCCATCAATTGCGCCGATAATATTTGGAATGTGGGTAGTTTTTTCAAAAAAACTTGCATTTTCAATAGCTTCAGCTTCATTAGGCATTTTTATATGTTTTGGTGTTAGTTTTTTTATGCACGCCAAAATGAATTCATGTGCAATTTTACACACAGTTGATTTATGAACACCAAACTGATTTCCAATAACTCGATATTCACAGCAACTAGCCAAGTAGTACAACGCTATGACTACTTTTTTTTCAACTGAACATACCATATTTTGTTCTTTAAAAACTGGATTTGGGCGGGGTGAAAGTTGTTGCCTCAGTTCATTACATATATACATAAATGACTTTTTAGACATTCTAAAATTTTCTATCCACTGGTTTTCACCAAATGTGGATTGCTGGACTATATTTTCCCACCAATCATAACTCCTCTTTTGATTATGTGCACGCCGTCCCTTCATTGCTAATTTAATTTTGTGTACATAATAACACCTGCAAGGTAATTAATTAGTAATTAGAATGAAATCTTTTCAGAAAGATTTGTACCGACTTGTGGATAATGCGTCGTTTTCTCCGGACTTGTCTCCATTTCAAAAAACCATTATTAATAAATGCAGTGAGAAACGTATTATATGCTGATAAAATCATACCACTATAACTTTCCATTTCTTATTCGATGGGTTATTTCATTACATATGGTTATTTTATTGATAGATACTTAGGTTATTTGACAAATAAACAAATTAAGTTAGCTTAAAAATTCCGTTGGATGTTAACAGAACCACCAATAACACAAATTGATTATTTACTAAATATTCTCAGTAATGCCAACACTGATGTTTAAAATTGGATTGGCTCGATCAGCTTTAAAAAATAAGCCACACAAACGACATAAACGCTAGTGGCTTGGGAGCGAATTGATTTGATTCTATCCGATCGAGTCAAGCCGCTCGACTTTTTACGAGATAAACGTAGTGTGGTATTTGCGGCCACAAAATTCTTCAGCTTCAAATCTTTCAGTTCGCACTGATCCAGGAAAATTCGTCTCAAAGGAAGCCGCTACAGCCATGTCAAAAGGATTTATTCTTACGTGGTGCTTACTTTTCGACGTCCACCTCCGTGAACATACGTACGTGGCCCTTCGCAATCCATTTTTCTTTGAGTATAAATATGCTGTTCTTGCATACATGCAGATCATCCGCAATGACCAATCATTCTGAAGTAAAGTTATAGCTTTCACTTTCTCTGGTTCCGTTAATCGCGGCATCTTGAATTACCAAGCAAATTACTAATGACACTGACATATAAAAACTTGTCATAGTAAAAAGTAGACCACATCACATTAGAAAAATAAATCGTCCACTTTCAAAGGGCCGGCAGTGTACTTCGTCAATTTGCACACTTTTAAAGGGGCAATTTTATTGGTCACCAAGAAGTTTTGATTTAACCCTAATGTGCTACTTAATATGAGGAATTCCGAATGATAAAGTAAACAAAGAACGAACTAATAATAATTGAATCTAACTAGCAATTTTCATAAGGTGGATAACGTCGGGCATTAAAAAAAATTTTGCTTGGAATATACGTTTATTTTATTTTATTTCTTAACAGAAAATATAGAGATCTGTTTGATAGACTTACATCAGATGAATACACATCAGTTGCATGGCAATGTTAACTATATTACTCAATGTGTAGGATCAATAAATAAACATAAACAACCAAAAAAAAAACGCAACATTCAATTGCAATATTTCTTTGAAATCTCAAGTAACTATTTTACAATTATGAATTATTATTTTTTCCTAGACACTCTTAAACAAGCAATACTCCTTTCCGACATCTAGAGTATCTCTCTCCGTGATTTAGAGTATCTTTCTTCGAAATCTAGAGTATCTCTTGGACATCTAGAGTATCTCTCGACATCTAATGTATCTCTCGACATCTAGAGTATCTCTTTTCGAAAACTAGAGTATCTCTCTTAGACATCTAGAGTATTTCGACATCTAGAGTATCTCAGAAAATATTGCAGACACAAAGTGATAACAAATCATTGAGCTCGGTCAAGACATATTCAATTGTCAAATCAGAAAGTTCATCTTCATCTCTTTCGATTTTTACAGTTACAGGGACGTAGATATACATTTTATTCACAGTTTTGAATACCTTTCTGTGTCATTTGCTAAATCAATCTGTTTTTTTAATGAATTCATGGCTATGAAGATATTAAGCGAAATTGCATTTTTTAATGGAATTGTACCGGAAATTGTATTATATTCTCCTTGGTGTTTTATATACGAATAAAACGTATTTTTACTTTCCGATGGAAATAGTTGGCTGTGATAATAATTTATTTTTAACTAGATAACCATATATGCCATAAATTTTTTTCTACATTGAAGAGTTTAGTTTAACTAAATTACTATTCGTTAGTTTTTACATGTGCAAAAATATCTACATCCTGTATAGAACTGTTAAAACTTATAGCTGAGCAAAGTAATCAGAACTTGTTTAGACAAATTAACAGTTATTAATAACGTAATTTCAACAATATAATGACATCATAAAGCATATGATTATTTCGATTTTATAAATTGTTTGTGTTACAAGTAAATCTTAGTGTTTAAATTTAATCCTATTTAGCCTTGCTGTTTTTTATGTAACGGAATTACACTCCATAAGAAGGCTTATTTAGCATGAAAATGTGCCGAGATGATGAGTTGATTTAAAAATAACTAATGCGTTGCAAAACCTGATTTCTCTGTAACTTCGCAGGGTGGGTTAAAAAAAATATAAAGCACATAAATTTTTTTTTAACCGTTATCAGAATTCGCACATATTTCTGTAATTTGATATTCAAAACTTTTCTATGAGAAGGTATGTTCAGAGCCATCATAAATGATTACAAGCCAATTGTTTTGATTGAAACAGTAATTTTATTTCCTTCATGTTGGCAAAAAATTTCGGTAAAATTAAAACAATAAAATCAAGGTTCATTAAAACACAACATTCTGTTTCATCAGCCGTGTTTGGTGTAATTCTTCACGAGATTGTAATCAACCTCGTATTCAACCAATCAGCGATCGCATTATCTCGAGCATAAACGTAGGTAACGGTTTGTCTTTGTTCATTGTAAACGAATCATACTGGTGACTACAAAATTTAGGGAATTTTCGTTACAGTACCAATCGTGCAATGTTGGGTTGCCTAATCTCAGCGGTCACGTGGCTTCTAAACATTTAACAAGGTTCTCTATTTTAAAAGTAAAATTTTCTTATTCTTATTTTCTTTTAAAAATCTGTCACTAACTACAAATAAATAAATATGAATTTGATATCATCTGATAACAATATTACTTACTTTTTAATTAATCTAATTAAATATCTCATTATACAATAAGGACAGTTAATAAGACATTATATTTTACTTACCCAAAACTGAAAGCTCTACAAGCATTTTGCTCTTTCGTGCAAGCTTCCTGACATTCGGGCAAGGTGTTGTACTCGAAAGATTTGTAAACATTTTTTGGATTCAGTCGTTGACCGATAGCCAGTCTCTCAAAGCAATCTGCAAAACATTAAAATTTGTTAGATTAGATGAACCAATATTGTCTGAAACAATTAACTTGCTATATTTTTAAGTACTTTCTTTTTTAGTTTTTTTTGTTACGTATAAATTAATCCTTTATTAATTAGCACATAAACCCCTGCATTATAAGCATTAGTCATAGGTTGTTTTTTGACAAACCTATTTTTGCCATAATGAGAACTATACTATACATATTCTCATATCACTAAAAAAGATAAGTGTGTTTAAATTTTTCTAGAGACGTTAATCAGTACCTACTGGTTGAGAATCGTCAGAAATTAGGCAAGTAACATTTCGAGAATATTAATAATTAATTAATTAATTAATTAATTAATAGAAACACAGGGATATTAAATATTATATGATACGTCAGCTCTTCATGAAAGGATATAAAAAATACATTTTACGTACGACACAGCAAAGTGCTGTCTCTATGAGTGGTCACTGCTACTCAAATAAAAAATGTATGTATCAGTCGTCAACTGCTTCAGTTAAGGCATACTGACAAGGACTAGTAAGTACGAAATGTTTGTTGAGTTGGGCTAAAGAATGATCGTAGCTGTTTATTAGATATTGATGGTATAGTTCAATGTCGATCATGAGTTAAACGCATTTGAAACAGTTACTTTTATGACAGATTCGGCTGACAAATGATCCTGGCTATATAATACAATGCTGGTCGAGGCGTATAGTCTGTAGAGTAGTAGTTTCCAGAAATATCGTCAGTTAGTACATTTTAAAATATCCCATTTTAATTTTAGACAATAAATACACAGTTTTCAAAACGATAGAAATAAATATCTAGAAATGTATCTTACATTATGAAATGCGTTTTTGTATTTATCTACTTCTTATAGAGAAATTTCAATAGTATAAGCAAAAATACGAACGTTAAAAAATAAACACATTTTTTAAAATCTAATTTACATTGAAATAAAAACTATATAGACTAATATTCAAAAGTAGGTATCCCTATGTACAGGGTGATCGAGAATGATTGACCGTGCCGCCTCATACTGATTTTTGTTGTGCGGCGTACCAGTTTTTGATACCAATACTAGAATCATGAGCGCAGGTTGAGGGATTTTAATGGTAAACAAATAATTACGTTCAAACGTCAAATAAATTACGTTACTGTCAAAAATGGAAATTCATAATAAAAATATCAATTATTTAACAAAAATCAAAGTTATTTCACAAATTAAGCAATACTGATGGACCAATAAATGTTATTATTGTTATTATTATTAAAGAGGATGACAGAATCAAATGTAGGTTTAGCCTAACTTTTCCAAAATTCTTATTTCATTTACAATTAGAAAAACTTTTAAATCAAAGTTTGATGTAGCTAATTTTGAATAACGACTGTAAGTGCTTCAGCGATTTTATTTTTAAAACGTTATGAGTTAATTTTAAAACAGAAGCACTATTGTGGCTACATTCTTGGCATCTAAGACGATTCAGCTATACAGCGATACGCTGCAAGCTGCTGTTTTTCATCAAAGCAAACTGCTGTATGCTTATAAGACGACTATTTTGCAGCTACTGCTTTCACACTTCTGAATATCCAGCGCAAGCGATCCAGCCCAAAAATTTATGCTGAACATTTTAGTTAGCTGTCGAAATTCAGGAAAAGTGTCTTAAAAAAATTTGCTTCAAGCAAATGCAAGCAGTTGGAAGTGCTTGATTATGTTAGATGGTAGGATTGTCTGTATGACCGAGAGCAATAAACAACAGTTACATGCAATATATAATAACAGAGTAATTGGAATTTTTTCACATTTTATTGAATATTTTACCTTAAAATTACATAAAATCCATAAAAATATCTATATTTTTACAATAAATGTTCAATATGATGTCCATTGTTGTTCAAGCAGGTATTAATTCTTCTTTTCATATTATTAAATACATTCTGTAAAACATTTTGTGTAATACTCCTAATTTCGTTTGTAATTGCCTCTTGAAGTTCTTCAATCGTGTGTAACCGTTGAGCAAATACTGAATTTTTTAAAAAACCAAATAAATAATAGTCTAGGGGTGTAAGGTCAGGAGAACGTGGTGGCCATCTATCTCGACTAATTATTCGATCATCATAATACTCTCTAATCAACTCTAAAGTTTCGTTAGAGGTGTGAGCTGTTGCGCCATCTTGCTGAAAGTATCCATGATGGATTTCATCGTCGTGAAGTTCCTCAAAAAATGGTAACAATATTTGCTGCCGATATACCTGCCCAGTTACATTTTCACGGAAAAAATATGGTCCGATTATTCTTCTACGTGACATAGCTACCCAAACACCAAGTTTAATAGGGTGCAGAGTTGTTTCACGCAAAATATTAGGGTTTTCTGTGTTCCAAGAGCGATAATTTTGGGAGTTTACGTACCCACTTAAATGAAACCACGCTTCATCAGAAAAAAATGTTAGATCTAGAATATCGTCGTCATTCAGATTTTCGTTAAACCAATTACAGTATTGCACACGTTTTCCAAAATCTAACGGAAGTAGTTCCTGCACAACACTAACTTTATAAGGATGAAAATGCAACTTCTTTACTGCTTTATGGCATGATCCATATGATATTCCTATAAACAATTTAGGAATAATGATACAAATTTTAGAATAAATATTTGTTATTAAGTACCTGTTTGAGCAGATAACCGACGTAGTGATTTGGTTGGACTAGCTCGTAAGCGGTTTTCAACATCTTCCAAGACTTCCTCTGTAAGAATAGACTTTCTGCCTGGAGATTTTCCTCTACAAACACTTCCAGTGTTATGGAAGCGTTCCACTAATCTCTTCACGTGTCTCGAAAAAATTTCATAATCAATTTCATCATTTGGAAATTGTTCTTGAAATTGTAAATGACACGAATTCATCGAATATTTCCAACCATTACCATTGTTTTGTCCACTACGAAAATAGGCCTCCAGAAGAAATTTATCATGTTCTAATGAAAATGCCATGTTAACCTAAATTAAAAAACCGATTAGGTTAGAGAACAACATACGCAATAAATTAATTACTCACGTATAATATCCACCTACTCTAACTGTAGTATTGAAAAATACTGTTTTATAATGTCGCAAAATATATCAGGTAACAACAAAATCTACAAAATAATATTCAAGCCAAAAAATCCGTGCGCCAATGAACAGAACGTCAAATTGTGAAATCGCCACAGAACACCATGAAATCGCACGGAAAAAAAAGTAATTTTAGCAAACGGAAATCAGTTTTGATAGCAATTGAGACAGGGTACGTTCAGAATCCGGTCAATCATTCTCGATCTCTCTGTATTTGGGAATATACTTATTAGTACTAACGAAAGAAAAGTCTGGAAAAAAGTCATCATCAGGGTTAGTATGATGAAAAACTTACATACGTATTTAAGTTACCATGTTTTTTGTGTTACTGTGCCTATGTTCCAAATCGCAGTAATTACAGATTTATAATCACTTCCTTAGTCTTAGATAGAAATCTTTGACGTGCCCCTCTAGGATATGTGTGGGCGGACCTGCTATCAGAATTAGTCCCTCTCCTGATACTGTTGTTGGTCCTAAGGTCACTACGGACGGGGCCGCTTCTCAGACAACAGTAATCTTTTGAGGCGTTCCGTAGCTTCTTATCTGCAACTGGTTTCCCCTAACACTTCAACACGTTTCATTGTTCTACATTGTCTGTACCTTCAGTGGTGACTTTGTAAAATCACTCAGAAGACCACCATTATCTGTATCCGTCGTGTCAGCCCCCACACAGCCTAACCCGAGAACAACCAGAGCAAGGTCAAAAATTCATAGCTCAGGTTAAGAAAGTGCATTATAAGTTTGCAGCTAGAGGCGAGCAGATATATAAACTACGGCCTAACAACCCAAAAAAGAACCTAAATAACAGCAAAGAGCGTGAAAGCCTTAAAACTGTTACCCACTACAAATCCCAATTAGTTCGTAAAAAGCAAAATTTTGACTGACTACTATTTAAATTATATAGTTATGAATCAAAATTAGAACTAAAATATATGAAACTTATATTTGAAGCGATATAAGAACTAAAATTATTACGTCATATTTAAATTAAAAGTAGGCATATAAAAAAAAAATTGCGCCATGTCGAATTGAATTGAAATTTGTACCTGTATTCTTAGATCGAGTTAATTTATTCTATAATAGGTGTTTTTTTTTTATTGAAGATCTTTGTTGGTGTCGTCTATATTTTGATGTGGATATACATGTTCAAGGTCATCTAGTGCATATTTATTACTACATAGCAGCTCAACTTTAAGTATTAGCTAGCCCACAGTTTAAATTACACCTGCTTCAAGATTCACAATACAATAAATCGACATATACCCTCCGATGACACATAAACCACCATTTATTATACCATTTAGTTTCTCCATCTCTTCGCGGCTTTTTACGAACGCCTCACGTTAATAATTTGACTAGGAGGTCAGAAAAAGTTCGTTAACATTCTCCACATCCGAGGACCAGATTTGCAACAGTTATACAGTTATTCGGATTTTTTATTCGATGCGTATTTAGATACGATTGAAACGAGCTACTTTTGGCAAGGAAGTCGCTGAAATTATCCGCTTGTTACATTGGCGAGGGTCAAGACTGTAGTGAGGCCCCTTTCAGATGTGGAGCAAAAAAATTATAAAGCATAATCATCTCGTCGAAATTAAAGCCGATAAAAAATGGCATGTGAATCGGTCCAGTTTTTTCTTATCAAGCTTGTCAAGATCGGATAGATAATAAATCATAACCAGGTTATATGAAAGGATATTGGACCATGTGTAATTATTGCAGTAATCATTAATTAATATACTGTCAAAGACCGGAGAAATATAAAGCTGTAGTAAATGTGTATAACAAATACTGCTAATAATAATAACAACAAAAATCGAGTTGAGCAGATTACACTTGCTTATTCTAATGTATTTCGAAGTATGTTGCTTTTCCTTTCAGTTTTGTTTTATTAATATAAGAACGTTTTTTATATAAACATATTTTGATTTTTTATAAACATTGTGAGTAATAGTTCTATAAAGGGTAGACAATATTCTTAAAAATAGTTCAAGAAGCCACTATTGCAAATATCCACAATTTGGATTCATGTAAGAATATTAATTATATTTTCTTATTTTTACAGGGTGTAAGGACTTTGACTGCCCTTACTTCAGCATGAGATAGAGTAACCATAAATGAACAAATTAGTTGTATATTGCAGAGGCGTAAGATTAACGGTATTCAAAATACAGCGAGTATTAATATTGGGGCGTTTCATCACAACGTGAAAACAGGGCTTAACTTGCTGATGCACACCACGTGGTCACGCTGCAGATTTTCCTATGGAAAAAATGTATACAACAATTATTGTGGGACACTTAGTAAATTTTAAGTTTTCCCGTTTTTAAATAAATAAAATAAAATGTATCGATTTTGTAGTACGAAGATAGTGTTGTGCTAAAATTTTAACTCGAATTTTTGTGAATGTTTAATTTATTTATTTTACAAAAATCATTGGCGCAGAAAATATTTTTTAAGCATTTATTTTTTATTTCATTGTTTTTTTAATTTAATATGTATTTGGAATTATAAGTCCTAACTATTCTATACATATTTTTTACGAAACAAATAGTTTTAGAAATATTTTCTTTTCGACTGTGTGGTAAATGTAATGTTAAATTAAAAACTAATGTAATAATCTTATTTTAAAATTAGAAAGACAAGTGTTTCCAAAATACAGTGACGTCGAAATTCTGGTGATCTTATTAAAAGTGCCTCAGACAAATAAAAAAGAAAAGAGCTACTGGTTAAGAAGATTATATATTAGTTTAGTGAATGTTTTACTTTAATTAAATAGGTATATTATTAAGCCAAGTTTCTTATGTTGGTACTAAATATCTTCAAAGATATTTGATTAAATGCGACATATCTTTTCAGACTTCAGCAAGTGTATCTCAAAAATGAGTAACCCTCGAGTCATTAAGATCAGTATAAAATAATTATGACAGTTATTGCTTTATTTTGCTAGTATTCTTCTACTAATAAATAAATCGTATTATTTATTTTATTATTTTATTATTTTAATATTTTAGTATTTTAGTATTTTATTATTTTATTATTTTAGTATTTTAGTATTTTAGTTTAGTAATTTAGTAATTTAGTAATTTAGTATTTTAGTATTTTAGTATTTTAGTATTTTAGTANATGATCATCATCATCATCATCATCATCTTTTTTTCCAAAAATAGAAAATACTGCAACCATGTAAACAATGTCAATATCTATTTTCAATAATTATGTAACAAAAATACATGTAACATTTGAACGAAGAAAAAAATTACGTTAATATAATAAAATACAAGAACAAAGAGGGAAATATGAAACATGAAACAAAATAAAAATAAGAATTGAAAGAAAATTTCAGTGTAAATCAATCAAGACTATTGAACAGCATAACCAACTTCAATTATTATTTCAGCGGATATTCTACATAATAGAAAATTATTTCTTTAAATAACATTGAAGATGACACGTTAGACTAAAACAATAACTATTGAAAATTATTTACGCATTAAAAAACATAAATTCATTTGATTGGAAAGTACAGACACAATAATATTCAAATGATGATTATGTCGATTCAGAAACAAATACTAAATAAAAATTATTTTTAATAGTATCCTATGCAACAAACTTTGGACCTACTGTTCCATTGTCCCTCTGTCGTCCTTCTTTTAATAGTGATAACTAAAAGGACATAAATTACTCACATTTCATAATGCATCTAAATATAAATTCTATACAAAATGTAACGACCACATTGCAATAAACTTTAAGGACTGATTCCTCTCACCCAAACAAAATAGGGCTTCGAAAAAACTGCAGGACAGCTACAACCTTTGAAGGACCTTATAGTCTTTGGAAATCGTTTTGAGAAAAATCATTATCATTATTTGCTTTATATGTTTTAACGAGACGGGCTTCGTAACGTTTCTGATACATCTCGTATATTGAAATTATAATTTTGATTATTATTATTATTATTATTATTATTATTATTATCATTATTACTATACACCAACAGCTAGACAATTACAGGGTAGAAAAAGTACATAATATACCAAATAAATCAAGAAAAATTAAGTAAAATTGCATAGTATCTCTTTTGCCTTTGTGTCAACAACAACAAACATTGTAAAAACTAAAAATTTTCTTGTGATCTCAAAGAAGAATATAAAAAACAATTCAAATATGCACAGATTCCATGACGATTGTGATTTAAGACATGTATATGTTGGTGTAATTAGAGCACAAATAGGATTTTAAAAAACGATAAATTTGTCTCTTAACTCTTAAATTAAGTCGATAAATGTAACCGTTTAGCAGGAAATCACTATTAATCGCAATTAAAGTGTTATTAAACATCAAATTTTTGATAATACTTTCTGCAATTAATCAAGTTGCCATGTTGCAATACCATCTCTCGTAAAACCAGCTTCGTTAATAAATAAAATTTTATTAGTAAATTCAGTATCCTCATCGTATTTTTCCACAACGATATTACAAAACCGAAAAAAATATATTATGGTGAAAAATACAAATATACCTGCTTTAAACAATTTTTATTACAATTCATAACACCAAAATTATCTACCAATGATATGTATTTGAAGCATGGTAACTTGATTAATTACAGCGATTTCCTAGTAAACTGTTACATTTATCGGCTTGAACAAAGAGTACATAATTTTTTCTGATATTGTTTCTCTTTTCAATAGTGTTTAAATTTCTACGATGTCTAGGAAGAGAAAAGAGTTATGAACAAAACAATTTTTGAGTTCTAGGTAAAGTGCCCTCTAGCGGTGCATAATAAAACTTTTCTCTGGTCCAATAGAGCTTCATCTACTTAGTTTGTGTGCCAAATGAGAGACTAATCGAACTTGAATGAATTAAATAAGTTATTTAAAAGGAAAAATAAAAAAAAATTGAACTATGACAAGCTATAACTTGCAAACAATTGACAATTCGAAAAAAAAAATGTAATTATATATTGCTGTTACTTTAATCCGTAGAATCACCTCCTGGAGTTTCCTGACGGACTTTCAGAGCACCCTAGGTATATACAGGGTGGGCCATTAGTGTGAGAAAGTTAAATAACTCCTTTGTTATTCATAATACAGAAAAAAGTTTATATAAAAGTTGTACAGAATCAAAAGACCTAAATAACAAAATTAATTTGAAGCATACAGGGTGATGAGTAAAAACGAGACACGCCAAATATTACATATTTTAAATAGAACACCCCAGATATGGCTTTCTGAGAAAATTCTATATATGGCAATATAAACAGTTTAACATTTTAGTGCGGGGTTGCCAAGTTATGTAGAAAATTCTTCGAATTTTGGAGAAAACATGACCTCGAAGAAGTTGTATAAACTTTCAACTACTAACACTTGGAGCAAAGATATTTTATAGAGTTATAGGCAAATGTTAGACAAAGACTCCTATATTAACTAATATCGATATTTTATACACGGCATTTGTTATAATACGATAATTTTAAGAAAGTTCAAACTTGATTTTCTAAAATTTTTCAAATGGAACACCCTGTATTTTATTGTTCTATTTTATTCACATCTCAGTCCACTTCAACTGTTATTAAGTACGTTCTACACCTAAAATTGTTAGTTTTTAAGATATATTAACATTTTTGGAAAAACCTAATTTTTAATATTTTCGGTCGCACGGCTTTGGAAAAAACTGTCACATTGTGTCAACTTGTCAGTTCATAATTTACCATTCCAATTTGAGTTAGCTTTATTAATTAATATTTATTTTTGGTATTCTATAAAATAATAAAAATTAAGTTTTTTCAGAAATGTTGCTATATATTAAAAACTAACAATTTTAGATATAGAACATGCTTAATAAAAGTCGAAGAGGACCGATATGTGAATAAAATAGAATAATAAAATACAGGGTATTCCATTTGAAAAATTTTAGAAAATCAACTTTCTTAAAATGATCGTATTACAAAAAATGCCTTGTATAAAATATCGATATTAGCTCATATAGGAGTCCTTGCCTAACATTTGCCTATAACTGTCAAATATGTTTGCTCCAAGTGTTAGTAGTTGAAAGTTAATACAACTTCTTCGAGGTCATGTTTTTTCTAAAATTCGAAGAATTTTCTACGTAACTTGTCAACCCCGCACTAAAATGATAAACTGTTTTCATTGCCATATATAGAATTTTCTCGGAAATCCATATGTTAAAAAATATACAGGGTGTTCCATTTAAAAAATGTAATATTTGGCGTGTCCCGTTTTTTACTCATCACCCTGTATGTATCAAATTAATTTTGTAGTTTAGGTTTCTTGATTCTATATAACTTTTGTATAAACATTTTTTCTGTATTATGAGTAACAAGGGAGTTATTTTACTTTCTCACACTAATGACCCACCCTGTATATACCTAATTAAACACTTAAAATTATTTAGGTACATTACTAGTTTAAATGTATTTTACGTGAATGTACAAGAAACGTAAAAACATAAAGTCTGTTTTCTAATTTTTATATTGTTTTGGAACTGTAAACAATAATCGACAATTAACATACTAGTAAAACGAATAATTAATTGCATGTGACTTACCGCTTTTTATCACCGTCAATTGATTGTCTATGGTCAAAGCTGTAACTATGCCTAAATACGCTAAGCCGGCTGCCATCCCGAAAAATAAATAATTACTAATACATATACACATCTTAGTTCTGTCTAAACGTAGAGACAATTCAAAAGCATCACTATTTCTTCACAAACACAATAGATTAGAACACCCAGGGGAGCGTTATCCGCATAAACAATCGCCTTAATTCATTTGTTTAATTAAAACGCGCTCTCTTGCATCCCATCGTAGCAGGTTTTGCAATCACAGCATGCCTTGAGGAGCGTCGGTAAAGTCTGAGGTGGTGCGTCTGAAGAAAACAACCTGCGACCTAGAAGGCCGTGGACAGCAGCTTAAATGCGGAGGAATCGAGTTATCTGTGGTCTTTATCGGCGCTATTTAGTCTCTACACTGAGAGAAGTTTTATATACAAAAACTGTATGCTGCTACCACGAGTTAGGAAAATCTCACAAAACACTGTCTCTGACCAATAAGAAATGTCCAACTTTCATAATCCATGGGTAGTTTACATTTTTATATTACACGAAGTAGACTATGAACGAATGACTCTGGAGTGAAACAAAAGCTTTCGTTTTTCTTTAGTGTCAATTTTTTTTCTTTTAGGTGGTAGTCCTTGTTTCTCTAAAATATTTTCCGATTCTTGGGACGGTCGTGGAAAAATTGGTTCTTCTGACAGAAATTGTCACCATAGCAAATATTTAAAGATTATTTATGATGCATCTCATTTGCTGTTTTTCGAATTTTAGTCCATTACAAAATGCACATTTCATTTTATTTTGTAATTGATCAGCATAAGTTGACCAAAAGATCAAAGCTCGTCAAAAGATCAACATACGCTGATTAGCATAAGCTAATGATGATCAAAAGATCAACATAAGTTAATCAAACGATCTTTTGACAAAATGTACTAACACCTGTATTGATACACAAATTGTATTTTCAGTGTACCTAGACCGGCAGCCGAATAAAAGGGGGAGGTGTGATTTTGTGTGAGGAAGGTCGAGTTTCTTGGAAGTCTTATCGATCAGGCCAGTCATAGGAGCCGGCTGTTTTTTAAAAATAAATATGTGGTTCATTGTAATTCATGGCCAGCAGATCCCTTCCCGAGATACGCTAATTAAAAATCGTAATTAGATGAGTAAGATGAGCGTTGTTTGGTTTTTGTTAATTACGTAGATAATTTTCTCATTCTTGAAAATGAAGCGGCGATTTTTATATCTGTGATGTCATTCACCGAAATGCGATCACCGAAACGAAAATCTTCTTCAATACATATTCATGTGTTGTGGAATTAATTGCCCGTATCGTAACAATCACATTAAATATGGTGTAAGTAAGAATTATTAATTATTATAACAGAAAAAATATAGGATGAGGCTAAGATTATTCCAATATTTAAGAGAAAAAGACGAAGTACAATCAATCAAACTAATCAAACGAGGCGTTACAGGGCATTGTTTTCGCCCTATTTTAAAGATATTAAGTTAGGAACTCAAACAAATAAAAAAAATTCTCAAATAAAATTAAACAATGTGAGATAAGTTAGGAACCCAAAAAAATTAAAGAAATTCTCAAATAAAGTTAAACAATGTTTTTCGGTACCTTCTAGAAATGTAGATACCCTTAATTGGTCCGTTAGTGTAACTACCTTGTATACAGGGATGGCCAAAAGTACGGAATAAAATTAATATTTTTTGAATGAGTTAATTTTTTTTAAAACGCCGAAACACGTTAACTGATTTTGATTTTTTCCCATCTTTCGGTTATATAATAATTAATTTTTCTTCAACCCTCTAATCCCAGCTACCCCTACTTTCTTTCTTCAAATGGAAACATAAGGCACGAGGGGGCTCATTGAAAAGCTTATAGAAAATTGAATCCAGCCATACCAAATAAACAAGTTTTATTTTATCAATAGCAAGGTTTTTAGGGTTGTATAAAACACCTACTTAACAAGTGAAATAAAATTTAATTATCTTCAGTGTTATCCTCCATGAATCTGTACAGAATAAAATAAAGAATTTGAAACTGTACCTATCACTGCTAACGCAAAAAAGATATATTTTTTATGTTGCATTTTTTTGGCACCACTTACTTGCCAGGCTTTCTGGTTAATTTTTCGCTATAGTTGTAAATTGGAGTTCGAAAAGTTACTATTGTGTCAAAATCAAGTTATTTACTGAATTGCAATGGTATTGTCGAAAAGGCAACGCATCATCTTGATATTGATTGGATGTGGAGACAAAATAAGAAGTCAGACTGAAGTGCGCGATTTATTTAATGCAAAATATCCCGAAAACCAAATCTCGCAAGGGACAGTTAGTAAAATACTTCACAAATTTGAGGAACACGGTACAGTACAGACTTTGCCCAAAACTGGACGGGCACGTGCTTTGAATGAAGAAAAGAAATTAGACATTGCATTAGAACTTGTTGAAAATCCTCATACTTCAACTGTTTCATTGGTCCGCAATCACGATGCTTCTCGAACTGTAATTCGAACGTTTCTGAAACAAGAGAAATACCACCCCTATAAGGTATGTCTTGTCCAAGAGCTTTTGGAAGACGATTATGATAGGCGATTACAATTTTGTGAGGAAATGATGAGACGGTGTGACGACAATAATGGTTTTCAACGAGACGTACTTTTTTCGGATGAAGCTTTTATTTACATGGAGTGATTAACAGGCACAACTATCGCTTTTGGTCCCAGGAAAATCTACACTGGACATGCGAATCGCATACGCAGCATCCACAAAAAGTTAATGTATGGGCAGGTATCATCAACAACAGAATCTTGGGCCCATTCTTTTTTGAAGAAAATCTTGCTGCCGCACGCTACCTGGATTTTCTAACATTTGACCTGATACGTGCTCTAGCTGTGATTTTCCCTCGTGAAATTGATCCAGATATACCGAATGAAAAAATTTGGTTCCAACAAGATGGCGCTCCCTCACATTTTGGTATTGATGTTCGAAGATACTTAGATGAAATGTTTCCAAATCGCTGGAATGGTAGATGGGGTACAGTTGAATGGCCGTCAAGATTCCCCGACTTAACACCCCTCGATTATTTTCTTTGAGGATATTTGAAAGAAAGTGTCTACCAGGACAGACCGGATAATATTGAGAATTTAAAGAACAAGATTAGGGCGGAGATGCATAATTTACCAGCGGAAGTCATTCAGAATACTGTGGACAGCTTTTGCTATCGTCTTGGAGAATGCCAAATAGTGAATGGAGGGCATTTTTAGCATTTGCGACATTGAGTTTGTTTTTGTAAATTATCTAGTTGTTACAATTTCTAAATGAAAACTTGTTATTGAAAAAATAAAACTTGTTTATTTGGTAAGGCTGGATTCGGTTTTCTATAAGCTTTTCAAGGAGCCCCCACATGCCTTATGTTTCAATTTGAAAAAAAAGTAGGGGTAGCTGGGGGTTAGGGGGTTGAAGAAAAATTAATTATTATATAACCTAAAGATGGGAAAAATCAAAATCAGTTAACGTGTTTCGGCGTTTTAAAAAAAATTGACTCATGCAAAGGATATGAATTTTATTCCGTACTTTTGGCCATCCCTGTATAAATAAAATGAACTGGCGAACAGAATAGTATGCAGATATTATAATTTTGTTGTATTAGATTTATAAAAAATTGTGAAATGGCTATACTTAATAGCTAAAATATATAATAAATATTTATTAAAAATTATCAGTTGAGAAAATCCATAGAAAAATTATTCCTGTGATTTATTATTTCAAGTCAACGTTTTTTATGTTTTACTAATGCAACTCTTCCCGTCAATCCAGGAACATCTTATTATAAACACAAGGATCTCGAACATGAAGGCAGTTTTGGCGAGTATTCGTCTTCCCATTCACTCAGTTCACTGTTAACATTAGTACCTAAACCGGTCTTAGAGGCAAAGTTGGGAAATTCGAGATACAAATTGCTCATGGGTGACCTAGGAAAATATGTGTCTAATTGGGGGCTTTGTAGACCTGTTGTAATTTCAGAAAAAAAGTTAATGTCCTTAAGTATACACGACACCACATACGAAAAATAACGGATGAGTTTCGTAAGTTTAAAACGATATGGTGTGATTAACCTTCGGTTTCATACATTCACAAAAAATTTGTTGACACAAAAATATATTGTTGAAAGACATATTAATAGAAATTTCGAACATTCTTGGAAAACATGGTTCAAACTAAATTTTTCTGACATTAGAGGCAGAAAAAATAGAATCCCACGTAAAAATTCAAAATTAAAATTTATACAGATCACAAAAAATCTACTATATCAGAAATCAAAAATGTTTTATTTGCCTCAGTTGAAACAGACTTTGTTTAGAATATGTTTTAGTTAAGCCCTATTCGTTATTTTTACCAAGATTGATCTGCAGGCAGACGTCGGTACCAGTTGATAATAGTTGAAAGTAAATATATGAAGAATTTCATAGTTGTCATCGTTGGTTTAGATTTCTTCAATTTCGAAAAATTCGGTTTGGGGAGTTCTCCTGAAGCTGACTTTTTTATTAGGTATACTGGGTTTTCAAAAAGTTTGGAACCCCGGCTCTATCTCAGAAACAAAAGTTGCAGGGTTTTGAGTCAGCAATCCAACGGTGACCTTGACCATGACCTTGAAAGTCATTTAGAGGTCAAGTTGAAAATTTTAAATGGAACCGTATAAATTTAATACGGGAAATGGAAATAATAGAAATTTTTACGTTCAGATATGACCTTGACCATGACCTTCAAGGTTATTCAGAGGTCAAGTTGAAAATTTACGATTCCATTTAAAATTTTCAACTTGACCTCTAAATGACCTTCAAGGTCATATCCGAACGTAAAACTTTACATTTTTTCCATTTCCGGGGTCAAAAGTATATGGTTCCACTTAAAATTTTTAACTTGACCTCTAAATGACCTTCAAGGTCATTATCAAGGTCACCGTTGGATTGCTCACTCAAATCCCTGCAACTTTTGTCCTAATCATTTTTTTTATTGAGCAGTATTTTCTGAGATAGAGGGGGAGTTCCAAACTTTTTGAAAACCCGGTATATCTAAGTTATGTAAACATTAATAATAAGCGTTTTAAACACAATTAATATTTTCGGAGACTGAGAGACGTCTATGTTGAGTGGAAAAGTATTTACAGTTAAAAAAAAGATAACACCATCGGTAATAATTATAATTGGTAATTATTACACGTGATTTAGGTACATGGCGAGTTTTATGAGCCCGAGATTTGCCATCTGTCAAAAGAACCGCTGCAGAGATAGATTTAAAGACAATCCATTTGGCCAGCTATCTTACCTCGTCTCCTGGAAACAGTAATAATAATAATAATTTTCCATTGAGACAGTATTCATGTAGGTATAGGATTCGTCACACACTTAATCTAACATAAAAAAAATAAAAAACTTCAATATAAAAATTTAAAAACTCCGACACACTAAAAACATTTATCGAGTAAATGTAGCTTTAACTTTCGTTTAAAAATATTTACAGACAAACAGTATTTAACATCGTTTGGTAAACGATTAAAATATTTTGGACCCAAGCAACAAGGAGCATTCAGGGCTAGTTTTAGTTTAGCAAACGGCACTCTAAGATCACCAGCATGTCTCGTGTTATACCATCTTATCACGTGTGCTGTTACATCTTAAGGCGTCAAAGATAATTCCAGGTACCTAATAATTCCAAAGATTTCAACTTTTTTACACCAAATGACATATTAATGTTAACCATAAGTGTTGGTACATTTGTAAATTGAAAATTAGTCTAAGATTAGTATAAGTTACACTCCCGCAAGGGTAAGGCTTAGGGTAGTATGTATGTATGTTCTGTCTTGCTGAAATAATATCAATAATTATATTGAATGTTTAGTGGTTTCCTCATTATAGTTCTCTAAGTTAATATACTTTTTTGCTGAGAGCACCTAGAAAGAAGCCAAAGAAATCACTTGGCGCCCTAAAGTTTATACATTTTTTCTGTTTTGTTATATTGCTTTCTGTCAAAAGAACCCACGCCGCGCTGAAAAGCTAACTAGCCAAAAAGGATTTTTTTATATTATCAGGAATTACTGCACTATTGAGAAAATAGAGAGAAAATAAGATGTAGATATTTTACATATCTACTAAAACGCGAACGGAGAAAACAATTTGTATTAAATAAGTCATTTTATATGCAAAACAACGTTCGTAATGTAATTCGTGATCCGAAGTGAATATTTTATGAAAATAGAACTAAAATCTTAAAAAATAACTGTTAATCTGGAAAAGATAGAAACATTTAATTAATAAATGTAAAAAATGACACTGATAGCATTTTTGAAACATAATAGTTCATGAAAACCTAGATAATGAATTTAAAGATTATTTCACGTCAAATATTGAAAATTACCTAAATCATGCTATAAATATTTTATAGAAATATTAAAAAATCATTCATTAGCACCAAAATAGCAGAACATGAAATCAACTCTAAATTAATAATAATACATTGCCTTATCTTTTACGTGCATTAATACTTCTTTACGTATATTTATTATAATCCCCTCATACCAAGAGTATCTGGTACATATTAAAAATATAGAAAATTTGACCATGAACACTTTGCCCTGTTTATATAAAATGTTGGAACTCACTGTTGATGAATCTATCAATGATCAGTCAGGCTTTCGAAATGGATTGCATTGCAAAGAGTAATTAAGTAATGATGTTAAATATACCATTGATAAGGGTCAATATCAGTTTTCTTAGATTCACATCAAGCCTTCGAAATGGTTGACAGAAGCATTTTATCAAAAAAAATTTATTTTAGAATAAATGAATATACTTATTGTAATGATGTACCATAGGGTAGTGTACTTGGCGTAATGGTATTTATATCCATCAATGATCTTATTACATGTAGACTGTGAATGTACAATGCATTTGTTTGTTGATGACACTATTTCTTCATTTTTGAATCAACTTTATAGAATATCTTAATCTTGACCAGGATATAGAAAAAGCTTGAATTCGTATATATAATTAATTAGTAATAATAATATAACACCATTATTAAGCTACATTTTGAATATTCTTCAGTACTATTTATATTACCATTCGTACTTTCAAAAGCCTTAGATTTGACAGAACAGAGTTAAACGTTTTCTGCATTAAATAGATACAAGTCCAATATAACTGCGTTTAACTGCATATCTGGAAGTTCATTAATTAATTAACTAATGCTTCCTGTATGTATACAATTTCTCTATGAAATTCATTCGTAAAAAATTCTAAAAAGTTTTAAGCCCGGTACTTTGAGTCTCCGTTAAAATTTGGACAGGACATAGCTAATACAATGCGAAACATCGCCTTAATGTTAAAAGTGCTGTCATCGACGTTCTTGGTGGTGAAAATTCGAAATATTTGAAATTATTCAATTTTCGTGATTGAAAACAGTGTTGCATTGTCGAACGCAAGAGAGTTGCATGAACAAAATTTGGACAGGACATAGCTAATACAATGCGAAACATCGCCTTAATGTTAAAAATGCTGTCACCGCCGTTCTTGGTAGTGAAAATTCTAAATATTTGAAATTATTCAGTTTTCGTGGTTGAAAACACTATTGCATTGTCGAAACCAAGAGAGTTGCATGAACAAAATTTGGACAGGACATATATAGCTAATACAGGGTGTCCCGAAATTCATGCAACAAAATTTGGTCACGGATTCTTAAAACAAATTTAGGGGACCCGTATTTTTTATTTTTGCAAAGTGGCCCCTCCTTTCGGAGTTACAGCCCCCTGAAGTCCGCCCCTAAGAATAATCTTTTTTTTATATCTCAGAACCCTGTTGTAGGAGAATCACTAAATTTAGTACACAGGGGTTTTATGACATCTGGAATCTGATGGTGCTACGTTTTTTGGCGGGGAACCCCCTTCAGACAATTTTTCGTGGACCCCCTTGTCTTTGGAGCCAAAAAAATTTGCTCGCATATTTAAATTTCTTAAAAATTATCAGTCCACTAGAAAACTATTAAATTTAGAAACTTTTTTCGAGAAAAATATGTGATTCGCCATTTTCCTCAAAACATTGCGTTTTTCGAAACAAATATCAAGAGACAAAAAAGTTTCTAAATTCAATGGCTTTCTGGCTAACTAATTATTAAAAAAAAAATCAAATTTGCGACCAAATTTGTCTGGTTCCAAAGACAAGGAAGGCCACGAAAAAGTGTCTTAAAAGTGTGTTTTCGCCAAAAAGCGTAGCACTGTGAGATTCCATATGTCATAAAACCCCTGTGTACCAAATTTAGTGATTCTCATACAACATGGTTTTGAGATATAAAAAAAGCTTCTTAGGGGCAGATTTCAGGGGGCTGTAACTCCAAAAGAGGGGGCCAGTTGGCAAAAAGAAAAAATACGGGTCCCCTAAATTTGTCTTAAGAATCTATGACCAAATTTTGTCGCATGAATTTCCGGACACCCTGTATAATGCGAAACATCGCTTTAATGTTAAAAATGCTGTCACCGCCGTTCTTGGTGGTGAAAATTCGAAATATTTGAAATTATTAAATTTTCGTGGTTGAAAACAGTATTGCATTGTCGAAACCAAGAGAGTTGCATGAACAAAATTTAGACAGGACATAGCTAATACAATACGAAATATCGCCTTAATGTTAAAAATGCTGTCACCGTTGATTAACTGATCAGGCGATCAGACTGTTGGTACATATATTTTATAAAGTATAATCGCAGTCTAATCTCCTCATAAGTTAATCAAACCTTAACCGACACTCAAAGTACCGGGCCTTAAAACTATATTTATATACAGGGTTTCTCTTAAGTATGTGTACAACGGAGACCGCAAATTACTGAATTCGAAATAGGCCGATATAGGTTAATAACCTATATCCGAAATCGCTTCATTTGGCCACTAGATGGCCTCAAAGTTACTGACATTTTTTTGAATATTTTAATTAACTTTAATACGCGTTAATCGATTTTGATTATTTCTGGGGTGTGAGCTGTGGTGTACCTACATTTATATCCATCGGGTCTCCCCTAGAGTAATGTTGATGCTGGGTTTGTCTTTATTAATATTGTGAATATTTATCATCTGCAATAACCCTTACACACTACATTGGTCACATCGATGATGAAATTTCTGTGGTCTGTGGCCTTCCGTTGTACAGTCCGGGATACGATGTAGGTATACATATGTTGGTTTTTATTTTATGTAATGTCTATTAGGTATATTATGTAATTTTTATTGTTCGTTACATATATAAATGATTAAATAAATAAATATATATTTAATATTTTTTTATCGACCCTCAATAACTCTTCTACGGATCACATAACAAAAAATTATTGATTGATGTGCAATAATCGGGACAATTAAGATATGTGGATGGTTACTTACACTACAAAAAAAAATGTCGGACAATATAGAGTACCTATAGAGCATTAGATGCTGAACTTGGTAACCTATAATCAAACAAAGAGGTTTGGAGTCTAGACCTAGACCATGATGTCGAGTTGGCGAGAAGAACACCTTGTTATTTCCGTCAAAATACCTTATTTGAATATCGCAAAACAGCATATCGCATCGATTGTTTAACACGAAGCAATCTTGAATTTGTATGTATGATTTCTCGGTAAATAGATGGATAACAACTTGAAAATCTTCGGAGCGTGCCGTGGAATACCTTGTGATTTGTGATTAGCATAACTCACTCCGCACTGAACCTCTTGGGAAGGAAGACACCTTTGTTTTAGTGTCAAATACCCCAGTAAGATTATTTTTGATCTAATTAACTTCAGGAAATGTTGCTTACGACTCAATGTCACTTTTTCTCACATCATACACGTCGTTTATACCTAAGACAGGAATTGTTTATCGTATGAATCTTTGTTTATAGACATAAATACATAGTAGTGATAGTGAGTCTGTCCCAGAGCATACCTCGGCGATGAAGATTTTATTTTATTTGCGTTATATTTTTGGAAATAAGATGTCACAAATATATAATTATTATCAATCATAAGATATCTATAAATAAGTAGATATATAATATGAATATGAATCTACAATATAAATGAGAATTATATTAATCGAAACAAGAAAAATGAAGAATTTTTGTCTTCTCACATATGCGAAAATAAAGATTTTCTTTGTCTATAGATATTAAAATAATAAAAGAAAAGTGATTCATGATATTTATAATTAAAACACCAAATTAACTAAATTTACATTTAGCGATTACACAGCCACACAAAAAAGTCCAAACCCAAGAGAGTCATATAGCATTTCCGAAGGAATTCAATGCGCTGAACGTGATGCTGTAGTCAAAATTCATAACTACACGACAACTTATGGAGAACACTGAAATTGATTTTTTCCTAAATTGTCTCTAAATATATCAATTTCGAAGTATTTTGGGGCGCTGAACACGCTGCCATTAATTAAAATTAACCCATGATCATGATATTTTTCAGAAAATCCACTATTTGGGTCCTAATATGGGTCAAAACTGATTTTTTCTAATTTTTCTCTAAAAATATAATTTTTCTAGTATTTTAAGGCGCAAACACGATGCCCTTAGTAAAAATTACCCATGTCGACCTTGATATTTCTCAGAAAATCCACTATTTGAGCCCAAATATGTTTCAAATCTGATTTTTTTAAAATTTTTGTCTAGAAATATCATTTTCTCGTATTTTGAGGCGTTAAACACGATGCCATTAGTAAAATTTAGTCATGATCTCTATATTTTTCAAAAAATTCACTACTCGTGTGATAATTGGCACAAATATGGGTCAAAACTGATTTTTTCCTAAATTTTGGCCAAATATATTATTTTCGTAGTATTTTCGCCAGCTTTGATGAATAAAAGAAAGTCGTTTAACAAAAATAAAATAGACTGAACAGTACATAAAAGAAAACCTAGCAGGAAATCAGCTTTTTTAAACTCCACCGCAATAAAAAACAAAGTACCTATCTATACCTAAGCACACGAATAAACAAATACAAATTAACTTCCAAAATAGTACAAAATTTTGCAAAACTTTCCTAATGTAACTATATATCTTTTTTAAATAATAATCAACATCTATTAATGTATGGTTTCTTACCTACCTAATTTTTTCTAGTAAGTAGTAGATATTAAATATTTTTGTCGTATTCTTATCTACGTCACTTTACCCACTTTTGTTTTTCATCGCAATGTCCACAATCCACATTGTCCATCAAGATCAAGAAGTTCTTTTTGTTGTTGTTGAAATATATCTGTGTGTATCGGTGTGGAGCATATTAAAGAAATGTAAGTGGTAAGTCCTTTCTATTAATTTTATTAGAGCTACATGAACCATACTTACTTAGTTATTAGGTAGGTATAGAAGAAATAAAGGATAAATTAAAAATTTAAAAATGTTATAAGAACTTCAAATATTGTTTGTTTATAATTGAAATAGGAGGTAGATGTGTTTATATTCACAGCGATCTTGCTTCTGCCATTTACTCGATATTTCTGTACAATTAATAAAATTATTAGTGATGGGCAGTATTGAACAAAGATTATTGTACCAAACTATCTGAATTATTCGATAGTCCAAAATATATTTAAATGAATATAGTAACGGTTAGCAAACAACTACTGGTTTCAAGTCACACTGAATTATTAGTCACTGGCCGATAGTAGTGATGGGTACTATCGAATAAAAACTATTAACATATACAATACTACTTACCAAATTATTCCAATTATTTGGTAGCATAAAAAGTGTTCCGATGAAAATAGTAATGGTAAACCACTAAACTGAACATGGTCAAAAGTTTAGTGTTAGTAGACCAGACGAGACAAGCACAAATATTAAGAACGATATTTATCTGCATAAACGAATGACTGTCATACCAACTGACTCCTGATGAATCATCTTTTGTTCTAAAAGGAAATAAAGATATTTCATAGTCCCCCAGTGAAAGTATTTATTTGATACCTACTTGAGGTCTATTAATAGTAGGTAACTATTCCATAGCTGAATTCATTCAGCCATCACTAATAATAATAATTCTTACTTGAGAATATGTATTAAGAAGAGTTGAGATTATTTACACATTTACACAGCTACATATTTACACCCTTAAAAAATACAAATACTTATCTATGTAATATGCAGTTATTAGTACATATATTCAGTTATATGATAAATCTACCTAGTAGAATATTAATTATAAATGTCTAATGATGAATTTAGTTTATTCTTTCTTTAAATTAATGTGTGACAAAAGAAATCAGTTCGACTAGGTAACATGTTGTCATTCTAAAGGCAGGTATCCACTTGTGGCAATGCTCCGTAACGTAACAACGAACATGTTACGGCTTTTTGCAAAAGGTGACACGGTTTGCTGCGAAAGTATGTGTGGTTTTGGTCGTATCATTCATTCTGTAACGTAACAAAATAAGGTTATGAGACGACATAGGAACATAAACTCGCAGTGTGAACCTGACTGCAATAATGGACTTGTCACTGCAATTGCAGTTAGCATCAGCGTCATATATTTTTATTCATCATACAATATTGAAGAATAAGAAACGGAAATTTCCGGAAATCTTTTTTTTACTCCACTTCATGGCACAAACACAGAAAAACACACTCTTCCTAGTCACTGCAGAAAACATACTGACCCCAGACCATATACAAAAGACTGACAAAACAAAAAATAAGACAAAATCACATGTGCAACAGGCAACGTTACAGCCAAAAGGGTAACCCTGTCTCAACATGTGGCAGAAGGTACTGTTGCATCCCTTTGATGCGACGACTAAAAACTGACAACTGATGATTCGTCCCGGATTAGTTATGCGTGTCAAATTTGTTACACGTACCATGCAACAATTTTCCGTCTCCAGTAATTGTAACGTAACACGTTAGGTGTTACGTTACGGGGCATTTGACACAAATGGATACCCGCCTTAAGATGCTGATAATTTTTCTAATTTGTGGGCAAATTGCTCAATTTGTAAATAATTTATTTACTGGTAGGTAATGTTGGTGTTATAAAATTATAATAAAAGGAAAATTTGAGGCTGATTTTCATTTTTAAAATGGAATAAGTACTTAGTCTAAGGTAATTTTTGATTAGGTATATTTTGTACCTTGTACCTAGTGTTTACAAAGAAAAGGATGGTGCAACTGATGTTAAACAATTTCAAGTATATTACCTTGTCTATGAACCTATTTTAAGTAGGTACAAGTAAATAAAAATAGCTGAATGTTCTGTATATCCATCGTACTGTAAACATACATTACATGAAGCCTCGTATGAAACATAGATTAAGTTTTCTGCAACCAGAAATACAGTGCAACACTGATCATTTTATATGTGTAAAACATAGATTTATTTACTCAGTTGCGATACCTACTGATAATAAAATTTCTTTTTGGAGATGAATAGTCTACTGTTATTATTTTATATTAATAATAGTGATTTAAACTCGAGCTTAAAGATACAAAAATTTGTAGTCATGATCTAATCACACCTGTTTTTAAGCATATCATCTTATCTTAAATTGTATTACCATTTGATGTACATTTTGATACCCAGGTATACACAAAATGTTGATTTTGTGCTAATTTTATTAATAATTTTGTTAATTTTTAGTATGAGATTAAGTACGAGAATAATTTGTTATCATTTGGAAAGTGTATTAAAAATCTATTTGACTTTAAAACTTGTTTGCAAATATTTTAAATTTTTACAAACAATTTTATATAGCAACTCGAAACGATGCATAACCCTTAACACTTTTCCCATCATCATGAAATGATTAAACGTCTTGTTTTATAATATGCGTTATTAATATTGAGAAAGAAAGGGAAAATATTTCAATTAGAAAATAAACTACCTATCTATATTTTTCTATAAGTAGCTTTTAACAATCTGCAGTTACAGAAGCCATTGGGTGATCAACACATCTAAACGCAATCGTTTTTTTCAAAATGTTTTATTTTATTTACGATCTTATTCATTTGTAGATAAACTCTTTAGTTAGAAAAATTAGATAAAAAAACGTATAAACATTGTAAGGAAATTGCATGCATCCTTAGACCACAACATCTTGATGTAAAAATGAAAATGCATGTATGAATGTGAATAAATAAAAGGAAATGAGGAGAGGGATGAAATAAATGCAAAGAAATGAATACAAAAAAATATATATAATTTCTACTGGTGCAAGAAACAATTGATTATATTTGTAAATATTTTTGTTATTTCTCATGAAAATTGCACTTTTATTACACTAATATGTCATACAGTAAACACAAAATATACAACATATAGGATACAATTTAAATGATGACAATGCTTGGAAGTATAAGCAGTGACAGCGTATTTGAAGATGTAATATAATATAAAATTAACACTCAAGTCAAAGTTTAATTTAATTTTTTGTTTTTGATAAATCACCGATATCCAATATGAAAAATATTTTTAGACCTTATGAGAAATTTGTAAGTATAGTAATAACCAGAGGTGTATTATTAATATTACGTAATTTACTTTGATTACTTAACTTTTCACAAGTTTATTAAGAAATTTTTTGCCTAAATGTAAACGTCATGTTCACTGTTATCAATTAATTTTCTTCTTTCAGTTATGAGTGCACGATAAATAATTATATTAAATATAATCTAGTAATGAGTAGTAAATCAAAGTAATACTTAAAACTTGACTTAAAATTTCTTCAACACTAAGGTGTCATGTACCTCTTGTTCTAAGAATCATCATCATAGTACATAGGATGGGTATATTTTAAAAGACAAAGTTAACAAAAATATTAACAAAAATTAACAATTGCAAAATACCAACAGAAATAAAATATATAAACAAAAAATGTTAGATACATCTACACTAAAATTTTCACCAGTAGTAAAGTCTAATAAATTAAGAAAATGTACAGTTTTCTCTTGTAGCAAAGGTACATTAGAAATATGTTTTAAACACTTTTCCTGTAATCATTTAATATTTAACAATAGCGATACCATTACCCATTGCCAACCCTCAATTTTACAAAATGGCTATTCTACAATGTTGTAACGCACGTCCTGTTAACTCTTCATTAAACATGATCGCCAGTTCATCCGCCTTATATATAAAATGTATCGAGATGAGAATATCCGTCACAAGAAATAAGATAATAAAAAAAGGTATTTCTTTATTTAACAAAAAGTTAACACAAAAGGGCACATTACATATCATAAAAGTTAGAAGGTATGTAACACAGCCATGAGTTTAGCTTATCTCGCAATCTCTAAAACAGCATGGTTCGTTATATGACCGACAACTAATAATAGCCTCTCAATGTTAAACTTGATATTAACCATTGTCAAATGTCCATTCTTAACGACTAAAAAAAATAATATAAAATCTCTATACAAAATTAATAATATAATATTTTCTTCATAAAAATATAAAAGTTGTGATGTTAATTCCATACTAACAACAAATTATAAATAGTTTTATAACACTGGGTTGAAAACACTATCTTAACAATTTTTTGGCAGTGGTTAATATCTTCTCAAGCACTTTTAAAACTAACTTAAATTAGAACTATTTTGCCTGGCATTTTTGGAGAAGAAATTGCATAAACACCAATTATTATATATACAATTCACCATTTATAAACAATAAGTTTTTATAACAACGTAATTGTATTGTAAATTTTTATTGTTTACAAATTAAAAAACTGGTTTGTTTAACTCACGATTAAAAAATGTATCGCTGTAGTAAAGCAAAACTTTATAGGTATCGAATACCAGTATTTTGATATCACGATACCTGTCACAAATCAGTGATTGAGTTTCGCGAAAAGCAGCATTCGTGAATCTCATTTCTTTAATACAATTAGTTCTTCCTTTTAGATGGGTAAAGGAACTCAAATTGAAAGAGGCTATTAATATGTTTAGAAAATTTGATGACAAGGTAAAATAAAACTGCAAAATAAATTGTGCTTTTAAGTCTTCATACAACTTGGTAGTGTGAATTACCACAACAAAACTATTCAACAGCAGCAAATAGACTAAAATTTTTATATCGTTAAAAAAAAATTTACCGTCTATCAAAACTGCTATGATTAAAAAAAAAATAATAAGAAGAAGCTGTTTGATCAAGTTTGCGTCAGTTCATGATTTAATATTGCACATTACTTATTTGTATTTTTTTCTTTAAAAAGAAGTAACAGTTATCACAATCCATAGCAGTCCTATTAAAGATATATTACTGTCTCCATTATCATGTATTTTTTCTAGTTTTCTGCTGATAAGTTCTTTTCACAAATATTTGTAAATTTATTATGATCCAACCTCAACAAGTGCGATAATTACAACTAAATTTTAAAACCTTGAATCGATTAGCTAGTCCTTATAGAAATAAAAAACACTGCTTTAATTTTAGTGGAATACAATTTTAAAAATTTTGGTTACTGTTTTATTAGATTTCACTTTGACTTTAATGAAATAAAGTTTGTTCCTATATATTATTCAATATTAATTTCAACATACTTAGGCATATTTAAAATTGATCCAATTAGAAAATAATAATAACACAGCCACACAAAAAAAAAGTTGTCTGTACTTTCCATGCAACATATGTTATCCGTAGTATTTTTGCCTCCTGAATCCGTTGTCAGAATTGAGCTATCACATCATAGGAATTTCCTAACTCAAAAAACAGGTCAAAAATAGCAAAAATTCACGAAAAAGTGCTACGAAAAAAAAAAAAATTATATGGTTAAGACCCCGTCGAACGTGAATCTGCAATCAAAATTGATGGTTCTTTTTCTAACCTCAAAAAAACAGGTCAATTTCGCATTTTCAAAAAATAACAATTTCGCGCCAAATTTGGTATACAGTTGTTTTCGGGGTCGCTGATCACAGATCCGAGGTCAATTTTGCAAAATTCAAGATGCTGGATCAAAGATGGCCGAACAAATTTTCAAAAAATAACATATGTACCAAATTTGGGACACTGGGGTTTTCGGGGTCGCTGATCACGGATCCGAGGTCAATTTTGCAACATTCAAGATGGCGAATCCATGGTGGCCGACCAAATTAAAAAAAAAAATAAAACATTCGCGTCAAATTTGGTATACAGGGGTTTTCCGGATCGCTGATTACGAATTCGAGGTTAGAATTGCGAAATACATTTTATAATGCTTTTGTTTACTTTATAATCTGGGTACTCAATCATGTTTTAACCTTCTTAAAGTACTTGGGTAATTGATTAAATTTTTAAAAACGAATTTTGTAAATCTGATTCGGATTCGTGATCAGTGACCCCGAAAACCCCCGTATATCAAATTTGGCGCGAATCTGTTATTTTTTAACATTTTGTCGGCCATCTTCGATCCGCCATATTGAATTTTGCAAAATTGACCTTTGATCAGCGATCCAGAAAACCCCCGTATACCAAATTTGGGGCGAATCTGTTATTTTTTGAAAATTTGTGATATCTGACATTAATTGGCCCGTTTTTTTAGGTTAGAAAAAGAACCATCAATTCTGACCGCGAATTCACGTTCGGCGGGGTCTTAACCATATAAATGAACATTTGAATATAGAAAAAAAAATTTTGTGTACTTTTCCTAGCACTTTTTCGTGAATTTTTGCTATTTTTGACCTGTATTTTGAGGTTAGGATATTCTAGTGATGTGATAGCTCAATTCTGACACCGGATTCGTGATCAGGAGGCAAAAATACTACGAATAACATTAGTATGTCGTATGAAAAGTGCAGACAACTTTTTTTTTGTGTGTGGCTGTGTAATCAATCTGAAAATGAGTAACCAGTCGATTGTCTCCAAAAGAGGTGTTATATTAGCTTGCTGACATAAAATTTCAGGAACAAATTTATTAAAAATGCGGTTGTGTTTATGTAATCTCTGGTAGGTAATGAATTGCGAGTCTATCTGAAGCTGAAAGTAAATTTCTGTTTATCACGATTTTAATCCATTTCATTCTGGAGTGAGCTCTTGCCCGATTCCACAACAAAACAAAACAGTGTAAATAAGAATCAGATATAGTTCTATTTCATAAATATTCTATATTCTATCTCATATACTTTATACATATACATCTCTTTATATATAGTACTTTTATAAAACCATGTGTCACCAAGTAAAACTTAACTAAAACACACCGTGTTAAAAAATAGTAAAAACTTATGGATTTAAGCATACAGTCTTTCTATATTGTATTGTATTTTAGCTAGAATAAGTCTAAAACTAAAGTGATTTAAATATTATTTCAGTATACGTTACGTATATATAAACGCAGTCTAAACTAGTATTTTTAAAAACTAAAATAAATCCTTACTATTTTGAAACAAGGTGTCAATATATTATATATCAGTAGTGTATAACTTTAATCTTACGTGTAGTAGTGTGTTATGTTAAGTGGCAGATTACGATACGTAAACATTTCATTTAAAAAACCGCAAAAAATATTCCAAACAAAGAAATCAGCACCTAGGATTCAGAACCGTTCAACACTCTGCATAGATATAATAACAAACAACAAACAATAAGTTGTACTTTGAAATCAGGGCCTGGCTCGACAGCTTTTGCAGTTTTTTAAACGATATCTCAGAGATCTGCGATTCTTTAAATTTCTATGTCACAACAATAAATTTTTATTCCATAATAACGAAATTATATTTTAATATTATTTATGTATTTAAGGCCGATACATTCAGTATGAAGGAATCTGAAACAAGAGAAAAAAAGGTTTTTACTAAAATATCACAATTGATCAGTCAATACGTCACAAGTAAAATGTAATAGGTACATAACGCATGCCATAAGACAAGGCAAAAAAAATTTCATAGATGTCAGAGATAGGTATTCAATACAATATTTGTGTAACCACTATACAAGGGTTGAATACGTTTATTAAACAATATTCATCACTTTTGAATATGTATTCAGAATTCAATACTTAGAAATAGATTCACGAGCACTGAAAGAATTTTATGAATAATAGGGTATACATGGATTCCCAAATACTGATGAATAGCGAGTCATTAGGGAATACTGAGTATTCATGAATAGTCAGGAATCATTATATATGTGCATATTACATCCGTTTTGCCCCCCTACAACAAAAGGTCCTATCTGATATTTGGTTCGATACATACAGAGTCTTCATAAATGATTACAAGCCACGTGACCTATGAGCTTAGGCAACCAACATTGCACGGTTGTTACTGTCAACTAAAAATTCCAAAATTTTACAATCATCAATATTAAGACTCGTTTAAAATCACCAATGACAAACCGTCGCGACTATGCTCGCGATAATGTGACCGCCCATTGAATGAATAAAACATCGTGCAAAATTACACCAATCACAAAGCCATGAAACAGAATTTTATGTTCTAATGTAACCTTGACTTTTAATTTTACCAAAATTTAATTGCAAACGCAAAGGAAATAAAATAACTTTTCCAAAGAAAGTTATTGCATGGTCACATGGCTTGTAATCATTTATGGAGGATCTGTATTAAAGTGGATTCACAGAAATGTTATGTACGCTTATACTATATTTTGATGTCTATTCATATATTTTGAAGGTATAGAATATCAGATAGTATATTAAAATTTAATATGTTTATGTAACATATCTGTAAGCTCAGTCTACAGGGTGATTCACAACTTATCCAAAAAAATTTGGGAATGGATGCTGCACGAAAAAATTGGGTAAATATCTTAAAAAAATTTTTGTAAAATTCTTATAGTTTCCAAGAAAAAAATTATTGAAGTTGTGTACTTTCCACCATTACATCGCCGGACAAATGTCTCTAGAGTCATTCGCGTTGTACGCTCTGAATACTTAAATCCGATTTTACAATTAGTATTAACGTCATTGCGATAGTATTTACAATAGTTTTTTAGTAGTTAGTGTCAAAAATGACTTACGTGTATAGCAACTAATTAATTTCATTAATTAATAATAACAATAGCGGTAAACTCAGTTGAATTTGCCGATATAAAATAGGTGTTATAAAATTCTATTTATTTCTTTCTTTGTAAAATTCTTACAAGTTTTTGTCTGTTTTTTTACTACACTTCACTTTGTGTAAGGTCAGGTTACAGTGGACCAGTTTCCAGTGCTATGCAGAAGTGTATTTTTACTATTTTCAATCATTTTCGAACTGCCTTTTTTATTTTTTTTACAAAATTGTAGTTCTCTGTACATCCAAAATTTGTTTTTTTTTGGATAAGTTCTGAATCACCCCGTGTAATAGAGAATTAAAAATAGGTATTTTACAGATACAATCTTTTGTTTTATGAGGGCAGTATAATATTACTTAACTGAAATATATTTTAATTTGAAAAACTTAGATTTTACAAAACTTTTGCATCATTATAGGATTTTTTTGTGCCAAAATTGTCAGTATTTTATTATTCTAACTTACTGAAGAAAAGCATGCGACCGATACTTGTGTTTTACGGAATTTTTTTTAAGCTCACAGAAACAACATTTATGATGAAGAAACTTCAAACGAGATTTACGAAATAAAAAATTAAAATAGGAGTTGCCAACCGTGAGATCTTGAAAAGGGTTTCACATATTTGTGCAAAATATTTTTCTCTTCATTCTTGACAAAATTAAATTCTGTATGTAGTTATACCTATTTAAATTTGAATTTGATACTAGCCTTCCTATGTTTCAATTTTCATAATGCTGTAACTTTATGAAAAATAACAATTTTGAGGAAAATAAAAACAGCTGTTTGTATTTATCAGTGGATTACAGAAAAAACATTTTGCAAATATACAGGGTGATTCAGAACTTATCCAAAAAAAAATTTTGGATGTACAGAGGTCCCTTACAAATGCAATTTTGTAAAGAAAAAATCAAAAAGGGCAGTTCGAAAATGATTTAAAAATACACTTCTGCACGGCACTGGAAACTGGTCCACTGTAAAACTCGACCTCGCACAATGCGATCGAAATGGCGGTGTGATAAAAACGGACAAAAACTTTCGCAAGGAAAGAAATATGTAAATAGAATTTTATCGCACCTATTTTATATCGGCAAATTCAACTGCTTTTGCCTTTATTAATTAATAAAATTAATTTGTGTTTTTAAATAATAAAATCATTTGACATACCCGATGTTACAACAATTGTTCAAAATTTTATCCACCAATGTGTAAACACATTTGGGTCCGTTGTACTCAGTTTCTACGAACTAACACAAATGTTGTCTTGTTTCACCATAACACACACAAATGCTTCACCATAAATTAAAACGATATCCATCAACACACAAACCATTTTTGACACAAACTACCCATTTTTTACACTAACTACTAAAAACCTGTTGTAAACACCACAGATAGCAAATAAATATCGCAACGACGATTGCAAAATTCCAAATTCAGTATTCAGAGTCGCTGAGGCCACGTGGCGAATGACCCTAGAGACTACAGTTGTCCAGCTATGTAGTGGTTGAATATACTATAACTTCAATATTTTGTTTCTCGGAAACTATAAGGATTTTACAAAAATTTTTTTACGATATTCATTCCATTTCTCATGCTGCATCTATTCCCAAATTTTTTTGGATAAGTTGTGAATCACCCTGTATATGCAACCCTTTTGAGATCTCTAAGTTAGCAACCCCTATATATTGACTTTTATTCTCAAGTTTCTGTAGGTATGCATATTCTTGATAGATGTACACCTGTTTCATCTTTTTCAAACATATTTCAGAAATATTCAACTTAATTTTAGAAAACATAACAATTTCATCTCAGTAAATTTAATTTCACATTTTAATAGTTTTAAAAATTTTCAGGGTTTGTCTGCTGAGAAAACCTCTGCTAGAATTATTTCACATCTGAAACTGTTGTTGATTTTAGGTCTTGGCATAGGTAAGTACTCAATGGTAAAACTATATTTTGATAGTAACTTACGAAGATTAAAAATTTTTCTAAGGATTATGTTTCTGAAATGCTTGTTGTTTTTAAGTTTCTTGATTATTTGCCTACAGTGACAGAATTAAGTAACTAAAATTTTGAACGCTATCTTAATTTTTTAAAGAGGGATTTAAAAAAAAAAAATCATATTACAGACTTAGAGGGTAAGGATTATGGATAGGAGTTAAGAAATTTGAGAGAGAATAAATTTTAAGTATTCTCACACCAGTAATAATTTATGAGTTACATATAATTCATGATCCTCTGCACTTTGAATCAATACTTACAGTAGCTACACAAGGCTGCTGCTACAGATCAGGAGATGTGTCAGAAGGTTCTCAACTATCCACACTAAATAACTCCTTATGTAACGCTGGAAAGTCCAGATGGGGCGCAGACCTTTTCAGTTTCCCTAAAGCTTCCATGTGAAGCATACTAATTTCCCTAAAATGAAAATGAATCATGTTATTGGACATCTTAATTCCTTAAGAGATTCAAATTATTAAATGTGGAATAAATCTGATAATTTAAATATATACAAGTCTTTTGTGGTTTAAGCAAAATATTTTACCTTAATGTAGGTATTTTAGTAAGCAAGGCATCACAAACAGTAACGTCTCCCTTAATAGGTAGACTGTGGTTTCGGTCAAGTTCAAGTCTTAAAGCTTTAAGAACAGCTTGGCTAAGTCTTCCAATCTCGCCTATACCTTTCAATCCGGGTCGATCTGCAACAGGATCAAATGAGAAAACATAAATTTTTCCATAAAATAGATACACTTACCTGGAGACAAGAGCACGCATGCCGAGTATAAAGCTAATTCGGTTTCTGTCAGCTTTAGTTCTGCTATACTCTTAGCCACTTCGAACACATAAGTGACCAGTTTCATTTCCGTGGTGTCTGAACTGAAGAAGAGATTCTGTGGCAGCATCGTATCTCCGTAAAGGACACTGTTCTGAGATAGGTCCAGATATCGGGACATTCGTATTATTGCTAATTCAAAACTTCCTGCAAAAGACATGACTTATTAACAAACAGGAAGAAAGAAATAATGGTCTTCCTCAAGTAGTAGTTCTAGGCCTATAACTATATAACAATGAGAATGCATCACAAACTTTAAAAAACTTGAACCAAGGACCAGTCTCCTTGTAGTTAGAAATACAGAGCCTTCATAAATGAGTACAAGCCACGTGATCACTGAGTTTAGGCAACCAACATTGCACGGCTGGTATTGTCAAGTAAAAAATTTCCAAATCTTTGCGCCAGCAATATTACTGTCTCGTTTACAATGAACAATGACAAACTGTTACGTCTAAGCTGGAGATAATGCGATAGAATTTCGTGAAAAATTGTAATCTTGATCGCATTGTTTTAAATTTACAGGAATTTAATTGCCAATTTGAAGGAAATAAAATTAGTTTTCCCAAAAAAATTACTGGTCAGGTGGCTTGTAATCATTTATAAAAGCTCTGTAGATGTAATATCTGAATACTGTCAATTTTATAAAATCAGAATCAAAATCGCTTTGAAGACAACAAAATAGCAGCTGAGACTATGTTCACATTAACCTTTACATTTTGGTTATTGGTGATTGTCACGATGATAAAAAAATTTTGAATTTAGGATTAAAAAGGGATTTTAATTGACTATTCAAAATAAAACAAAATATTTAATGATACATTTCAATGTGAGTGGGCAGAGAATAATAAGAAATGTAGAAGAATATAAGAAAATACTTGGGAATGAGACGAAATGTGAGATAATAGCAGCCTATTGGTTTTTTAGTATTAAAGTAAATTTTTACATAGGGCATCGTGCACGATCAGAACACAATGAGTGTCATCTGATTTTGGAATAGCAACATGTCCTATTTAAATAATATGATTGTGGGAAACAACTACTCTGTGGACTAAAACTCTAACCAGCATTGAATTACATCCGCAATATCCAGTAAACAGATAGATGTTATCATATCATCGGTAGAATAATCAGAAAGACCGGTTTCGAACCTATTAGTTCTCAGCAGTATGCTAGATGTTTGGATGTCTATCTACTGATACGTTTTTGGCGTGGTGCATGGTCGATAATGTCGAAAGGCACGCAACAAGACAGACCGGATGCGACGCCCTACGTGAAAATTTACCTTTCACCTTAACTTCCTTACCTGCTTTGAGTAGGACGATTTGATCATCTTGCGATAATTTCATGAATCCAGGTACCATTTTAGCAAATTCAATGATTTGTTGTATGATTGTTGTGAGTTTTTGCGCGCACTCCAGCCATAGGTCCTCGTGCACCATGTTCTTGTAGAATAGCAGTCGGGTGAGATCATGCGGTTTCCGAAACATTTCGTGAATATGTTCGAGCGAATACAAACAAGTACGGGTGTGTGCGTCTGATATTGTCTTTGATAAAAGTTCTGATATCTGACTTGGATCTGAAAACAATAATATAATCAGTTTTATGTAACAAGAGATGAAACATTGATTGTCATGGAAATGAGTGCATTTCAATGATGCCAAGCTGTGTTGCGTCTATATATGAAACAAGGATTTAGCTGCTTAAGTTCAGTCCAAATCTACATACTTCTGTTCACAAATATGTAAAAAACTGCAAATTTCGTGTAAAAATATTTATACAAATGCATCTGAGTTGTTTGTTTTCCATCTATGATGGAAAACAAGAGTTTTAAACACGAACATTTGTCCGGAAATAACTAGTGTGGACATATTTTGTATCTTTTAAACATAAAACACCACAGAAATGAGACAGCCCTCAAATCCAAAGCCAAAGTCTGTGCGGAAGGGGGCTACACTTGAAAAACGCAGATAAACACCCATTATCTATCGACTTTGCCAGTGCCGACACCAGGGATCGAATCCGGACCAGAATAGGAAGTCTGGCCGAGAAATGCTTGCCATCGCAACTTTTACGGACTTACTTTAAGTTTCGAAATCAGTGAGTAAAAAATCTCGGAATCCAGTATTATCATTATTTTCAACTCCATTGTGAAAAATGTCATCCTCAAATAATAACTACTTGAACACAGAAAAATGTAGCCTGCAAGTTGCTTCACTTTGAAATATTGAAACCGAATGAATAATATTTTCTGACGTAAACATACTATTTCTACCCTTAAATTTTCGTTCAGGAGCAATCAAAACCCTTTATAATTGACGTTTGGTTTCGTTTACGGGCAGATGTTTCTGTTTTTACATCGGGTATTTGTTTAAAAACATTTATATCTAAACATTGTAGATCTGCACTAGGCATTAGTATGTGCGAAATTGGAAACGTAATCCATTTACATTTTTATGGTTTAAAATGCAATAGAAACGGTGATACTACAAAATGTTTTAAATACTTCTTAATACATAAAACATGTTATCCTTTGGATTTCCAAAGACTATCATGATGCTTCCTTTCTAATGACGTCAGAAGAATGGGAATTGCACTTTGATTACGCAAAGTTAAAGATTTGAAACGTTGTGCCTACGAATATAGAAAACTGGGAAAAATGATGAAACTTGGTATGAAGGAAGGGAATTTTATAGTGAATCTGGATGCATCAGTGAGATACTGAAGGTGCAGCTGACCATATTGGAATTTTAGGTAGATACGTATGGGAAACATTAAAACAGGGAAATGTCATGGAAAAGAGGAATTTTTCTTTGGAAATCCAGAAACAGCTTATTAAAGAATTCAGTGCTCCGTGACTTGAGGAAATCTTTACTAACGTGACGTTTTTATGTTTTGTAGCCACTCAGTGCAAATGAAACATCTGTTTATATAGTGGACCATCGTACTTATTTCCATTACGTAAGATTATGCGAGGCTGCACATGAAATGCATGCATTTGCAAGGTTAAATATTTGAATTGGCGTGACCCACGCGAGCGTTAGTATCACAGACATTTAAGTGTTAGTTAGGAAGGGACTTACTGGGTAAAGCTACAGACTCACAATCGTCTCCGCTTCTATGCTGCACACTTTGCGCGCTACTCTGTTGCCGGATCGTGTTAGTTTGTTGCATGTTCGGGGAACTAACGAACGTCGTACTATCTACATAACTGGGCACCAGGTTCTCCACCGCGCCCTCCTGTTTCACCGATACCACGGTACCACCGGAGAGGGTGGTGCTAGATGACGTCTGACTGACCCGTTTAAATGTGCGGGAATCGGACAGGGACAGGGTTGTTTGTTTGTTGCCGCCACCACCTCCACAGCCGTTATTTGTGTTAGTATTCCCTAAACCATAAACCAGGTTAACAGGCCGGCGAATGAGACGAAATAGGCATCGGTGATTCGTGAAGATTGAACGGTTTTTGGAAAATGGTCTATCATAAGTGTTTTTGGAGAAGAAAATGGCATTTTAAATTATCATCGTTATTGAGTTCGTTTTTTACAATCCTAGAGGTTTAAAATTAATTAATACTTTCAGTTTTTTTTAAGAAAAGTGATTAGTTTCATTTTTTATTTGATAAATTGTTATTAAAACACGCTTATAGTCCACGGGCCCACGTACAAAGAAAAAAATGTTTACCACCAAGCTGTAACTTTGCGTGCAGCTTAAGTTTGACAAGTCTCCCCAGATTTGACTATGAGGAAAATTCAACAATGGTAAGTTTTCCCGTGATTTTCAGGAAAACATGTCAATCTGGCATAAACATGGAATGTTATTACTTAGCACTTTTATTTAAGTTTAAATGAAAGATATATATTTTTTTAAAACCCCCAAAAAATTTGTCCGACAAAAATGTTGGTATTTTGAGTTTGTCCGCCACCTCAAATATGTCGATTTGGTGACAACCAGCAAGCTGATTTTTCTGGGAGGGTTTCGTAATAAGATTTGAAATGAAAGTATTTTATTGTCCGACAAAATTCTTGAGAAGTTTTTGCAGTCCGACACCCCGAAGATGTCGATTTAACGACAACATGGTTGGTGATAACCAGCAATCTGGTTTTTATTTTTTCCTCTAATAATTGAAATGGATAATACAATAATTTACTTGTCCGACAAAACGATTGGAAAATTTGCCTTAAAAATGGGAAAAATAACTATTTTTTTACGTAATGTTCATTCCGCTATAAAAATAATTAATTTTTTAATGAAAAAATAAAGAAGAATAAATAAGAAAATTATCTTGTTAACAGGAGCAACAGAAATTGAAATTCGTAAATAATTACGTCTAACTAATTTAATTAATATCCATCAAAATGATTTCATTGTTCAAAAAACTTATATGTACATTTTATTTTATAAACTATTGTAACTATTTAATAAAAAATGGTAACTGTGCAATGAATGCATACATTTTTGCTTGTGTTTTTTAAATTAAAATTTGCAATCTTGTTATGACAAACAGTTTACACATAGTTTTGTTCTTGAAAAACCAGTTAAACCAATTTTAAAAATATTATTATACATTTATCAACGCGTTTATTAAAAGATTGTCTTGTTGTAAAGTATAAATCTTTAATGCGAAATGACTTTGTACCATTTAAAACCTGCTGCCAAAGTTCTTAACAAGTGTTTATAGTTTCTCCATAAATAACTGATTTGTAACCCCAAAAACGGAAGTCTCGGTAAGACAAGTGGAATATGTCAATTATTTGATTTTCGTCCAAACTTCAGAAACTTCACCGCTAAATTAATAATAGGTAGGTACTTCATTGTAATTTAATTCAACGGCATTGGATGTTTCAAAGCTAAATATCTCGAAAACGGTGCGAGACAGCTAGTTTTATAAAGTGTAACTATTTTGTGTAAAAAAAAACTTGGAAAATAAGAATTTGATACCAAAGATGAGATACCTTAAAGTATAAAAAAGTTATGTCGTTTTTAACACATTCAATCTACTTCAGCTAGCGCCCTCTATGAACTTTAACCAAAATGTGAACACATTTCAATTCCTCTACTTAAAGAATTTTGTGAGGATATTTGCATTTGTTAAGGAATAAGTAAATGAAAAAAAACTAAAATAATATTTTACATTTAACACCCTGTATCTTTTTAACTATCAACTTTTGGACTAAGGTAAGTTCGGCTAAATCGCAATATTTTTGCTTCGAGAATCTACCTATGAATTTTGACCTATTAGCTCGGGACCACCCTGTATACAATTTTTTTGTAATTGTATAAAAAAATAAATTTAAATTAGTCATATTTATTTTGAAATTTGAGAAATTTAAACAAAAATTTTTTTATTCATGTATTTTTGTTTATTAAATATAATTTTTTCTTCTACATCATGCGTAAGTATTGTTTAATTTTGTCCGACAAGCAAAAAAAAACCGATAATTATGTCGGACAATTAAATTCTCAGATTAATGCATTTTTTTAAATAATGACGCTTTTGTCCGACAGCTGATTATCACCAACCATGTTGTCGTTAAGTCGACGTCTTCGGGGTGTCGGGCTGCAAAAACTTCTCAAGAATTTTGTCGGACAATAAGATACTTTCATTTCAAATCTTATTACCAAACCCTCCCAGAAAAATCAGCTTGCTGGTTGTCACCAACCATAATGTCACCAAATCGACATATTTGGGGTGGCGGACAAACTCAAAATACCAACATTTTTGTCGGACAAATTTTTTGGGGGTTTTAAAAAAATATATATCTTTCATTTAAACTTAAAAAAAGTGCTGGTCATAACATTCCATGTTTATGCCAGATTGACATGTTTTCCTGAAAATCACGGAAAAACTTATCACTGTTGAATTTTCCTCACAGTCAAATCTTGGGAGACTCGTCAAACTTAAGCTGCACGCAAAGTTACAGCTTGCTGGTAATCATTTTTTTCTTTGTACGTGGGTCCATGGACTATTATTAGAGACCATTTTCCAAACATGCATAAAGATATGTTTTAAATTACGGTACTGATATCGAGAGTATTTTTTATCATTAAAAAAATGTTTCTGTAGTAGTATCAGATCGCAATTTCTATTCTGGCAAATATCAAAATATGAACTTATAGATGTCCTATGAAGAATAAGACATGGTTCATCGATAGTCATGATATATGAGTGAGGTAATTAGAAATCGAATTTTGGCAACAAATACATGTTCCGAAAACCACAAATTGAAAGTTTTACTAGATTTTTGTGGGTATTAATTTCAGCACATACAGAAATATTCAAATATCTATTATCATGTTTAATCTGCGATACCGATTTTATATCGAAGACTGCATCAATAGTGTATTGCTTAACTAAGTATTAGATTTTGGAGTTTTGTTTAATGTCGACCGAATATTACTATTGGTGAATTTTTAAATTCAGTTATGCAATCCATGGAATGTTTCTTGTTTTTTTAATTCCTAATAGACAAACCTGTCAACACAAAGCATCTCTTTATGAGTGACGAGGTGCAATTTCATCTGAATGGTTATGCACAGATACAAGTTTCGTTATTAGCAAACTCACCAAATACCACTCTATGCATCTCAAGACACGCTATGAATTATTGAACTCTGGTCAAGACGTAGCAGCTTTGTTTTTCGTGTTTTTGTTTGAGTTGGTTGTTTACTGTCATATTGACATCAATACAGTTTTCGAGTCCGATCTCAATGAAAAGGACCTACGAACTGCGGCTCCTGCAATTCTGTCAAATTACTACATGGAAGTTGTTTATATTTGATTTTATAAAAATGTAGTCCAAAAATAAAAAGGGTCTTTCATTAACATTACAAAGTTGGTCCTTCGAGCCGGATTGGATGACGTGTGGAAAATTTGTGTATGCTGGAAAGGATACAAGTGCCAGAGGTTCTACACGTGAGCGCCAGCAGAAGTATAAACAACTTCCTTGTAGTAATTTGACAGGCTTGCAGGAGCCGCAGTTCGTAGGTCCTTTTTATTGAGATCGGACTCGAAAAATGTATTGATGTCAGTATGACAGTAAACAACCAACTCAGACAAAAACACGGAAAACAAAGCTGCTACGTCTTGACCAGACTCTATTACTGAAAGAGAATGACCATTCTGTCACAATAACTTCGAAAAACATAGAAAAATGTGACAGATGGAACATTTATCTCGAAATATCTATGGAATACTCTAAGAACTTTTGCCCCGGCGATATCATCCAATCTTACCATACCAAATTTTTTTGGGGCTACCTTAAGCAGAAGATGTTTATGAATAAACATCTTACTGGCTTCAAAAGGGATAAACAGGATGGAATTTGGCGAACAAATATTGCAAAATCTAATTAATAATTTTGTTGGGCGCTTAGAAGAGTGCATTACGGAAGAATAACATCTTTTATTAATGAATCTTCAAATTATTTCAAATATTGTGCTGTTACTAGTACTACTAGTATTAGATATTTGATTTTCTGTATCTATTTTAATTTTCAAAGTGACCAAAATTCAATTTGGGGAATCACCTTCATTGAAGATACCTTACAGATTTCTACAAAAACTGCCCTTAAGAAGCACTAACTTTCCGATAAACGTGAACCGTCGATCTCAGTACCTAAATCAGACTACTTAATATGTATCGAACCTCTGGAAAAAAGCCAATCACGAAAGAACTCGGTACCTGTGGTGACGACGTTGGTCATGAGGCTGCCATTGTCGCTTAGGGCGTCGAGCCCCGGCCGTGGATCGTAGGCGGTCGTGCTGTCCACGAAGTCCGCCGAGATGTCATAGCCCATGGAGTTGGGCGGTACTTGCGTCTGCCCCGTGTAGTACGGCGTGTATGTGCCCACCTCGCTGTTGTAGGCATATCTGGAATGTAATAAAAGAGTTAAATGAATTAATAAGTCAACTAAACGATTTATGCAATTTCATTCTTATTGTAATAGTTCCCTAAAGCGTGGTTCTTCGAAGATCCTTTTTGGGAAACTTATTTTTAATTTTTTTAAGCGATAATTTAAAACATTTGTAATTTATAACGCATATCTATTCGTGTATTTCAAGAAGAAGTGCAATATTGAGAGTGTCAATTATTTAAATCGTATCCTAATAAGGTAGAAGAAGAAAGAGTAAAAACAGAAAATATAGTATTAAACAGTCGCAAGAAGATGATATCAATAATAATATTTTGAAAGATTTGAAATATTCTGAGAGCAGGATTTGAAAGAGTTTACGTTCTCATGACACTTCAACAAAAAATCCTCTAACAGCTTCACACTGTTGGTCCCGCGCTTCTTCGAAAAATGCGTTTGCTAGGCTCTATTCATTATATCACCTTTTTCGATCTATTCTAGAACAGGTTTATCTGTCCTAGAAAAGTTGAACAGAACCTTTCCAGCAAAAAAAATTGCTCTTGATCCTGTTTGTAGCAGAAAGATGTGTATCTACATCGCATGATCTTATCTATTAGAGAGAGTATCTTCACTCATTTGGAATGTCCTTTTGAAGAAATATTTGCTTTGCCGTTACTTTTTTAAATATCCTCTGAACAAAATTTTCTAACAGTCAATTTACGCTTATAAGTGATCACCATCAGATTCAATTTAATTCTTAAATACTCCAAATATATCTAGAAAAAAGTTTTGAGAACAATTTATGAAGGCTTAGAATGAAGATGTAAATGCAAGAATAATAAAAATAAGCAGAATTAGAAAATGCAATAAATATTAAAGTGTCGCAGAAAGAATGCGTCATTGAAAACATCGTTAATACGAAGGTATTAGGAAAATACAGCAAATCTAACTCAATTAGAGATATAATTATTAATTTCGTCATAATTTCTAAATATTCATTTTCTCAAAGCGAGCTCCAAAGTTTTTGAACACTTTTAAATACAAATTCTTTACAACTGCTTCACATTGCTGATTTATTAATCCACCCGTTTCATATGTTTCAATATAGGTATATCTATATCCTAGGAAAGGATTCCAGAGAAAAATTTTGGCTTGAATCTGTTGATTGCAGAAAGGTGGTTGTCACCATTACATGAGATTTATCTATACCTATATCTTCTCTGTTACTTCCGAATACATCTGAATATTTTAAATATACTTAAATAGAAATTCTGAGAAGGATTTACGGAGAAACAGACACTTAAATGATAAGATGGTCAAAGTATGTTTTTAGAATACTGGTTATGACTGGCAAATAATTGCAAAAAGAGTGGATGAGACAAAAGATGAAGAGCCTAACGGGGAGTGATGCTATTAAGAAAGACCCAATAAAATGAATAGGCGTATAGATAACTGTCATAGAAGCCTGGAACGATACATTCTGTACCTCTTGTAGGTGAATGATTTATTTTGTGCTAGTTAGACATTGTATATATTTTTGTTTTATATTACCACACAAATCGAACTAAATAAAACTTGTCAAGAAGGAATTTAGGATTTTAAACCCATGATATGGCGGGAACCAACTATTTTGCGGAATTTTACCCGCAGTATGCAGAAGAAAACAGCTAGCATCAATCTTCAGCTTAACCACCAGATGTATACCGTCTTCAAACTTATTAATTTTCAGAAGTAGTGTGTTAACTAGAGTGAGTGTAGGTGAGATTAAAAGTGCTACTTCTATGAATGATCACTGCTACTTAATGCGTAACTTTCAAGCCGCGTAACTGACAAATAACTGGGATAATTCAGTGCTTGTTGGGGAACTAGTCTACAGAGTAGTTATTTCCCACAATCTCGTTTTAAAAATAGCAGGTCGCTCTCTATCAGTATACTTAGCCGTTTCAAAGGTTAAGGCATCGAGTAGCAGTGGCATATATTGAATATAGGATTATTTGTATCAATTTTCTGAAAGACACAGGACTTCCATTAGTATAATTTGCATAGTTCAATTAAATGATTGACATTTAAACCTAAAAAGAGTAACCCATTTATTTAGCAACACTTTTTTAAAATTAAAGAACAGTATATTGATAAAAATCATTAAACATAACTAGATTTATTGAATACCAACTGGTTTTAGATATTAACCACTGTATTTAAATTTGTATATAATGCTCTAAATCATTTTATAACGAGAAAGAATAAAAAATTTAAAACTGGCTCCTTCGCCAAAAATTCAAATATGACGACACATGTTTGAATAGCGATGCGTATCTTTAATTTTGAGAAATTTGTAGTACAAAATTATGATATACATATGTATACCTTGAGTTATATTATTTGGATTAGACACTACACAATATTACAACCATATTTAAATTTTATTAAAAAATATATTTTAAATCTCTCGAAACCACTTAAGAAAATAAATTATTTTTATTGTAATTTTAAAAAATGGTATAAATATTCTGTAAAGGAAGCAATATAAAAAACATTAAAAGTCCGTCGTCATCAAATTTGTTGTTTTAATGACGTGTGATAATCCGACCGGAAGTGTGCTTCGGAAAGGAATCCTGAACCGCAACACAGCGAACATATTTATTTCCTAGCATGGCAAAATGTAGGGCAGCCCGTTATGCCGATCCGACATCAAAATGACCTAGTTTTCCCTCTCTAAACAGGCCATTTTACATCGGTCTGGGTTAAATGGACGTAATTTTTTATGGATTTACTTTATCCGTCGATTCCGTTTTCGGCAAAACTCAATCTTTTAAGTCGGAAGTTGTGGTACGCGTCCTCTCAAATAGCAGAGTAACGTTGGCGATTGTCTGATGTAGATGGATAATGTCGGTATTTCCAAGTTATCGAATAATAGTTAAATTTAAATCATTTTAGGGAAAAAGTCAATTCTAAATTGGTTTTATTTACTCAGAAAAGAGTCAAAAGTCACCCAATTTATAGTTAGCAGTAACTCGCATTTGAGTAAAACTCTCTCATTTCTGATGCAATAGTTTCACTCAGTTGTACTCATACTAATAGAGTGAAAATTTCACTCAATCGGGTGTGGGCAGAAATTGATACATTATTGAGTAAAATTAAGGGAAATTTGAGTGAATTTTTTTTACAACGTATGCTTGCTTCTGTCACTACTTTCTCTGATATACTACTAAATATTTTCATATCAATAATAAAAAAAATAAGGCAGTATCATACAATCATCGACTTTTTCTGCCAAATGACATTAAAAAAATTAACGGGGAAATTTTTAAAGGATGTTTTCTAAAATATATTTTTTCATGTTTTATTAATTTATTGTAACAAGCTATAAAATGAGGAAAGCTTATGGTATTAAGGTCTTGAAATTATAGTTTGTGAAAATAAATGTAAATTTAATTCCTAAAAAAATATATCATATTGTAAAAATATTAGCGAAAGGTACTTCTACTAATATAAATACTATGAAATTACTTACTATACAGGGAAAGTGATAACTAGATAAAAATAATTTTGTTAAAGCTTCTTCTCAAAATAAAGCAGGCCTTTCTTAAAACAGGACGTTTCAGGTCTTCTAAATACTCTTAACACTTTTTAATAAAATTTTCCGTAACTATTTAGATGGAGATTTCTAGTTTATAAATGTAAAGAGTGATCCTAATAAAAGTTGCATTTATTAATCTATTTTGACCGGAATTTTTTTTTCCATAAACTTTTCACTTTAAATACAAAACATCGTATTCTATTTTTTGTGATCTAGGCCTGCCGCAATTTCTTATTGGGGCCAAAATTGAAGAAATCGTAGATATATATTAACAAATTACTTTATTTTAAATTTTAATATCTAATATCTCTTTACTCAGTACTCTCCTCAACCAACCAATTTCATAAAAATTAGGAAATTTCAAAATTTTTACAGATAAATTTTTATACATTTACTATTATAGACAAAGCAAACTATGAAATAAACATTAAAACCAGATGACAAAATTAATTCTAATAAACTAATTAATATAAGAGGTTTAGACTTCTCGGAACTTAGTTCTTTACAAATAATATATACTACTTTTTCAACGGCGCGCGACGTTTCGGTTTTGATCAAGAGCTTTATCATCTTATTGTTTCATATTCCATTTAAATGAACTTTTTTAATGTCAATAGAAACAACGAAAAACACGAATTGAAATTAATAATTATTATTTGTGATTGTTTTGCTGTTTAAACTTTAATTTATTGAGTACAATTACCTTATACCGCTATTGGTTACATGTTATTTTGCTTAGTTATAATAATGAGAATTTTGTTGTCATTGTTTTGTTTGTAATCGATGTTTATTCCATGACTTATTTTGTCTGTAATAATAATAGCATATTTTCATTATTTTTATCTGCAAAACTTCTAAAATTTCATACTCATTTAAGGGGGTGCTGAATATAAGAGTGTATTCAAGTATTACAGAAGATAATCGCTAATGATATTTTTTTAATTTTAATCCCCATAAGCCGGTAGCCGCACGGTTTAAGGCGCCAGTCCTTAAATCGATGTGCGCTAATTTTGCCCGGGTTTGATTCCCGCGGCCGGTAGATCGTAAATTAGCTATGCTTGTACGGAGGGTTGACACCCTCTGTGCAGGTATGGTAGGGTGGAAGAATGTTGGTTTGGATCAATTTGAGAGATTGACATCGGTTGGCATTTGACCAATTATGAGGTTTTCCAGGTTTCCCTTATACCTGCACTGAATGGTGGTTAGGACCTACCAACATAAGTCGTTCCTGGGCGCAAATGCGGCCTGCTTAATAATAATATGCCGTCTCCTCTCCCGCACAAGTCTTCGACTTCTGGGCTAATTCTCGTGGTTAGAATGAGGAGTAGAGATATTATTATTATTATACTATTATAAGTGCGATATGCCTTGATCATAAAAAATTAAATAATGTGTTTTGTACAAAAGTACATCAATATTAATGAATGAATGAATATTATCACTAAATGTAATTTTGTCTCAAAAATAAAGTGAAAATGATGTGTGTGTTTCCAAAAAATGTTTTCGACATTATAGCATTATCATGGTAGTAACTAGGACTACCAAGAGCCATTCATGTGGCTGGACGATGGGTGCCTGCGGTGGATGAGGTACGTCATCACTAAGCTTATAAGTAAATTGTACGTGACCAAAAAAAAAGGAGTGTATTTAGGGCATGGCGCTGTCACAGAAAGAACAGCAATTGATATGTTATCCTAATTGATATGTTATCCATTATATCGCTATTTTGTAAAATAACAAGTTAAGGAAAATTACCGCTAAATGTTCGTAGGTAATCTTACAATTAGTCATTAATCATCAAAAATAAACTAGGAAAACAATCGACTAAGTTTTATAAGTTGTATAAAAAAGAGATCTCCGGTACATGACCATAGATTAGAAATAAATAGAAACATATAATTGTCCCTTCGATATCGTTAGAAATAGTTGCCACAATTTATCATTTTATTCATAAAGGACAGTCTAATTCGTTAATAAGAGTGATTATGAAAAAATATCCAAAAATGCATCTTAGTTTATATACACCTACACTGTAAAAAAATTTCACTCAATTTTACTCAATAAATTATCAATTTCTGTCCACACCCGATTTAGTGAAATTTTCACTCTATTAGTATGAGTACAACTGAGTGAAACTATTGCATCAGAAATTAGTGAGTTTTACTCAAATCCGAGTTACTGCACTATCAATTGAACGACTTTTGACTCTATTCTGAGTATATAAAACCAATTTACCTATTTCTCTATTATGATTTAAAATTAACTATTATTAAGTCATTTTTTACTCAGACTTGGTTTTTAATTAACTAAATATTCTGTGCAAAAATAAATCAGTCATAAATGATTAAATAGGATATACAGTGTTGAAATTAATTCCCGGGGCCTCCTCCTGTCCTGGCCGAGACCCGCCAGCTGAGACCCACCGCCGCCGGCTAAGGCCTGTTCTCCTGGCGACCACGCTTTTCTGGAGCATCTAACGGGCCCCTATTAACTGTGGTCGAGATTACAGAAGCAATATGTAAGTGGTGCCATCTTCACGGCGCCATTCGAATTACTCGAAATTAATATACATTTAAACCCACTCAGTAACGAGGAGATTTACTCTGATTTAGGTATACAAGTACACCAAATACGAGTTTACGTGAAGAATTTATTTAGGGAGTACTTATATTTGAGTGAAAGTACTCAGTTTTAGTTTAAATATAATCACAAATGAGTAAAATGATCAAAATGCCCGATATTGAGTGAAAATGTACTCAATAATTTCACTCAATTTTTTTACAATGATACAGAGAAAGGCATTAATTGTTCCTTGTAACACTGAATCAAATAATAAAGAAGACATACATTTACTGTGTTGCATTCGAAACTTTCCAAAATTACGCTCCACTAATAAAAATGTAAAATCCACTTACCCTCCGTTATAACTATGATGTAATTGGTCGCTACTCGAAGGCGTCTGCTGCTCGAAAACGCTGTCAGGTGCGGTGTCACTTTGTGCCCTTAGTTGCGCCCGGTGGAATCTGACTTCGTCCTCCACCTTCTCCCTCTGCTTCTTCGACATCCGTCCAAACTTTACGGCTGTAAAAAAGCGTCAGAATTACAAGGGGGAAGTTAACCTGAGCATTTATATTACGTAGGTCACGTATAAGTCCGTTTTAGATGGTGTGGATGATGCTGAAAATGAAGACGCTGGTTGATCACCTAGCGGTCCCTTTTATCCGCTTTCAGGATGATTCTAGGGTACTCGTTGATGAAAATGTAATTGATTATGGTGATTACAGTTTAGTGTTAGTGATGCGGTACGCTGGTGATTTTAATTTTGGTCAACATGCGGATTTACTTATTTAAAAACATGACATTTATGCAATTCCGATCGCAATTGAAGAACCAAGAGGTCGGCAGTATGTACCAGGTTTGGTCGCTGACGCAGCAACTCGGCATTAAAATATTTGAAAAACTTATTCCCATATTTATTTAGCCATACTCATATACACGTCTGGTCGAACTAAATGTGGAGGTGGTAGAAATGTATACGCCCAGTTGAAGAATGCACGCGCGGGCAAACGGCGTACACAGACGAACTGGACGATTGCCTAGCAGTGCAGTGCAGCACTGCGGAATTTGGTGTGATTCAGGTAATTTTAATTTATTATAGGCACTTTCTATTAATCATTCATATTACAATCGCGAAAGGGAGAAATAACAGGGTTATTTTGTGTACTAATATTATTACAACATGGTATTTTGGAGACCTTTTGAAACGGAACAGTACGAAATTTACCATCAATATAATAAAATTGTTTGAGGACATAAATAATTAAAATATGTTGTTGGCCAAATGAACATATAATATAAATTTTCTACACATTACATACAAATTATTATAATTTTTATCTTTAGCAGAAAACTTGTTTAGGGACGCCTATGAATCTCTTTAAATTTTATTGCTATGCGTTTTTATACATGTTCAACTGACTTCGGAAAGACTATAGATCATAATGCACAAAATGACATAAACTGTTATCTTGTCTATATTCATTTTAATGTTAGTGAAATTAAGGAAAACGATATTCTAAAGAATGTTCAAAGAGAAATGTTACAAAAACTAAGTATTGAATATGTAGACAAGGGTTTAATTATGATCAAGTCAGGGATGTAATAGACGATAAGTAGATAAGTAAGTGGATGGTGATAACTATGATGCACTGAAGATCAAAATCTGGATAATCTTTGCTGTGACGGGTAACATATGGACATTAGTCCTATGCGAATACAATTTTTTTTCCATAACATTGACCATTAAACCAAATAATTTAAAAAGTAAACAATACTTTATTTTGTCCATGTTTCCCTTAACTGAATCTTAGCTGAAACCATTTCTATACTAAGTTATATTTATTGGTTTATTCTCGATGGTATTAACCTGTATACCTACTGTACACTACGTTTTACAATTTTAGCAAACTAATTCTCGAAGGAGTTTCTTTTTGAAAATAAGGTATCGGTCCAATCATTGTTTTTTGGTCAGCAGCTCGAACCTGACTTTGATTAAAATAGAATTAGTAGTAATATTTACATGGATTTATTTGGTTTTGTTATCTTTAATTATGTTTTTATTTTAAAAATCTTTCATTAGTTTTCAGGAAATTACGAAAGTGAAACATAAAAGTTGTTAACTTCTGAGATTGTCTATTTAATAAGAAACAAAAAGAGGTAATTATTTACTATAATGGCACCCTCTCCAATTTTCACAAAATGTTCTCTACCCCCCTATTTTCGATAGTGCTGAACACGAATCTGAAGTTTTTTTTGTGCGGTCGAACCCAGTTTTTGAGAAAAAATTTTTTCTAAATTCTAACCTGAATATTTCAGATAACACAACGTAGAACTCTGTATATTTTATGTAGCTATCAGAACATCTGTAATAAACAATCAACATTATTTAAGAAACACATTTTCCCAAATTTGAACTAAAAAAAAATATGTATTTAATAAATAAAATTATAGTAAATTTATGTGGGATGAACAGAGATGAATGAGAGTGGGGGAACTCAATGTTGTCATCACGAATTACAAATGGCGGATTCAAACTACAAAATTTTTATTTATTAAATACATATACATAAAATATACAGAGTTTTACGTAGTGTTATCTGAAATATTCAGGTTAGAATTTCGAAAACTGAGTTCGACCGCACAAAAAAACTGCAGATTCGTGTTCAGCACCATCGAAAATAGGGGGGAGACAAAATTTTGAGAAAATTGGAGAAGCCCCGATCAACTTTTATGTAACGATAATTATAGATATTTTCTAAAACTTATCAGTTGGTGACAATGAATTGTCAGAATACTTTTTGAAGGCAGAAATTGAATTGAATTGATCTTATTTTCTGCATATATCAATTTGAAGCTCTGCGTACTCTGCCCAATTGATGAACAAGATCAGCAAGTTTTTAAAAAGAATACATTTTTGAGAAGTACCTTACCAATTACTAATTAAAATTTTTAGTGCCGCTAAATGTTATGTCAAAATGTGTTTCACATAAAAATTAACCTGGTTCTACGATTATATATGAAATTATATTATAGAAATAATGTTGATAATGCTTATATGATTAAGGAAACGGGAACTTGTTATTATGTTTTCAAATTTTGTGGAAAATCTTGACTTCTGGAACTGCAGCGAGACAATCTTGGTAGATTACTTGCCAAAAGAAATCACAATTATTGTAAGAATATTATCGGAACTCTCTGGCTCACTACTTGCTTGATGAACAAAGGAAGTTTTAAGTAATTTAATCCGGAAATTACTTCCACAATCACGCCATTCGCCAGGTCCAGTTCACAGTTATTTTCATCCATTTCCAGAGTTAAAAAAATCTTTGTAGGAAGTGCCGTATCAAGATTTAAATGATCTAAAGTGATAGATTGCAGATACTGCCAAAAAGTTCTTTGAAAGAGGTACCTATTCAAAACTTGGTTACGCATTGGAATACGTGAATGCAATTAAACGGAGACTACAGGATGTTAGAAGTTTGACTGCCTTAATTTTAACAGACGATAGAATATGTTCAAATAAACAAAAAACCTTATATGACATGGGTCCTAAACTCGACCATTTCCGAAAAAAAAAATTATCAAAATCTCCAACTTGATGTACAAAGTTCTATTAATTAAGGAATATTGACATAACTGCGCGCATAGAACACCATAAAATACAATGTTTACACTTTTTTTAACTACTCTATGCTTAATTCTAAAAAATAATTAACGTAATAAATTTAAAATTCAATAAAATTCATATCGAGCAATGTGACAACGGCGCGGCGGTTTATTAACACAAGATATTAAGGTGTACAGCAACCACCAATACGTAATTCAGTTGGTATCTGGATCCGACCGTGTCGGAATGTTTCTTGCGTACCACTATTTCCTTTTCTTGAGGTGTTTTCCAGCGAGTGCACGAAAATTGGATTCGAAAATGTCGTGTGCATCGAAAAGGGTGGTGGACATTTTGAGCATACGTTGTAGTACGAGGCGTTTAAAAATTACTGAATTTTGCTTTTTGGTAGGTACCTAAATTATTTTTTATACGTATGATTATTTGGACGACGTGAATCTTTGGGTACTTTAATTACATATTTTTCAAATACGCAACTTGATTAAAAGTTAAGTTCCTGTTTTAAGAGATTCATAATTACTAAAATTCGAGCTAAAATTTAAGCACAACACTATCTTCGTACTATAAAATCCATACATTTTATGTTACCTATTTAAAAACTGGGAAACAATTGTCTTGAAGTTTACTAAATGTTTCACAATAATAGTTGTTTACATTTTTTCCGTAGGACAAGTCTGCCGCGTGCACACGTGTGCGCATCAGCAGGTTAAGCGCTGTTGTCACGTTGAGATGAAACTCCCCAATGTTAGTACTCGCTGTATTTTAGAAACTGTTAATCTTACGTCCCTATAATATACAACTTTTTTGTTAATTTATGATTATCTCATGCTGAATTAATGGCAGTCAAACTGCTTACACCCTGTATACTGAAAAACTACATTGTACCTAGTATTGATATAAATTAGTTAAGTAAATAAAATATTTATTGCAAAACTGGGAATTTTACAAACACCACTCGTATCATAAAACTTCTGTTTAAATGTTGTGTACACCTAAGTGATGTGAATTTAACAGTAGATTTTAATTACACTCTTAATGAATGAAAGTTTGCACTGCAGTTTGTATTATAAGTACAGTATAATGTTGAGGGCTATAAATAATTCTTTTAATAATAATTCAACAGAATACAACTATATTTAAAAAATGTTTTCTGTTGGAAAGACCTTTTATTCCTTTTGGAAGCAAATGGAGACATTTAAGTAATTTATACGGTGCTCGCAACATCAATGAATAGAGTGAACTAAGCTGCACCATTCGAATCGGAATTAATTGCGCTCCTCGGGAATCCGGAGGAGTCTAATGACCTACAAATGCAGCAATAACTGTCCGCACTTTTACAACGAATCGCATACCGACCAAGTGCTCTTCGCATGTTGGCAGTTACGTGCCACGTAATAGCGGAAAATCGACCGAGTGGGACGACCGATCGCCGAACCATCGTCCAAGATTCGTCTGCACAATCGGCATAGCGGAGTCCTGCCGCATGACGAGGATTACGTCACCACACGTTCGTCCAAGAACAGCTGATATTTGATATTGGCCGATGCACGGGGCTGATAGCGTCCCAATCCGCTCCCCGATGCCTTTTGCCGAACAGCTGATCTCCAAATAGGGAATCAAGTTTCTAGAAGACAACATCCTGGTTAACCACTGAGGGAATAGGTGCATATTTCAAATGAGATATGGAAGAAGTGATAGGAAATATAGGAATATAAGAAAATATGTGGGAGGAAGAGGGATTTTATGGGAATATGAGAAAATACGAGCAGATAATCAGGAACACTAGGGAGTGTATTGATTTTTGTTTACATGGAATGAAAACTAAAATATTCCCTAAGAAAGAATATGTGTGTTTTTCTGATGTAGATGAATCAAAACCATATACTTCGCAATCGAAGTACGTATTATACAGGGTGGCCAAATGAAAACGAAACAGAGCTATTTTTAGGAACTGCGTCAAGATTGTAGAAAAACGCTGAGACCCGTTGATTTTAGATTAAAGGGGGCATTCTTTGCTGATATTTTTGACTCCGCCACTTTTACCCCCAAGCAAGGGTAAGCATCACCCCAAAGTATTTAAATGGCACTAGGAGTTGAGTAATATTTCTTTTGAAAGCTCTTACAATTCTCTTTACAACAGACTTTAAATTTTATAATTCCATCCAATACTTTGAAAAAAATTTACATTTTAAAATTTAAATTATGTTTAGTTGCTTACTTACTACTTAGTTGATTAAATGTTCAAACTGATGACCGATAAGAAAAAAGATTCGTCGACGATTCTTTGACGTAAATCTTCCAGCGACGCTGGCTGTGTTTTATAGATTTTACTTATTAGGTATCCCCACAAAAAGAAATCAAGGGGCGATAAATCCGCTGATCGTGGAGGCCACTCAATGCTGTCTCTTCTCCCAATCCAATTCCGTAAAAAACGTTGGTCCAAATACTGACGGACAATTAACGCATAATGCGGAGGAGCATCGTCCTGTTGAAAAATCAAATGATCTTCATCATACTCTGGAACATTTTCAATAATATCAGTAGGTAGCGTCTTCCAGTAATTGGAAATACATTGGGCCAGTCAAATTACCAGGTAAAAAAAAGGACCCACCAGCCGGTCACCAAAAATTCCAGCCCATACATTTAATTTTTCTGGTTGCTGTGTAGGCACCTCGTGAAATACTCTTGGGTTTGAATCGGACCAATAGCGGCAATTGTGACGATTTACCGTCCCGTTCAAGAAAAAACTGCATTCATTAGAAAACAAATGTTAAAAAGGAACTATGGATCGTTCCCTGCTCGCTCACCCATAATTTCGCAAAATTGCAAACGGCAAATGTATTTTGTATGGATGGAATTTATTCTTTTTCAAAATGGTTTGTATGCTAGTTCGATTGATCCCAGACACAGATGCCAGCTGCCTCGTACTTAATGTATGATCAAGATGAACTTGTCCCAAAACTGCAGCTTCACTAGCTTCATTAACTATAGGTTTTTCAATTTCTCGTTTTTTATTGGCTACGTTCCCTGTCTCTTGAAATTTTTTTACTAACTCTAGAACATACTTCCTCCTGACATGTCGGTCTTGATGTTGTTCATTAAATAGCTGAGCTGTTATATTCACACATTTATTGTTCACAAAGTAAAGCGAAATGATATCTATCCTTTCCGCAATGGAATAAACCATGGTGTTTAATTTTCAAAAACAAAATTAAATAAACTATCAACCAACGCTTCCAGAAAATACTAGAAAATAATTTGGAATCCACTAATTTTACGTTCATTGTGTGTGTATAGCATTCATTTCTGTTTTTTACAATTGTGTTTTTTTTTACGAAAGTGATAACAAATCGCCAAAAACCAATATGACGCAAGAAATACTAAATTTATACCATTGGCGTACTTAACTCGAATGACTGACATTTTTACCGTTACTAATTGTTTGTACATAAGTTTCAACTTTAAAATAAAAATTCTCAATAAGTATTGGGCGGAATTATAAAATTCCGCCCAATACCGCCCGTCTGTTGTAAAGAGAATTGTAAGAGCTTTCAAAAGAAATATTACTCAACCCCCAATGCCATTTAAATATTTTGGGGTGATGCTTACCCTTGCTTGGGGTGAAAGTGGCGGAGTCAAAAATACCAGCAAAGAATATCCCCCTTTAATCTAAAATTGACGGGTCTGAGCGTTTTTCTACAATTTTGACGCAGTTCCTAAAAATGGCTCTGTTTCGTTTTCATTTGGCCACCATGTATAATCATTTCTGTGTGCGTCTTTATTGATTTGGGTAGTTTACACCAAACAAGACGAGTACCGTAAATAACAAATTAGTAATGTCCAGATGGATACTATAAATTTTCGATGAGAGAAACTAAAAGTAGTTTAAATAATTGAAAATCACTACCAAACTAGAGAAAAATTGACATCTTGTAGGAAGACCTTGATGTGAAATTGTCATAAAATCGTGAGGATTATGAAGATGCTTGATCCGCCAAGTTCGTAACTTACGAGTATTATAGTAAAGTAATAGATACTGTTCTTTGTCATTGTCAATAGCATAGGTAATATGCTAGAGCTACTTATACAGAGGATTTTGCTAGCTTTGTACGTTAAAAATAACCAGCATTGTTCTAAACGCATGTGGCCGCAGGGTATTCCTAGTGGGTATATGTACTGTGCGTCCATTTTCGATTGTCTTGGTAGGGTAGTTTGGTCATTATTAAAAATAGAAAATTGTGATTTTCGTAAACGTTAGTCACATTTAGAGAAATCTCTTGAAAACAGGTTTTCGATATATTATTTATTGGTCTTGACGTTATAGTAAAAAAGTCAATTTTTTAGCGACTACTTTTTTCTGATCGACTCTATCTTAATTTTTTAGTAACATACTGGTTTTCGAGTTACAGTTTTATAAATGGAAACCATGGCCTAGTTTTGCACCTTTCAAAAATATACAAAGTGTCCCGCATAAGAACCAACACAAAGCAGGTGCATGCAGAATTGTCCAAAATATTGTGAATCAACCAAACTTACTTATATAGAAACTTGCACCCAGACAGAGTCACAGACTTTCAAAGTGAGTCACAAATTTCGAGACAAATTAATATCTGCAATGTTTTAACTTAGAAGTACCACATTTGGTATACAATTTAGATATAAAGTGACCATGAGTTCAAGGTTATTGAACTATCGCAAGATAGTAATAAGGGGATACCCACCCTTAATTTCATACGATTTTTTTGGCCCTTTGACTAGTTTGACTAAATATATTATACATAATTTTTATTCTAAACCTTTTCTTGTGCTTGATAACATTGCCATTTTACAAATAAAAAGTAGGATTATTTGAAGTAAGCACTGTGAAGTAGAATCAACAAAACATCATTAGTCAGATATGTATTTATCACTCAGATTTGACAATTAACAGATGAAGATTTGGTTTCTGTCTTCAAGAAATATTTTTGAACAAACTTAGTCTCTAAATTTCTTATTTACCCCATCGCTTTTTTGTATTTGTTTTTCTTCATAGGCAGCTATAATAATAACATCATATTCTCTTTGATAAAGCATTTGTTTTTATTTATGGCTAACTTCACCTTTATCTTACTACATTAAAAGAACCGGCTACACCTGTTTTCTGCTTTTTGAGACAAATAAACTAATTTTTGAAAATGTACTCTTTTTGACTATGCCATGGTGAGCTGCAGTTTCTATTAAAAATATATTACTTTGATTTGAAGGTCCAAAACAGTTTGAGTTCTGACCGAATTCTACCAAAAATCTATTCTACCAAAAATCTATTTGTAGCCCCTACGCGAGTCAAACAAAATACCAAAATGTAATTTTTTTCCACTATAATCCTAAACAAAATCAGAAAATGTGTGTGTGACCTGAAGATTTCTTTCAAAAAAGTTAGGTAGGATAACATCGAAATTAGGATGCACTGTACTCTACAAATTGCTTTTGTTTGTGGATAGCGCTCGTCATCAGTGATATTTAAAAATAACCGGAAACCACCGCGAATATAGTGTACGTATGGGTTTGTCTATTTTAAACGTTGTTGACTATTTTATATACATCTTTCCAGCCTAGCAAACACACTAACAGTATCAGTATTTTTAATGTACACTATGTTTTAGAAATATACCTATACATTCTCCCTAATGCGATATTTTTGATAAAGCAAGAATAGTTTTACAAAACAGCTCTTAATCTATTAGACGTTTTCAGTTTAGTTTTAGTTTTCATTTCGCAGATGGCGTAGTACCCAATGGAATGGAAAATAAACAAAAATGTGTTAGAATTGGGTATCAAATGGTCAATTGTAGATATTTGTATAGGTCGTTCTTAGATTCAATGTATTTATTTGGTTTTTCAGTATTTCTTATGGCCATAGGATGTTTCCTGAAAGTTGCCAAGGTATGAGTTTTATTATGAAACATTCAGACTGTTAGGAATTGCACCAAACAAGATGGTATTCTGTAATATGTCCCAACATGTTAGTGATGAAACAGATACGTACTTATAGCGTTTCAGTAGATACTATTATTCCAACTGTATGACTCGTTCCGAAAAAAACTGTATTGATGGATGAATTTTGAATACACTGTATAATCACACATATATGTCGATCACGGTTTAGCAGTTATTTTTTAGTATAGCTGTACCTGATATAGTTACAAATATTTCTGTTTTGCAATAGGTAAGGTACTAAATAAATATAAACTAAGCATGTCTACGTAATGGGTTTCCCCATGGCACCTACTTAAGCGTTTGTAGAATATATACAAACATATATGTTGTACTATATACCTACTACTACTTTTTGGAAATTTTATTGTGAAATACTGCATAAGGATTATTATTTTCCAAAAAATAAAATATAAATGTACCTTTATTGTATTATTCATCTTTTTTGTGTATTTTGAGATCACAAGTATGCGTTTTCTTGCGATTGTAGTGATATTTTAAGGGAAATATCGACATATACTGCAGCTACAACAGTACTGACCGTTTTTTAAATTTGATGGCGACATGGCTATATATTGCCTTTACCCTTAAAGCTTTATATTGTTCTAGTTGTAATAAACTGCTCAATCTAAATATGTAAAAATGTAGTGTACCATTTTCACGTTTCCCAATGTTATTTTGGAAAGAGAAAAAATCTTATATCATTTTTATACAACAGAAAATTGCTAATATATACTTTTGTAGTTCTTCATTTTCATCTCAACTAAATTTTGTAGAGTATATCATAAATTTTTGTATTAAGTAATGCATAGTTTTATGTTTTAACGTTGAATCGCTAGGTTGACGTATGCATCGAGTTGTTATTTTTATAAACGGTGCTTTTCTGTTAAGTTATCACAAATAATTTAGATTTCATATAAAGAGGTGGAGTAAGAGTTATGTTTAACACCGGCAAGTAGAGTGCGGTTTTCAATAAGTTTTCTATTAAAAGAATCAAGTATACTTATCTTAAATTTGACTCATTATATATTAAATGGACTAAATACAGAGAGAAAGAGTATAATAATATTTCAGTCATTAGGCCATGTTACCTGTTTACAGATATTTCGATGTGTAGTTTTTTATGTATATGTGTATTTACTTTGGGCTACTGCAAGTAGACAAACATATAACAGCGTAATTAGTATGTGTTCTTTAAAACATCCCCTTTGTGTAGATCTGCTTTTGGTTGCTCATTTCTCTTTAAAACGTTCTACAAATAAAAAAAGTTTTATCTTCTATAACCGGATCCTTCGCCATTTATTAGAAATTTTCCTCTGTGATCCAAGAATGGCTATAGAAAAATTTTCCGATTTCTTTTATACCGTTGCGAGACCAAACTTATGACAATAAAACGTTTTTTTCGTTTCGAAAGTAGGTAACAAATTCCTTGGACTGGAAGATAAGAGGTTTGTTACCAACTGTCGTGACGAGATCCAGTCCGCTTGATATTAAATCCTACCTTAAATGACGATTTGGCTTGCAAATACCTGGATCGTATCTGGTTATCGGAGTTTCAGCAATCTTGAGCCACGAAATCGTAAAGTCGGGTATTATGGACGGAACGACTGCATAAATTCATTAAAAATGGAAGTATGACCTGTAATTAAATCGAGCAGCAGTAAGTTCCCGAGAGGATTGAATTACGAAACCCGGTGCTGAAAAATGATTGGAATTTTAGGGATGTTGTACCTAGGCGGTTTTCAAAATATATCAGTTATTTACTTGTACAACATTTCAAAAAAGTAATAAATAAATTTATACAAAATTATAAATGTTCTCTAAAAGTCAGGAAAATAAAAATTACTGTCTCAATTAAAATCCAGAATTCCTAATTTTTATCAGAAATTGTATTCCAGGAAACGTAAATTGTTTTTCAGAAAACTTAATTTTTATTTCAGAGCATGTAGTGCACTTGTTATATTACAAATAAATCTATTTTAATTGTCTCTTGAATATACATAAGTGTGAATGGACGTGTTCTATAACAAATCTAAAATTCCAATCATAAATACTATTCTGAAATGCAACTGACGATTTCTGAAACAAAATTAGTTCCCTCAAATACAATTGATATTTTCTAAAATGTATATGGCAAGGATGTAGAACCTGTATGTTTGTATTTACAAATATGGTTAATATAATAGACATTTCTTCAGTATGAGTAAGGCTTGGAACATTGCTGTTGCTGCAATATAATTGTTAACATTATTGAAATGTGTCGTATTGTATACATATCACTTTATCTGATATACTTATGAGTATTAGTTAAGCAACTCTATGTACCTATATTTCAGTATTACGGTAGCAATATTTATCGTTATCATAATTTATCAACATTTTCTTCCTTATAATTCAATATTTACTAGTAGCACTTCTTATTACCAGTTTACATTGTTATTTTCTTTTTATTTATTCAAACCATGATTTCAAATTACTCGTTAAGATTTTAGTTAAAGTTAAGCTTTAAATAATATTAGTTATTCACCAAACATTGTACGAGGTCTATTCAGAAAATAACCGAACTTTTTGAATTATACGCTAATGGAGGTATTTAATGACATGCGGTGGGCAGCAGTGCGTTGCTCATAGTCTCCTCTAATCACACACATGTTTTTGGATTGTTGATATATTAATGAATTAATGTAATATTGTTATTTGAGTGCAATGTGTTTAAAGTATTAGTGGCTATTTTTGAAATGTGCGATTTTCTGAAACAACGATGCAACCTAAAATTTTGCGTGGTTTACACGATTGAAAAGTGGTCGTTAATCAATTAAAGATGATCCTCGACAAGGAATCCCTTCGAGTTCAATTGATGACTCTCAAGCTTAGAAGGTCGAAGATCTGGTGAGTGCAAATCGACGATTAAATGTCAGAGAAATTGCAGAAAAGGTTGATTCATTTGGGTCATGCCATGAAATTTTGACTGGAAAATTGAACATGCATCGAGTTGCAGAAAAATTTTTCCCTCCTTTGATGACCCAATAACAGAAAGGAAATCGTGTGGGCGTTTGTCGGCAACTCCTTGAACAACCCAATGACGATGAAACATTCATTCAATGGATTGGCAAAGGATATCCACGCCCCAAGAAAGCACGTCGATTCAATGTTAAAGTGATGTGATGTATTTTGAATTCTTGACACAAAGCGATACAATGTGTACCATCAAAGCATTTTACAACGGTGAAAAAATCCGCAATAAGAACCAGAGTTCTAGCGAGACAACTCATGGTTCTTGCACCATGACAATGCGACCGCAGCTTTGTTAATTCGTCAGTTTTGTACCAAAAATCAGATTACTGTCCTTCACCCTCCTCACTCGCCAGACCTAGCTCCTTGTGATTGTTTTTTCGAACATAAAATCAGTGCTGAAAGGACGCCGTTTTTAGAGTATTGATGACATAAACGCAAATTCGTCATACATTAAAGGCCATTTTAATTGAAATTGTTCAGGAAATGATAATACCGCCGGGAAAAGTGTCTGAATAGGGGGCAGGAGTACTTTGAAGGAAACAAGGACCAATAATGTATAAAATTAATACTAGTGTTAAAAAAATAAAGTTCGGTTATTATCTGAACAGACCTCGTATCTACTCACTTTTTGTTTTTTTTTTGTGAAAAGTACTTATTTGTGATATATCACCTTTGTCGGATGCAAATACATTATATTATTTATTAAGATTTAAGGCGTGTTTGAAAATTCCCCCCTTACCCTGTAACTTTCTATGGAATGAATTTTTAAAATGTCATCGTAGTAAGTAAAATTTTATTTCTAATTTTACGATACATGTGTGGCTACTTGCGTCACTAGATAGATAAACAAAACTTAGACAGTAACACTAGTAGTAAATAACATTAATTTTTGTTATACATCTGTCCTACATCTAGTACACATAAATTACATAAAACGTAATTTATTATTGTCACAAATTTCGTATTAGCAGCATCAAAGGAACTAAAATCTTCGGAGACAAAGAGAAAAATAATGAGCAAGAAGAATATTAAAAAGGTTAAAGTTCAGAAGAGAAGATAAGGCCAACGCATATTTTTTACTTAGTGATATTGAAATTTATGAAGTGACAGATGCACAGCATACAGTAAAGAGTCATTTAACGCTAACAATGAACTTTCAAATTGGAACGAAGAAGAGTACCTAACTGCTTATGAGACGCCTATTGAAAACGTTTTTTTTATATAGACGGTAGCGTATCAGTTAGGTACACTCATACACATTTGTAACATACTATGAATTGTTAATTGGCGGTAGAATTAAAAAACGTTTTATATCTAAGAAAGGGGGTTATCCTGATCAGATATCGAATGAAGTTATTTGGAAAATGTGTTCAGATTTTAATTTCCGCATAGAAATTTCAAAAGAAATAATAGTAAACCTTGAAATTTTTCATTTTTGGCAATGGCCGTTCTAATCTTCTTAAAATTCTAATAATATCAAAATTAATACAAAATAAAACTTTTTCACGGTGTCGCAGTGCACGGAAAATAATGGAATAGGCATTACCACCTAGATTATCAAGGCTGCCACGCTTCACGCATGACGTCACTTTAGAAACGACAGACAGATTACTCGGTAAAGTAACAAACCGTTAACGGTACAGATTTATGAATTAAAAATTCAGTGAAATAAAAATGCAAAATATACTTTTACATGATCAGGATTTAGTAGTAAATCATAAAAAAAACCTAGAAATATATTTTTTAATTGAACTAACTTTGTTTTTTACTTAATTGTCATTTCTATCGCCATAAAATACAATATACAAGTGCAATATACGTTATTGTGATACATCTAAAATAAAAATATCCTCTGTAGATCATTATATGAAATCCACTTTACTGTGAATACTATACTGTCATTTTTAAAACAATGCAAATGACTAATCTCTGCTTTTTTTTGCGGTAATATCGTATGGAATCAGGAAGACACAGAAACCACAATATGACTTGCACAAAACTTGATCTCTTGAGAAACCAATGAAAAAAAGTTAAAATCCATTTTTACTACTTCTACCGCAAACAGGTAGATATACAACACTGTCTTTTTATCACCCAACAGTTATTAAAATGCAGTACACAAACTAAAAATTTTCTCCTCTGTCTAACCTCAAATTTACGTTACTTGAAGTTCTAGAATTAGCACTTATCGGGTTATTTAAGGAGGTTCGATACCAAAAAAAAAATGGTAAGAAAGTTTTCAAAATCATTGAAATCTGTTAATAAATATGCCAACTGCCTCGTGTAAAAATATCAGATCGATTGCCAATGTAGTTTTTTTGAAAAATGATATTAAAAATTATGCTCTTATACACAGGCTCTTATGGGAGTTGGGGAAAAAACTTTAATCAAACGTGAATATCGCTCTTAAAAATGGTTAGGATCGGGAAAATAAAATTGTAATTAAAGAATTAAGTATTACTAAACATTTTAAAACAATAAAAATATGCACTTACAATGTAATTATTGAGATAATGGAATGAATATACAACGTTTTGACAAATTTGAACAAACATCTGATCCAATGAAAGGAAATATGGCAACACTGTACGCTGTATTTAACGCTTTGACTGACGCGCTATATTTGAATAGCTCGATTATAGACTATAAAATTTTCCAGTCGAAAACATATGTAGTAATAATTAATATTAAATAAATTGTTCGTGATCTAATGCAATATAATAGCAATTTGAAACAAAAATTGAAAGGATCTCTTTGCAAAACGAACAGTATAGGTGTTCTGTCATAATCTTCAATTTGACAAGGCGACGTCTCACTATCCGGCATACACTGAGCTTCTTGATAGTTATCATATAGATTCTCGGTTTGCACATTTTACTTTTTTCTCATCAATCCATATTATGTTTCATACGCATTTTATATTGCTTTTCCTTTGTATCTTGGATGTTCATCAAGTTTATAGAATATGCGCAAAGCACAGTTGACAGTAATGACAGTTGACCCAACTTTTACCACTACGGCATGGCAATGGCACTGTTGCCAAATTTCATCCAGAATGAATTTTACAAGCTCCTAATAAATAAATAGACACTTTTATTCAAATAAAAAGTTAATTGCCGTGCATTAAACACGAAAAATATATGCAAGCTAATATGTGTTGTATAAATTTCATTCGTATATATTATATTTAGTTCACTCAAATTATTTTATGTAAGGTTGGTACTACAACGAAACTACCGTGTATAAGCATAGGCTTCCCTCCCGCACCGCCTGCCCCGCAAGAGATGTATCGAACGTCCTTAAATCATGTTTTATAATAATTAATCCTGTACAATTACCGAAATTATTATTAAAGTAAGCTAACAAGAATATGCGGGCAGTTTCTGTAATTTATAATTAAAGAGTAGCTACTGGCCATGACGACACCAATCAAAGGAGCATCGGATCTGAGGCTTTTTAATATAGGTGGTTGTTTTGTGGTTGATGATTGAGTGGACTGTATCTTTTTTAAAATTGGTATATTTGTTGGATGAATGATACATACACAAGTTGACAAGACGTTATATCTATTTTTTTTACTTATTTATATACATAGTGACACATTAGGGCCTACTTGTTTCGGCTCAACAGTGGTAATGTCAAAGGTACCGAGATGGTGCGCATTGCAACAGTGGCTTATTTACGTATTTTTCATTTAATACTGTATGGGAGATAGGTGTTAATAAAAGAAGCTTATAACTAAAAATTTACCATAGTAGGTTGCCTATAAATCGCGGAAAAAATATTTTTTTAATAGTACGCACCACTGTTCTAGAACTGCTGACTTGTTTAAAAGCTAATCCTGTATAACCGAATGCTATACTGTTTGATGCCAACGGTTCCTATTTAGTCCAATATCGAAAACAATGATCCTTTTCCTAGCTTCCTCATACAATCGTAAAGATTTAGTATTTTGAGGCCGTTTTTTGTTTTCCCTTGAAATTTCGAACGCGAGACAAAAATTTTATTTCGATCATTTCCTTTTAATAACTTGTTGTGTCACCTGGTTAGGAAGATCCATATTTTTTTTCGATTTAGATATCATATTTTTCAGTTTTCCCACCAAAAATGTTTCGGATTGTTTAAAGTGCGGAAATGACTGCTTAAAAAATTTTTTGTGCGTACACTGTGGTAGCAGGATAGAAGCTGTAAAAATTCATTATTTCTTGGATTCGACTGCAGCAAAAAACGGTAGCAATAAGGAAATCAGTTAGCGGACCCATGCCATTGTTTCAGTCGAGTATATATTTGTTGCGAATACAATAACTCTGTTGCCATTAGTTATGCTTTATAGGTTACCAAGTGTAACATTAAGCAATGTGGGAAGTTGGCTAAACAATGAACAAAACAAGCAGATATTAAAAACAGACCAAGCGAGCAAGTAAGAGATTTGTGTGAACGCTGAGATTAGAGACATACGTGAAGCTTTGGTACAATAATTGGATCGAGTTGCTGCTGTGGTTTACCAGAGTCTATAAATTGCGAATGCGGTAATAGGTTATGGTTGCGACATTACTGGAGTACCTATGTCACGAGACATTGATATTTTGATATACTATACCATTAAATTTAATTTGCTGTAAAGCTAAATGTACGGTACAATGTGCAGGATGAATCGGCGCAGATCATTTAAATATTTCCATTTCTTGGATTGAAAATTATTCTAAATAACAACCCGAGAACTCTGTTCCTCGGTTACTTCTCAGGAGTGCGACATAATATAAAACCGAATATAAAACTACCGTTGCTAAAATACGGTTTAAATTTAAAAACATAGTTAACGTCGGTTTCCTACAGAAACGTTACTATTTAACGTTTTGGCGGGTACATGCGAACGTAGAAAGTTACTTTAGTTGAGTTGAATTTATGGAAAGAAACATAATACAGTCCGTATGATATTTGTTAAGATAGAATTCGAAGAAGACTCCTGCGTCACTTTCTTGAAATTAAATTTCAAGACACGCCCCAGCCGCGGTAAATTGTTACAGTAGTTCCGATAACAGATCTTTATTGGCTTAACCTTTTTTTTTGGAATTCTATCTCAACAAATATTGTTATTTATACAACTATCCCGTCATCCACGATATTAATGAAAGTTTTTCGATACCTACATTGACAATTTGTAAATTTCATTTTCATGGCCAATGAACGGTTGGCAATAAAAAATATCCACATATACATACAGGGTGTTTTCACTTTAAATTTGGAAAATGCAGGAATGTATTCCCTATCCAAAATTAAGTGTAGTTTGCTCTATAAATTTTTTTTATGAAAGCCTTTGTTTTGGAGATACAGGGCGTTGAAATTAAAAAAAAATAAACACTTTTTGACATATCTCGGCTATCCACGAGTAGATTTGATTCAAACTTGGTACACATTTTGCGTATTGGGGGTTCTCATAATTAACAGAATATTAGTCCTATCGGATTAGCCAGTGGCGTGCAAAGGTAGGGATGCGTGGCACCTTTTTCAAAAAAAAGTACGCCATTGAGTTTTTCGAAGAATGTAAAGTAAATTTAAATACTACCATACAAAAGTACTCTAAAAGGTCTCTTGGTATTTTTCGATAATACGCAGCGTTCATGAGATTCTTGGACTATTAAGAATTCAGTGCATAAAAAAAAAATTTCGACATTTAGTTTTTCGAAGAATGTAAACTAAATTTAAATACTACCATACAAAAGCAATCTAAAAGGTCTCTTGGTATTTTTCGATAATACGCAGCGTTCATGAGATTCTTGGACTATTAAGATTTCAATGCATGAAAAAAAAATTATTACGACATTGAGTAGAGGAAAGTAATGAAAATATTTACAGGTTCTTGACTTGCTGCGAAACAAAAAAGTTGCTATAAATTTTAATGCAGCATTTGAATTCAAAGAAAAATATCTCTTTTTCTCATTCAGCACTACCGTGCCATGTTATCATGCATTGGAATCTTGATAGTCCAAGAATCTCATGAACGCTGCGTATTATCGAAAAATACCAAGAGACCTTTTAGAGTACTTTTGTATGGTAGTATTTAAATTTACTTTACATTCTTCGAAAAACTCAATGGCGTACTTTTTTTTGAAAAAGGTGCCACGCATCCCTACCTTTGCACGCCACTGGCTAATCCGATAGGACTAATATTCTGTTAATTATGAGAACCCCCAATACGCAAAATGTGTACCAAGTTTGAATCAAATCTACTCGTGGATAACCGAGATATGTCAAAAAGTGTTTATTTTTTTTTTAACTTCAACGCCCTGTATCTCCAAAACAAAGGCTTTCATAAAAAAATTTTGTAGAGCAAACTACACTTAATTTTTGATAGGGAATATATTCCTGCGTTTTCCAAATTTAAAGTGAAAACACCCTGTATGTTCCGAGCCACCTTTTATTCTTCAAAAAAGTTAACTCACTAATTAAGTAGCAATAACAGCACGTTGAAATAATTTGATGAATTTATAAATACAAATTAATATCTTTTGAAAGTCAATTAGCATATTTTGAAGGATAATAAAAGTTCTTAACAACTACTCTGTGGGCCATAGACATACACCTACGACATACTGATGATAGCTAATAAATTCGAAACTTCTCTATATCTGCTGGCCCTGCTGACGAATGATCTTAACTGTTTAATTATTGCGGGTATAATTCCAAAACTTATTCCAAATTCTAGTCTAATGGGGTCATTCAGTAAATTTTCAAAATCGTTCTTATTTTGTATAAACAAAGTATTGCTCATGATTACACGATCCTGAAAATTTCAACTCAATCCGTTGAGCGGTTTTCAAACTACTTATATGATTTTTAAATTGCGAATACTTGTTTCAGCCGTGGCAATACAATGACGTCACCGCATGGGACGATCAGCCGACTTGGCGCTACTTCCAGATGAGTTGCTGCATCTACAGAATGTTTTAGCGTTTGTGCATGTTAAATTTAAAAAATGGAGGCAAATTTCGTAAAAGCAGATTCCTCTAATTTGCCAGAAGTAGATTTGTTAATGGTTTTTTTTTTAAATAAAAACCACGACGTTATCAGTGCTGAAATGAGAGGATTGAAAATGCAAAAGGTTACGTTTCAATAACATGTAAAGCTTATTTAAAGTACGTTTGTAGCGAAAGTTTTGATGTTTTGGTACAATAAGAATAGTAAATAAGAATAAGGATTTTGCGTTTAATTGTACGAAACCGTTTCTGTCACAGGTTCAAAGATTTACCTAATCAAATAAAAAATTCCTATTAATATTTTTATTCCCACGGAAACTACATAAAATCTACCTAATATCTTATAAATATATTAACAATAAACAGGGTGATTCACAACTTATCCAAAAAAAAATTGGGAATAGATGCAGCATGAGAAATGGAATCAATATCGTAAAAAAATTTTTTGTAAAATCCTTAGTTTCCGAGAAAAAAAAAATTGAAGTTATAGTACATTCAACCACTACATAGCTGGACAACTGTGGTCTCTAGCATCACTCGCCACGTGGCCTCAGCGACTCCGAATACTGAAATTGGATTTTGCAATCGTCGTTGCGATAGTATTTACCTGTTATCTGTGGTGTTTACACTAGTTTTTTAGTAGTTAGTGTCAAAAATGGGTAGTTAGTGTCAAAAATGGTTTGCGTGTAGGTATAGCAACTCGGAGTTGATGGATATAATGGTTTTGGATGGATGGTTTTAATTTATGGTGAAGCATTTGTGCTATGGTGAAGCAAGACAACATTTGTGTTAGTAGGTAGAAAGTGATTAAGACGGACCCAAATGTGTTTACACGTTGGTGGATAAAATTTTGAACAATTGTTGTAACATCGGGTATGTCGGATATGTCGGGTATTTTATTATTTAAAAACAAATTAATTTTATTAATTAATAAAGGCAAAAGCAGTTGAATTTGCCGATATAAAATAGGTGCGATAAAATTCTATTTACATATTTCTTTCGTTGCGACAGTTTTTGTCCGTTTTTATCACACCGCCATGCCGGTCGCATTGTGCGAGGTCAGGTTTTACAGTGGACCAGTTTCCAGTGCCCTGCAGAAATGTATTTTTAAATCATTTTCGAACTGCCCTTTTTGATTTTTTCTTTACAAAATTGTATTTGTAAGGGTCTCCTGTACATCCAGAATTTTTTTTTTGGATAAGTTCTCAATCACCCTGTATATTGTTTATTATGTTTTTTTATATAAATACTTAGTACCTATAGGTATTTGTATAATATTCACAAAAAAATCAACAATGGAAAACACAAGTGTATAGTGTTTCTGGGAACAATACAATACGTATTTGTTTTTTGTTTTGTGTCTTCCATATTGCTATGAAGTTATTTTTTATGCGCATGATCAGGAATATTGATATAATTTTAATTTATTAATTATTATAAAAGTCAATATTGTTCTATAAATTTAAATATATAAGTTCTACAATTCTTTTAGTTAGTCACTTGGGGTTTGAAACTTCTTAAATATTTTCTAATATTGCCAGAATATCGCGACATTTAAGGTCGTGACAAAGAAGACATTTTTTGGCACTATTTTCGAAGTATATAAGGTCGAAAATCGATCTAGTAAAAATATTGAGAAATTCTTCATGGCAATGTGCAAAATGGGGTTGCCTATTATTTCACGTATGTGAAGTCACTATTAAAAAGGTCTATTAAAGAAAATTTTTATAATTTGTAGGTACCAGCTTAAATAATTTGTGACATAGTTTTTTTCCTTTTTAATTTGTGAGTATTTTGTCACCTGCCAACAATTTAAAAATTAGTGAAATAAACCATTGCGCCAAAAGGATCGGTCAAGGATTATTTTTATGAAAATAATTTTGCCCAAAAAATCCCACACTGAAAAAAGCAGACAAATACAAAATATAGTACAAAAAATACATTATTTTGTATCGTGCACGTCAATTTGTTGACGTTTCGTGAAACTATGTTTTCCTCTTCTGACCTTTTTTTACTTTTGGTTTTAATTGCTTTGACAGTTTAAATTTCTTATTTTATGTACGTAATCATACAGGCAGTAAAAAACTACAACTGCATCATTGAATATATTTTTATTTCGAAAATTTGCAATACCTACCAAATTAAAATTTTAAAACAAATTCCTTAACGGGTTGAAATAAATTTCAGAAGAAGCGAAAGACGGTTTAAGAATTTGAATTCGATATTAATTTTTTGAAATACCAAATTTGATCGAATAATAAGATAGTTCTTCACCACCGAGCGACTGACCGTAATGAAAGGTTTGAAGTTGGTAGCTTTAAAGCACATTCTTATCAAAATTCGACATATTTTCATCACCAGCGTACCACCGATTTGCCTGCCCTGTGGAAAAATTGAAAAAGCATTTCGAACTTACCATCTCGACTCATCCCCAACCGAAGACATTTCTGTAATCTACAATATTGACACCGATTTCTGTTCACTCTATCCACTACACAGTTCTTGTTCCTCGGACACTGATAGTTCACCACCGAACTCTGCGAACGCCTGAAGAATCCCTTGCATCCTTCACAAGTTATCACACCGTAGTGCACGCCACTGCTTTTGTCCCCACATACTTTGCACGGGATTATTTCGATTTGTGCTGAAAATAAAAAAAAATATTAATCTACCAAGTCGTAAAAGAACGAAGGAAGAAAATAAAATGTCTGGTAGTGTATCAGAAAGCTAACACTGACTAAAAGATGTCACGTCCTAATAAACACTGCAGTGAAAATATTGTGTGTGGTACTGAACCAAAAACAAATATTTTACAAGTTCATAAAATCACTAAAAGTCCTGCTGTAAATTTATAAAGTGGCAAACACAAGCAAACGGTTACCTTTAAAAATCATATTGCCCGTTTATTAGCTAAATTGTGTCTGAGCGGGATGAGATACATTTGCAACTAAATATATTATTGAACAAAATATATCTGGAAGCACTCACAGGTCATTAACCTTGCGTTGTTTCCTACACACTTGAAAAATCCGATGCTATTTACCAAATTTTATCCCATTGATACCAACGTTGATTTGCATAAGCAACAAGTATGTTCAACCGACGAAAAGATCTGTTTATACATCCGGAGGTTATAAAACTATAAATTTTCGTGTAATGAACGTTTGTCATTTTTCCATTATTAGGGATAAAGGAAAATGTCCTAACAAATAAATGTGAAACTGATTATCCAGAGCTCAAAGCATTCACGCATATTGGAAAGGTCAATGACCTCCGTCGGAATGATATATTATTAAATTATACATATTTCTAAAAAATTGAGAGTAAAAGATTTCCTGTACACTGTTTCCTTATTACAAGTACTTGGGTAATTAAATAACATTTTTAACAAAAATAATATCACCTTTTATTATTTTCGAATAGACGAAACGGGTATGACTTGTTAATTTTATATACATACATCGTCTAAATTTAAAATACTATAAAAAATACAAGGAACATAATATTTTCAAATGAATCAGAATATTTGAGTACTCCACAGGGTCAGCGACCTTTCTTTATACATCCTACAGACGAAAATATAAATAATTTGTTTCTACTGTTTATCGCATCTTTTTTAATTCTACGCACGTTTTTCTAACAATTACTTATTTTTAGCACATTTTTGACAATTTTAGACCATTCAGTAGCTTTCTAGTGGGAGTATTGATTTGAACAACATTTTTTTCAAACGATAAACGATTTTCAAGTGGTTTTATTCAATATTGCACAGTCCACAGCAAAGGGTTCTGAAGGTCGTTGTTCCCTCAAGGAGATTTTGCGACGGCCATTCACCTTATATTATCTACGTAAATAAATTGATAAACAAACTGTTTTTGTTATTTGATAACATTTTTGTCTAATGTAAGACACTTTTTGCAACAAGGTGATTCATTTTATTGTTTTACACATTTGATTATTGCCAACAGCAAATATTTGATTAACAATTACTGGGTTTAAACTATTTTTTTTTTCTGTTTGAAAAAATAATATTGCGAGTTTAAACTTGGGAGCCCTTCCACAAGACATCTTGTAGGTTATAGAAAATGTATCAAAACTGTTTGAACGAATATTATTTTCTAGTGATTACATTACCATACTCTTTATATATGTATATATTTTATACAGGGTGTGTCAGAAAGACCTCCCGTAAATACAGGGGGTGATAGTATGACAAAAAATAAGAATTTTTTGTCTTATGAACTATACCTCTATCTCCTCTTGTTTTCGAGATACAGAGCGACAAAATATAATTTTTTAAATAGAATTTTTACGTAAATTTCCAAACGGTGCGAAATATTTATGAAATTTGGTATTCCGGGGTTTTTAAGGACCCAAATACGCTGGCCTAATTATTTTTTGGATATTCCATAAAGGGCACTAGTTACAGTTACAGAGGGTGATAGTACAATAAAAATTAGAATTTTTTGTCTTATGAACTATATTATGTCTATCTCTTCTTGTTTTCGTGATACAGAGTGACAAAATTTTTTAAATAGAATTTTTACGAAAATTTCCAAACGGTGCGAAATGAAATTTGGTATTCCCGGGTTTTTAAGGATGCCAAATACGCTGGTCTAATTATTTTTTGGATATTTCTTAGAGGGCGCTAGTTATACATTTCTATTACATTTTAGGTTCTAATTTTTTTAAGGTTAGGTTTTTTACCATTCGGGCTCCAATTTCTAATGTACAGTTTTATTTTCTGAAAATAATGTACCCTTGTTAGAACTTCCAAAGAAGAAGAAGGTATGTCAAAACTTATTGATGGATGTCTCATACACAACGCATACATTCTCAGTAATATTTTAAGCTCTAACTTTACGAGTATATCAAAATTTTAGTCATTGTCAGTGACTGTAGTTAGTAATGACTAATTACAGACACTAAAATTTTGTTATAAAGTTAATTAGAGTGTAAAATATTACTAAGAATGTATGCGTTATTTATGAGACACCCATCAAAAAGTTTTGTCATAAGCTTACTTTGAGAAAAGTCACTTATTTTACACCGTAATATTGTGAGTTCAATTAAAAGCCTTTTTTCTCGAAAACCGTCCACATTAGGAAGTTCTAACAAGGGTACATTATTTTCAGAAAATAAAATTGTACATTAGAAATTGAAGACCGAATAGTAAAAAATCTAACCTTAAAAAAATTAGAACTTAAAATGTAATAGGAATGTATAACTAGCGCCCTCTAAGAAATATCCAAGAAATAATTAGACCAGCGTATTTGGCATCCTTAAAAACCCGGGAATACCAAATTTCATTTCGCACCGTTTGGAAATTTTCGTAAAAATTCTATTTAAAAAATTTTGTCGCTCTGTATCTCGAAAACAAGAGGAGATAGACATAATATAGTTCATAAGACAAAAAATTATAATTTTTTATTGTACTATCACCCTCTGTATTTACGGGAGGTCTTTCCCCGTATAAGTACCTATGTATACTCAATAGAAAATATATTTTTTGTTTTAATATGCAGTTTAATTTATTATGCAATATTGTAAATAATTGTTAATGTCCCAAAAATCCTCCACTCTGTGATAACCACTGTACATACATTTTCAACACGTCTGAGACGTCCTTAGGACGTCCAGTCAAGGATTATTGGTGGACATCCCAAGTAAGGGACGTTCAAATATGTGGAAAACGGATGACCCAAGTACGCTTATCGTACGCTCAACGCCCCTAAATGGACGTCCGTTGGAATATCATAATATTCATTAATGAACGTCAATATTTGTACGTACGTTTTGTTGACCTTTAATACGTTCATTGGGTATCCAGTGCCTCTAAACCGACGTCAGTTGTTCTTTCTAATACCTATTAATGAAAGTCTTAAAACGTGCTTAGGATGACTCTGTGGTGTACGAGTTACGAAAACTGAAATAGTCTTTGTTTTCGTAAATAAATACCTAAATCAATTTCGTGCAAGAAATTAAAATGTGCTTGTCTATTTCCAGTATTTTGCAAGTGGTAACACCCCATTTTTATTTTTTTTTCGTATTTTTTCTTTTCATAAACGAATATTGATAATGAGGAAAAACTGCTGAATATCTCTTTTTAGAAAGTAATCTTAGGTACAGGGCATTTTTTTTCGCAAAGTATTCACACAGACCTTGGAACGTTAATAAGACAGATTGCGTCGACGAATCGATAAAAAAGATTGGGCCCATCCCCTAATGGATTAGATAGGGGAACAAACTCCGTGTCGTTAAACTCGAGCCTGTATTCGCATCAAACCACGATAAGTACCCGGCAAAATCGAATATCTACGCACAATAGTGTTTTCAGTTTTTCGTTCGTGGCACAGGTGATAAACCCGAAGGACGTTCACCCTGCGTTAGGTAATCCTGAAAATGTTTGTCGACGTTGACGCGCGTTATTGTTCTATGCTAGATCTCATTGGGATGGCAACAAAGAGCTTTGTCTTCTAGAGATCACTACCGTTTCAGGGAATTTTCGAAAATACAAATTAATTATCTGCATTCTCGTTATTTACGGAATACATTTATACGTTTTAAAGAATGAGCTTCAAATGAGGTTTGGAAATAGATACTGATCGTTCAGAGTTACATAGAGCGATGACCATTGAAGCGAATGTCATCGACTTTTTGAAGTGATTCATTTTTATCACCGCGCGTTAGGAAATGCGGAAGCTAATAGATTCGGGATGCGTAGAAAATTAAAATTTTGAAATTTAATTCCAGGAATAAATATATTTGGAATTTTTGTCGGTTGAAAAAAGTTTTTCTTTACAGTTTCAGTGTATTTAATATTGCACATAAAATGCATTAACGACTAAATCAAATGTCGTTTTTTTTCGTTGGGTAATTTTAAATTTGTGATTTATATTAATAAGAAATGTTTGTACAGTTTGATCTTATGTCACAAGAATAATCTATAGAAATTTGTTATTTTAGATATGTTTATAAATATAATATTACCAAAAAAAAAAAAAAGATTTTTATGCTTAATTTTATGATCCTGGTGCGACAATTTGATATATTTTAAATCGAGTGAGAACAGACACATCGGCCTTAACACTTAAGATATTTAAAAATAAAACGTTGAATAAAAATTGGACGTAGAAAAAAAAGAAACAAAATGAAACCAAAAAAACTAAAAGAATAATAAAAAAAATTAAAACTAAAGAAAAATAAAAGGCAGAAAACAACCCTTTTAAAGACTGTTACTTTGACGCAGTAAAAGGGCTTAAGTTTTTAGCTGAAATTGTTGAAATTTTATAATTTATCGAATGAAATTTTGTCTATCTAAACATTCACTTATTTTTTGTGGATTTGAGGGTTTGAGGTTAGGTTTTTATGAACATATCATAGGTTTGAAGCTTCACATTCTTTAGTTTGGAAAATATCCTTCGTTTGACTTTCTAAATTACAGAAAATAGTTTTCAAAGACTTTTATTCTTTGGTGTGGAACATATACATTCTATGAATTTCTAGCTCAAGTTTTTAGAATTTGAAGTTTGGTTTTAAAAAGGTTTGAGGTTAGGTTCTTATTGGTGTACGTTTATGGCTTTAGAGTTAGGAAATATGAGCTCAAAAATATAGTTTTGACGTAATTATACCCATAGATTTAGAAAAGAGTCAGTATTATTACTTTGAGGTTAGGTTTGAAGAATTTGAGGTTATGTTTTTGGGCTTAGGTGTAAGGTTAGAAAGTATTGTGAAGCTACATGATAATTTTCATTGTTTAATCAACCGCAGACACGTTTTTTTTTAATTTTGAAATACCGAATTATAATATTTGATGGCTGATAGCTTCCGAATCGATTTAAAAAATTTCTATATAGATATATCAAATTATCGTACCAGTATCAAGAAATTAAGCATATTTGAAGTAGAATAAAAAAGACTGTACGGTTAAAATAGCCGAGTGCGTAAAATTTTTTCCCATGTTTCCCACTATGCGTATGGTGAAATTTTAGATTTAAAAAAATAACTTGAAAATTGCCTGTTTTTCTTATAATATATATATTTTTTTAATTCGAAATACAATTAGCATTGATTGAATTTCAATAATTTTGAGTGACAAGTAATGAAATAAACCCATACAGGTTTATTGATGCAGATAAATCACTTGGATTTAGGGATACCTACATGTATTTTTTTCCTTCAGAATATTTTTTTGGGATATTATTTTGTATTATTTTTTGTATCAATTTATATTTGCATGTGATATTAATGATTTTTTTTTCATATAACTTTTGAGACAAGTGTAAGGTGGAATGCACCACCATTTTTTTATTTCATTCTCTCAGTTATATTCTAATAATAATTACTCACCAAATAATATATTTTATATAATTTATTTACTCATAAATCAAAATAGATAGAAAGTGAATAAAACATCAATTAACATTTTTAAAATTATACCGATAAGAAACATTCACAATAATGATATTTAATGTGAAAAAATTAATTACCTCTCAAAGCAATCGAATACAATGTTGAACTAACTACGTCTTTAAGTCTATAATTATTGCAACAATAATTATAAATTATATTATTTAATAAGAAAAAGTACATAGGCACTAAGTATTTTTCTAATTATTTAAATTAAAAATCGATTATTCATGTTACAGTTGTTGTTATTCATTCACTTCATAGGAAAAAAAGTAAAAAGTAGTCCAATTGAAATGAATATGCATATTTTTTAATTGTTCAAATATTGCCTAAAAGTAACCTTAGACCCCCTAAAGAAATTAATATTCAAAAATTGTGTCACATTTGGTAATATATAGATCAAATGATCAAATGCCTCCATTAATATTTAACTGCTAGACAAAGGTCACTGACCCGATGGCTAATAAAAACTACTATCGAATATTCATATACAAAAGTAACTTCGGTGCCTCTGTACCCCCTTTCAACAATACGTATTCAGAGCCGGTGCATAGGACAACGTGAAACTTTGGTTATTTTTTACCAGAGTTCCTTGACCCCCGAAATAGTTACAGTCGTTTTTATTTTTAATGTAAAGTGCAATGTTCAACGTAACCTCGGGTTAAGAATCTCGTTAGCAAAACAAATAAATCTCGGATAATAAATGTTTATTTTATTTTTGCACCGTTTTCTTGAAGTAAAAATACTGTGCATTATTTAACTTTTACAAAGCAACTGTTTAAAGTCTACTAATTTTTATTTTTTGATAGAAGAGTGATTTAAATGGCGGATGCTGGTGGCGGTCAGGGGCGTATCCAAGAGGGCGTTTGGGGGGTTATTATTTGCGCTATAATGATGATTTAAGTTCGAAATATTCATCTATTTGCATTTAATCACTTAGGAATTTAAAGTACATTAATTCCTTGACGATAAAAATACATTCTAGCTCTCTAAAGACTAAAATGCGTTTTACTATTTAATAAAGTTTACAACAGCGTCCTTACTGCTCCATGCTGCATAAAACTAGTTTTCTGAATCAATTGATCTGTTAAAAAAGTGATTGTAGTACATATTGTCTGTAGAAATAAACACCACTGTTTTTATTTTTAAAATTAGATAAATATCAATGCAGATTTTCATATTGGGTAACATTGCGAAATTGTGTACATGCGAAAGTCTAACTGTTAGTCTGCTAATCAATTATGAACCTAAAATCTGTACCGAGAACCAACCTCTTTTCTTAGTGAAACTGAAATTGGTTTTTCGTGATACTAGTGTGACACGGTAAAACCCAGTCCACATCTTTCTTATTCTGAGCGGTAGCTTTCATTGTTCACACATATCGCTCTACTGAATGTTTTGTCCGGATGGTTAAAATTCCACAAGAACAAAGAGAAAATTGAGGTCAGTTATACTACATAAACGACAATGGATCCTTAATTTTTTCTTAGTAATATTTTTCGATATTAGTGATGTGACCTACTTACAGAATTTCCAGTCGATACGGGGTTTATAAGTTCTGTAAGATACTGTCTCATTCGTTTTTAAAATGAGCGAAAATGTATATGTTATCTACCCAACAAAGTTTTCATTAAATATTATTTAACAATTATGTATCCTACAGGTATATTCCTTAGTTTCTATACATTTGATCGATTTATTTGTGTACCAGTAAATTTTTAAATATGGTGCATTATATTGGGTGTGAAACAGCAACGTGTCAAAAATGAAAAGGATCGTTTTCGTTCAAATCTAATCTTCAGAGATATGTTTCCGATACCATCGTTATTTTTGGAGTGAAAATTTTATTTCGAACAAAATGTCCTTTTTTATATTGCACAGCTGGTTCCTTAATGATATGCGAATATTTAAAGTTGTGATTCTACATGGAAAATTAATGATAGTTTGCTATAGTCCAAAATCGTTCCGTTGCCAAAATACGGGGTGTTAATGTTTTAGGAAAAAGAAGGAATTTAATTTTCGAAACCGCTTCAGATATTTCAGTGATTTTAGTATAGGTAGTGATAGTTAATAAAGGGACATGTTTGTCAATACAAACATAATTTTTAGCTCTAACAGTAACATTGACGCTGATAATTTTAAAGAAAAAATTTTATTTTCCAGTGACGTGCCATAATTTTAGGAGAAAAGGCAACAAAAATTCCCCATATTTACGCTACTAGTTTGAGCTAGACTTTATTTTTCGCGTTGAATGTCATTTTATTCGTATATATTCACAACAAATTTACCGATATTTTAATATTGTTGTTATAATTGTTCACATATGTAATATTTATCGAAAACTAAAACTTCAGAAAAAATATTTTTAAATTTGAACAAAAAACACCCTATATTTAAGGGTTACAAGGATAACCGTATTAGCGGCTCTAAAGTAACAACCGAACGACCGAAACGTCGAAGGAACGCTGCTTAATCACTTTGTGTTACCTCTGATGGAATTCGCACTCTTCCTCTCATCCTTCTCGTCGATGTTTTGCGGGGGTGGGGTGGTAGAGTCCGCGGAAGAAATGTTGTCCGGCCTCAGAACGTCTCTATTGTCACCTGTGGTCCAATTATCCCCACCAGCGAACAGTTCTTGGAACGAGTCCATCTTACAACACGAAAAAACGTTCGATCACTAGCACCTTTTTGCTGGGCCGAAGGGCGCATGGCCGCCGAATTAAAAAATTAACAAATACCTCCCTGGTTGGTCTTTTAAACAGGATTAGGGGTAAGGTTAAGTCACAGCACAGTTCACGTTACACAAGGCCCTTGCCTCTCTCTGGACGGGTTGAATTTGTTTATCACATCCACTTCCATGGTACCTGCGAACAATCAGAAAAACGACCAAAAAGCGCCTGTGTGTGCAGCGCGTCCCGTACCCACCGCAGAATCCTCAAAAACAGTCGCGCGAATTTCGATTGCGAAGTGAGCGAGCGCACCGCGATAAATCACAGGTTCGAATTGTGCCGATCAGTTTAGGATGGGCCCAGTGCGAGTCTAAGCTGGGTGATAAGAAGCCGGGTCATTGGTAAATTCAACGCAAAGTGAAATACTTCTCGTAGCGGGGTCGACGAACCCGCGCGTCACGGGATCACGTAGTAGGTATATAGCCTTTTAATTTAATTACCACTTGGACGCCTTCGAAAATAAGCCCGCGTATCGATTCCCGAACTTCGAACCGGTCCGACGTTGCGAAAATTCGCCACACGGAAAACGACTTCCAACTTGCACCCCCCCATGAGGATTCGTGGGTGTCCTAGGATCGGCCGACGTCGTGACGTACGATGTAAATAAAGGTTCATCAAACCATCCAAAAATTTCGAAAAGGCCGTTGACCCCGGTCCTTACGTGCGTATGATGCCGCCTTATTTATCAAATTCGATGAACGTTTATCGGAGAGTATTAACTGATTCCGTAGATATCCACACTTATCAGGAACGAGTTGAAAATTAAGTACCCTAAATCTTAGATAATAAATATGTGTTGTTCCACCTGTGCTGTAAAACCGCGAGGTTTTTCGGAACAGAACAGAAATTAAATTTTTAACCATTTCCTTCATTAGTAATTTCATAGTAGGTGTGTCAACAATCATATCGGGCTTCCGAAAAAACATGCATGCTTTAAAAATACCCCCGCGCTTGTACTCCGAAATTCGGCGGTGCGGCAAATTTGGCATGGAACGGTGTTCGCGTAGTCCAGATCGCTATTCAGCCTAGCGGTTGATGTTTGGAGGCGCGGTTGCGAGGCATTGAACTCGAGGTTGTTCACCGCCGAATATGGTTGAGCGATAGATGTGATCGTTAATAATTCCGAAGAAGGCTGAAAAGTGACCGAGTGACTAGGAATTTTCGGCAATCGAACGCGAACGCTGAGCCAATTTTTTTTTATGCTAGATAGACGCGATAGACCCCTCGCCAGTGCAATAAAACGATGTATCTGACGTCTATTTTTACACAAAATGTGAATGACCGATTATGAATACGAGATAACGAGGCAATAACAATACTACTATCTTAATAAATTTAAGACCGCGTGTGTGTGCATTGGAAAAATTACAATACGTCACCAAATAAGACCTGCCAATTTTATACCTCAGCTAAACAATTTTGATGCAGCCAATTTTACCCAACAATTAAATTTAGAAGCCAATTGTTCTGTGTTAGTAATTTCCCTAATTGTTATTTCATAATTACTACTTAATGTTGTATGCAATTTTTATAAGGTTTCACTTATTTTTCGTTGTGTGTGTGTGTAAGACTGTAATTATGAAACACTTCCACTAATAAGCCGTGAAAATATCGTTTAAGAAATGTGCAGTTCGGATTTGAAGGCATGAAAACTCCGGCTCGAAACTTAGTAAGTAACTGTCTGTCGACCACACACAAGTAAACAAGCAATCACCACCTGTTTAGATTATCACCAACTAATTAAAGCCTGGGTTCGAATGTTAGATAACATTTCTTGAAAAGTAAACACTGCATATTGTTAACACTACCGAAACCACTTCCTATATCGCGTTACACGACGGATATTGCAAGGCAGAGCGCGGGGCGGTCTAATCTACCCGAAAAAATATGAATTCCTCCGGTAATCACCACGTATTTTGGACATTTTTTAAGAAAGTCTGTCCTAGCAAATTGTCCATGTATCTGTGTAGTAATACGGGAATGGACTTGGGGCAGAGACGGACGGCCGCCGTCCCGTCCTTGTTTAGCGTGTGCGGGAAACAGCGACGTACGTCGCAGTGCCGGCCTTCTGACGTAGCGTATCCCCACTCGGCCGCGGAGTTCGTTGACCCCACCATATACACTATGATTGTGTGCACTCTTCGGACATTATCGTTCGATATCGAGGCTGGTCGCGGTTTTTACCGTCTGCAAAATTAAAATTTCGCTGGGAAAACACCTCTAAATCATCCCCCGGGTTATCCTAGGCGATCACGAAAAGCTTTCTGTTCGCCGAAACTCCAGGAAACGTGCGAGATAAAACAGGTGTAGCGCGCTAAAGCGCTGAGAGATTACGCACAAGACGTTGACACCAACTATGTAATTCCTAGTTTACATATTGATTATGTTATTATTATGAGAAATTAATTGTGCGGAAACGACGGAAGGTTTTCTTTTAGATGTTTGTGTGTGTAGGATATACACAAACGGCGAATGCCAGTAATGCGGCAATAATCACAGGGTTCAAAGACGTTGTTTCTCACGTTATTCGCTTCTCAGTTAGGCGAATGGTCGGTAATTAGTACCCTATACATAGCGTTTCGTGTTCAAAAAGAAGAGAAATTATTTTTATTTCAAAATTGACTTAGGTATCTGCTTTGCTTCGTTTTTTTCAAATTGGGAAACTAACAGGTAATTAGGGATTAAACAGGAATGTTTAAAAACATCTAATGATCGTAATGCACGAGTAGTAGTAGCTAAAATTGAAAGAACAAATTTAAGCATAATATCGCGTAAGCAATACGTAGAATAAATAAAATAAAAACCTATGATGTCATAATGCAAATTTATGAGATATACATTTGTTTTAACAGTATCTTTTACTAACAATAACAAATATAGGTAGGTATAACTCTATATCAATTCTTTGTCGGAACTGATGTCATAGGTATTTTTCCGATTGTCATATTTTGAGACATGTATTTCAATTGGAGTTAAGAAATATGCCGTTGTTCTAAGCGCACATGAACATTTTCAGTAGGTAAATGATACAATACTCTTTGACCAATGTCTTTAATTAAATCAGAAAAATATTCAAGTAAGAATCACTTCTTTAACCTTATTAACATAAAAACTTTTCGTCCAAACTACTCTTTAAATATCTAAGGATGCAATAATTATCAGGTTAGGGTTGTACAAAAAAAAAATATTGAAATTTGATCTTCAAATAGAGTAAGAGTTGCACTGCAATTAAGTATACAGGTATAATTTTCATAAAGTGAAAATGTTACTTTACATGAAATCTATAGCATCCTCGTATTTGTTGAAAAATTAACAGGTATTTAAGGACTTCATACTTAAAAATATCTAGAGATTATATTGTTCGAGTAATCTTAAAAAATAAAGGAGGAAATTTAAGCTTACTGCACAACTAATCGACACTTGTATACTACAAAGTAAATAGTATTAAAACTCGTGATGCTACAATGCAAATTTATGAAAAGTAACATTTCTTTTATGGCATTTTTATTTGCAATAACAAATACAGTGTAATTTTTTTTTAAAAGCTGACGTAGGCCAACTTTTTTATTTGAAATGATAGACTAGTACTTCCAAATGCAGAGTTGTAGGAAATAACTTGACTAAGAAACACTTACAAATAATGCTTTTCGGTGTTGCCAGATTTCGTCAGTTACTACTAAAACAGTATTTTTTCAAATGGCAACATCGTATTTTTTTAAAATAAATTTGACAAATCTTCAAATTCTAAATAACAACTGTTAAGTCACATTTCTTTATTGGAGTAGCCCTTTTAGAATAACCAGCAAAAACCGCGAAAATAATCTGCAGTCGACAGGAATTAAAAGAAGATAACATTGCATTAGAAGGCCTTGTATATTAAACGAAAATTGGGTTATTTTGAAAGAAGCCATCATTACTGTTCTCTCATTGTCATATTTGACAGCTGTTGTATTTGAATGTGTATAAAAATAACGTTTTAATTCAGTTGCTAAGATAATTCAATTATTTAAACCAAAAGAGAAAGTTGACTTAAATTTTCTTCATGTTGGTGGTTTAAATCCACGCAGAATTCGGTGCAAGACATAGCGATAAGTCTTTTCCAAATCCGGATATTTTAAAAAATTACTTAGTAACAAAAACAATTAGTAGGTAGTGTGTGCCCAACCATCTGCAAAATCATCTTAGCAACTGAATTAAAACGTTATTTTTATACAAATTCAAATACAACAGCTGTCAAATACCACAATGACAGAACAATAATGATGGCTCCTTTCAAACAGCATAATTTTTGTTTAACTTTCAAGGACTACTATTGCAATGTTAGTTTCCTTAATTCCTGTCGACTGCAGATTATTTTCGTTGTTTTTGCTGATTGTTCTAAAATACGGTGTTGTCATTTGAAAAAATGCTGTTTTAGTAGCTACTGAAGAAATCTGGCAACGCCGGAAAGCATTATTTGTAAGTTTTTCTTAGTCAAGTTATTTCCTACAATTCTGCATTTGGAAGTACTGGTCTATCACATCAAATAAAAAAGTTGGCCTACATCAGCTTTTAAAAAAATTATACTGTATTTGATATTGTAAATAAAAATAATTGTTTTAGTAGCTATTGAAGAAATCTGACAACACCGGAAATATTTATTTGCAAATTTTTCTTAATCAAGTTATTTCTTACAACTTTGTAATTGGAAATAATAGTCTATCACTTCAAATAAAAAAGTTGACCTACGTCAAGTTTTAAAAAAGTTGCACTGTATTTAAATTTGTATAATTTTGTTGAAACTGACGCCAATTTTTACGAATACGATTGGAGTTAATGAAGATATTTTAGTTGTCTGGAATCACATTTTTAACCTCGCTAGCATCCAATTTTTTCTCTCAAAGTGTCTCTTAAAGATCTAAATCAGGGTTCATAGTTCAAAAGTGATAAAGAATTCCCTGACTTTTCCAGGTTTTCCCTGACTTATAAAAAAAGATCCAGGTCACTTGTAGTTCATTTTTATATAATAATTGGTGTTTATAGATTAAATTTTTTCTCGACTGGACTCCATAATCTCTTTTATACCCTAACAACCTCTTATAAAGGTATCAAAACCACAAATAGTTTTTTCTTTCAAGAACCCAGGGCCGGTTTTTACAAAATTTCCAGTTGCAAACATCAAATTCCCTGACTTTCATGAATATTTTAAAAATTCTCTGACTATTCCCTGTTTTTTATGAAGAATAACAAATTCCCTGACTTTTCCCGGTATTCCCGGTTTTCCCGGCCGCTACGAACCCTGTAAATATTCATAATCGGGAGAAGGAAGGTTAGAGTTGTACGAATAACACCAAAATATCCTAAACTTGATCATCATCTTTGATGCCACATTGCAAAATGGGATTTATTTTTATGGATTTTTTTACTTACAAACTTTTTGTGGAAATTAATGCCATATTTTTACGAATTTAATATTTTGGGACAGTTGTTCTGGGCAATCACAGTTTTTTTAGTAGATACAATATATACATCTCTAACCGATTTCTCTAATTAAATTAACAAAGTTATTTTGATTACGTTTTCAGCCAGGAATCAAATCACATCTTTGTCTTCATCTAAATCTTTCCTCCAAAGCGTCCTTTAAAAATCTAAAGATATGACAGTCAGAAGAAAAATGTTGTACTAAAAACAGTAAAAGAATTAATTTATCTTTCTAGTAGAGCAATAGTTGCATTTTCATAAAGACAAAAAAATGTTGTAGATAAAATTATTTTACCGCAACTTTGTATTACTGGCTCCCAGCTCATCTTAACAATAGGTCCAACTACATCCCAGAAAAAAAAATGAAAGTAGCTTCACGCTGAAGTTTTACAACTTCTTAATAATTCGAGAAAAATGTGTGTACGAGACCATCTACTAGAGGTAGACAGTGTACAAATCTTACATAAATGGAGTATCAAATGGGTTTCTAATACTTGGGGATTCATTTCATGAAGCATAAAGTTTGCCGATGCTTTTTGAAAAACTTTTCTAATAGAGAGAAACAAAACCTAGAAAATTATTATTAAGTTCGATGGCTATGTTCCTTTTCAAGAAAGGTATTTAAGAAATGTTTCTCGGATTTACTAGATATGACATGAGTGGGAAGACTGTTGACACACCCGAATTTCAACTACTTTGTTGGACCGGTGGACTTTTGGAGCGCCATACGTTTCCGAGTTATAAAATCTGGAATGCGTTGCCGGTGAATCTCTTTACTTTTATTGCCCGAAACATAAATGAGACATGGCTCTGCCGGGCCATGCTAAATCTGACTTAACACCTTTCCAACATCGTTCTTCTTTACAGCTAATTACCCTGACAATTCGCGGCACTTTTTGCGGAACATAATTACACATATCTTGTACGTTTAACTGCCCGTGAGTCTTACTGGGATCATTTAAAAGATATGGAGAATGATTACAAATTGATCTAAACTATTTCACTTTTAGTTTATTTGAAATTTGAAACTCAATATATTTTACGTCACAGGTACAGGAGGCGTGCGGGGAACGGATGATTTTGCTCGAAAATGGTGACTAAAATGCGATTCGTTAAAAAATAATTTACAAAAGTTCGGTTTTAATGAATTTATAGTGGGTAGTTAGGTACATGATCTTTAATAACTTACAGTCTTGTTGGAGTAATGAGACAGTTAAATATCATAGCTGCTTTCGCTGCATTTTGTTTGATCTGATTCGTTATTTAAAAATACATTGTTCCACATATTTTCTTAACCGAAAATTGCGTATATCGATTTATGACACGTATAAATGTGTCTTCTCTGTAACATGTAAAATGGCTTTAAGATTCTTTTAATAAAAGATTACTTTGACAGCAAGAAGGTGTCGACTGACTTAAATAGTTCACAATGAACATGTATTGGACAGCTGGCTGGCGGCTTCAGGCAAAAACTTAAAATATTCAAATAGGTTATTTTATAATAAATGATCGTGATTTTGTAGACGGTAATTTTCTTTTCAATAGCTTGTCATTCAAAGAGATATTGTGACTATATGAGACTTGATTTTATTATAATACCGAGTATAGTTAAACCTAGCCTCTATTCTGAACATATTAACGATTTTAATATTTTCTTTGTCTAAATTTGTCACTTGTGGAAAAAATAAATATCAGAATCGCTGACCACGAAAATTTTTGAAAAGGAAAATAATTTAAATGAAAGTAAGTAATTGCAATATGAATAAATAGAATACTGTAAGCAGTTCCATTTCACCCCAATATGAAAAAAAAGAGATTTTCAAAACGGACACTCCTACAAGAAAAGTAGTGATGTGTATTTTTAGCATTTGTTTGTAATATAAGTAGTAATGCTTAAATTTGGATTTATGAAAATACGCATTTTATTATCACTGTGTTAACAGAAATAATTAATACTAAAAATAAACAGTTTCAGAAAAATAACTAAATATAGTTTGAACATAATTAAGGAAATATGTTTTTGAAGTCTTATCCAAGGAATAATTAAAATACACTGTAAAAAATCGGTGTGAGTGAAAGCAATAAAGGTTTGGAGTGAATCCATCGAGTGAAATTATTGAGTAAATTTTCACTCAATATTGGGCATTTTGATCATTTGTGATTATATTTAAACTAAAACTGACCTCCTTACTCCTTAAATAAATTCTTCACGTAAACTCGTATTAGATAGGTGCACTTGTACCTAAATCAGAGTAAATGTCCTCATTACTGAGTGAATTTAGATGTATATTAATTTCGAGTAATTTGAATGGCGCCGTGAAGATGGCACCACTTACATATTGCTTCTGTAATCTCGACCACAGTTAATAGGGGCCCGTTAAATGCTACAGAAAAGCGTGATCGCCAGGAGAAGAGGGGCCTTAGCCGGCGGCGGTAGGTCTCAGCTGGCGGCTCTCAGCCAGGACAGGAGGAGGCTCCGCGAAGTGAATTAATTTCAACACTGTATATCCCAGTTAATCATTGCACTTATTTTTGCACTCAATATTTAGTTAATTAAAAACCAAGTCTGAGTAAAAAATGACTCGATACCTAATAGTTAAATTTAAATCATATTAGAGAAAAAATCAACTCTAAATTGGTTTCATATACTCTGAATAGAGTCAAAAGTCGCTCAATTTATAGAGTAACTCGGATTTGAGTAAAACTCACTCATTTCTGATGCAATAGTTTCACTCAGTTGTACTCACACTAATAGAGTGAAAATTTCACTCGATCGGGTGTGGACAGAAATTGATACATTATTGAGTAAAATTGAGTGAAATTTGAGTGATTTTTTACAGTGTAGAAAAAACATTAATAGGGATATGAAAAATCTTATTACAAGTGGATATATTTCTATTATCTACCTACTTACAGTAAGAAAAAACAAAATATTCAGTACCTATACATTAAAAATTTAAAAGTCTCAACATTCATTTACATTATTAATAAATATGTTAGAGTAGTTTCAAAATCTCATGAGTCGCGAAATGCGCGAAAGGCGTAGCGTATCCGCATAATTCTTCTAATAAGCACGTTGTGACTCTGATTGACTCTGAACTAAATTAGACCACGTGCCTTATTACAACCAGAAATGAACTATGGCGTTTGGGCATCAATAAAGTCAACTGGCGAACATTTGTTGTATATATTTTTATTGCTTAAATTAAAATAATAAAGAATATGGCATTTTATTATTATATTTTTAATCTGATCAAAGGCTTGTTTACGCTACGAGAGCTCGAGATAGACTGTGAATAATAGATGTAATGTTTTTAGGACGTAGAATAATTTAGGCGACGGTCGGAATTATGTTTCTGCGCATATCAAGGTCAAAGCTCATAAGATTTTGAAACAACTCTAAATAATAAAGCATCTAAGTACGACGGGAGGCTTCCGAAGTTATTCATGAAAAACTTGAATATTAACCGATTTTAGCAGTTTGATATCTACTGGAAAAATACGACTGAAATCAACACAGTAAAGACCCATTTTTACCAATATTTCAGCAAGTTTTATTAAAATTTGATGTTCACGGATAATAGATTCGAAAAAATTTGGTACTGAACGGTAGTTTTCAAAAAAGTTTAGTATGTTTATCTCCAGGTTTCAAAATAGGAATAGTTTTAGTTCAAATATTATCAAAAATCTGTAAAATTATCAAAATATCTAGTTTATGACTGAAAATGTACTCAATAATTTCACTCAATGGAATCACTTTGAACCTTTTTGCTTTCACTCAGGCCGATTTATTTATAGTGTAAAGAGAGATATAAAAGGGATTTATTAAAAATTAAGGGAAATCGCAAATTATTGCCACGTTTCTTACAAAACTATAAAAACTGTTTTAATTGCCTGCTGTACATTCAGGTTGATTCGGACAGGTTTAATATTACAACACATTGTGGAGATTGTTGTTCAGCAAGTCATATTGCGGAAAAGTAGAACCATATGTTACATGAATTTTTTTGCAGGAACATCCAAATATAGAAAACCTCAAACCGATGTTTAACATTTACTTAAAACACTGACAAAGTCGCGAGGAAGAAACATATTTAAGAGGAATGCTATTTCACCAAGACTTCTTAAAAAAATGTTATATATTGAATGATTTGAAAGCTTTAAAAGGATCAGCATTTATTATACTCTCGAAACGGGCTCCGTCGAGGTATGCTTGCGAACGAACGCCGCCATATTACAATTTCCTAAGCCTTAAGAGAATTTAATATCTGCAAGTATCTTGCTGCTACCCGCCAAAATTCCTAAACGAGTCTGCGGATGAAAAGCGGCAATCCGGGGAAACAGCAGCAGGAAAATTTTAAATTGAACACGAATTCCGGCGCCAGCGGCGCACTTAATATTCGGATCTCCAAGAAAAAAATGTGCCGCCATCTGAGAGGATTGGCGAGTAAGTTGTAAGCTCCGTAAGCATAGCTCGTAAAGCTTCCTCATTTCCATGGAATACTTTAAGTGCAACGCCCTTCGTAACAGTTTAACACGGACGTAAACGACTTTGTATTGCATATCCTGAATATGCAATATGAAAAGGTTGTCAAACTTTTTGCTCATTTTTTAATATTCAATATATGACTATTCCTTCCATATTTACTTGAGACATCGTGTTACTGTAAAGTCAACAGTAGAAGAGTATAACGCTATAATTGAAAAAGTTGAAGGTAAAAAAGCGTATCTATGTTTTTTTTTCTTCAGCAGAAAAGTATGTTTTTCATTTTATCCATCGGCATTGACAGTGCCGACGCCAGGGATCGAACCCGGACCAGAATAGGAAGTCTGGCCGAGAAACGCTTTTAAGGGTATTACGAATTGAATAATTTCTTTATACATTATGAAGGGACGAGGAGATCAGTTCAGGTCTGGCACCCTTGTTCCTACAAAAATTCCTTTATTCTCATAAACTATTTATTTTAAATGTAATTTATTATAAATCCAATTTGTTTCCTAAATTCCACATATGTACTACATTTTACCTCTGTACGCGCCACTGTTGTTTACTTGTTTTTTGGAAGCGCTCTCTAATTGACGGCAAAGCTCGCCAGGTTAGTATTTGACGTATAACCGACCAGTTCGTACACTCGATGCACCTGGGCGACTACAGCTACTACCAGAACACAGTGCGTATGCAGCGGTATTTCAGATTTTACATTGAATTTCATTTTAAATTTGAAATGATTTATCTTACGCCTCCTAAAAATGATGACACAATTTTCCTTTGATAAAAGACAACTCTTTGCTCTACTTTGCATCGAATACGATCCTACTATAGCTAACTATGTTTGCGAATAATGTTACAAAATTTGAATTTTCACTAACAGTCGTACCAATATAGGAGTCCTAACAATACTATTCGCTGCCATAATTCGGGTTCTATCTTCAAAATGAGTTCAAAATAAAAATTACAAAATATTAGTACAAAAGTATTTTAAAATACTTAAAAATAAAAAACTTCTTCGGTATAGTATTTTAAATATAAACGACATAGTATTTTAAGTATGTTCAATATTAAATATTCAAAATATTCATTACCTAACACTATTTAAAATATTTTTGTGAAATATTAAATCTGACACTCTTAAGTTGTGACTTAAGAACATATATTGTATGTGCAAGGCAAGCCCGATTTCAAAATCAAAAAATTGGAAATAGTCATTTTCATTTGGATTACTGAGGTGCCGAATAATTAATTCACTCATAATTTTATATTAGTTTTTCTTAGAATAGCCATCATAAAATAAATTAATTTTAAATTCTGATGATTGACTAGTGACGATAATGACCCAAAAGGTAGTAGACAGAATAGCAATAACACAACGTACATTGCAGAATGAAGAGTAGAATGCGCTAAATTCAGTCGTGCAGATGCGTAATTTTTTTTAGCACATATTGTAATATACCAGTCGCCAATCGTAACAGGCAAAAAATATTTGTTATTGGTAGGTATTTTGGGTATTTTAAATACTTAAGAGGATTTAAATTACTTTTAAAAGATTTTAAATACTTCTTTAAAATATAAAATACAAAATACTTTATTAAGTATTTGAAATACGAAATATTTTTGTGGTTATAACAAAAATATTTTAATTACAAAATACAAAATATGCACAAGGGTAAATTTGAAAGTAAACGTTAGTTGAGAAAAAATTAAATCTGTTCTGACAATGTAGAGAAAAAAAATTTGATTCCAAAAAATCAGAAAGTAATCTAATTATATGAATGAACATTTTTACAACTAACTTGAACATTTAAAATAATCCAAAATTAAACTTTAACAAAATAAAGCCTAAAGTAAAATAGTTGTCATAGTTATTGAATCAATTAAAAACTTTGAAAAGTTTTGAAAAATTGGTTATGAAATTCAATAGATACATTACATTTTTAGAAGTATTTTCGCTAACCAGTAATCTTAAAAGTGAAAGCTAGTGTTTTAAATGTTTTTCTAACATTGGAATCCTGCCGAACAATTTTGTCCAATCAATAAGATATTCAAAATTTCATGAGGATATTCTTCTAAACAATTTGAAACCATTTTGGTCTTCTATTTAACATTCTTCTTCTGCATTCGTTTTGACATATTGCCAGTATTGCAGCAGGATACGAAATAATATCGTCAGTACAACTGTTTAAAAATATAGACTGTTTTAAATACATATCAGCTTACTTATTTAAAATATCTCACTTGATTGTTTTGAAAAGTTAAAAATTCAAAATATCACTTCTATATTAACAACCAGTATTCTTCCTTGAATATTTGAAGCATTTTTGCCTTGCTTACTCTTATCCCGCACTAGCCTTAAGATATGTGACTTTATGGTGACTGTTGGCAGTTACTGAGTTCAGATGCTAAAGCCTATACCAGAGTTACGTCATGGTCACGTCATTAATTTTCTCATTTGAATAAATCATCGACTTGAGTGTATCGGTAAATATGGTTATTCATTTTAATGTGGGTGCCTCATCTTAACGAACATGCCTAAACATTCTTCCAGAACAATGTCCGCTGACTTTGATTGGTGAACATAGCCAATAATGTTCATGTCGACTCGTGGTAACCCGTTATATGTAAGTACAATATAACATTCTTGCCACATTAGTAAAAATATACAGGTGTTACTAAAAAAAATGATTGAATGAAAATATTTCTGTTTCATCTTTTAAGTATTAATATATTCCTTAAATATATTAACTGTAGTAATATGATCAAAACTGGGTGGCTTGTTCTAGAATTAAAAAATAATTTTTGGCTATAGTAACACATATTAAGGAACGTAAATTAATTGCAGATCACCAATCATTGGTTATTATTTATGTACTTAAGATCGTGATAATTGGACAAAATAACAATTTCGGTAAAATAAAAATAATAATGCTTTATGATGAATCATTCATCATAAGTACCAATTTTATTTTTTAAAAGTATTACAAAACTATGAACAACCATTAAACGTACAGAGAAGTTTTAGATATTTATTTAGCTGATATATCAGAAGCTATTGAAAATGATTATGACAATGCATTCTCGGAAGAAGAATACCAAACACTTTCTGCATTTTTGTATTTCAAATGTTAAAAGATATTTGTTACAAATTCAATCTACCAGAACTCTTTTATTATGTATTTATTTAAATTGTTGAGGCGATCTAATTTAAAAGTTTGAGTTGTGGGGTTATGTTTCTAAAGGAGCTAGATACTAACCCGAGAAGTATTGATACCAAAGAGGAACGGGTTTTACCATAAATTAAACAAACTTCTTACTTCATAATTACTAGTCGTTTTACCTCGACGGTTCTGCTAATGAAAAATCGATCGTTGTTCTTCTAATTTATTGTGGACATAATTATGATAATCAACTTTAATAGGGGTGGAGTAGGTGAACAGAAGGCGATTTTCTGAAGCCATGGAACACGCGAGCACGGCACCAAACAGTTCATGGCGTGACGCTAACGACATTCACGCATGCATTCTTTGCTCTATTCTTATGCAATGAAGGAATACGGCTTTATCATCATCTATCTGTTCGTGTGATGTAGCATGCGTAAATAGGTAAGCTTATATACTCGATCCATGAGAGTGTCGATTGCGAAACGACATTAATAACTTATTTTGTGATGGGTAGGTACACCTTTAATGAGTAATATCTTCAAAATTTGCTGTCGGTTTCAATATACGTTTGCTAACTGTTTAGAAAGAGTTTCTTTTAAAGAAAAGGACTGTGAAACAGGTTGTATTTCTTCAAAAGAACTGTTTCAAAGGTTCTTTTGAAGAAAAGGGCGACGAATTTTTGGAGTTCTGTTCTAGAACTGAGATATTTCTAATGAAGAGTCTAATGTTTCTTGAAATTAAGACATTTTCAATCCTAAGAATATAGTAATACTTTGAGATATCGGTTGCTATAATCTTTGCTCTAGTTTGACAGGCTGTCCAAAGATTAATTTTATAGAATACATGTTATAACAAAGTATGGTAAAAATCAGTAATGAACAAAATGATAAATGACACCACATACCAGTCCAGGGAAGTTAGACATAAGAAGACGGAATAAGCGAACTTTTTTACTCTGAAAATTTTTTATAGAAAAGTGTAGATTTTGAGTTATGAAAACATAACAGTTTTGAGATACAGATATACAGGGTGTCCCAGAGCTATCTTGACAGGCATTATCTTTTGGAGCCGAAATAACGGTCAACTCATTTAGGGCCGCATAAACTTATGGTGAGGTCCGGGGCTACAAGCTCTACGCAGGCCCTTTTTCTGAAAAAAGGTTTGGTTTTGATTTAAAAAAAAAAGCTAACATTCATTTTACCAGATCTTGCCGATCTCGTGGCTACAGCTCCCGTAGCCCCCCCCCCCCTAATTCCGGTCCTGAATGTGCATTTTTAAGTAACAAAACAAAAGTGAATTAGAGAAAATAAAATTGCGGAAAATTCTTGCAAAATCTTATAATATATAGTTTTCCGTGGTTTGAATGTTTATGAGCATCAAACGTATCATTTTATAGTTTTTCGAGTGTGTACCTACATTACGAATTAATTACGCGCTTTTTACTATTTTGCGGAGAAATCTTTTTTTTTTAAATTGTTTTACATAAGAAAAATAATTAATAATTAATACAATGTTTTTATTATTATACCTTTGCAGCTCCAGAAAATTCCTTTTCTATTGTCATGAAATTTAAATTTCCTATTTCACTATATGTATTACAAATTTTTATTTTTTAATACTTAGTCAAAGTAAAAAAAAATGGTGAATAGCTATTATTTGGTTATGGGTATACTAAACAGTGCCCAAACTGCATAGTAAATATACGCTACTCCCACTCCGTCTTATACTGCTGCGCGACAGTAACCATGGCCACCGCTGTAAACACTTTACAGATTTTGTCGAGTTAAATTGACTGCATATTACAAATTTAACATTTTCTTTTTAATGTGTTTCATAAAGCTAATCTATTTACTTATCTAGGTAACATTGTAAACTAAATTTTAAATTAATATTTCCAGGGGCTGCGGCGCCCCAGAACCCTCCCGTGCCAGGCGCCACTGCATAACTGTTAGCGATTTCTGCACTAATTTTTTAGGTGCGATTCTGAGAATTAGCGTCCTCCGCTCGATTTGCAGATAGATATTTTTTATAATAATAGAATAAGCTATTAACCTTGTTTGTATTCTCGCTTTGGTGGACGAATCTGGCAACACTGAAGGAATTGCTAATGAAAATGCGATGCGAAAGCAATGCACTGATACTGACGCGCACATATTGCCAGTGCAATAAATTAAAATATTGTAAAAATATTAAATTTGAAATTTTCGGTTAATTTTAATTTTTTTAGGGCTTAAAGGAAGTCAAAATACGGGTGTCATATTTTTTAACTATTTTCATTTGATGATGTTAAAAAATTGGAAAACGACCTATTGCCGTTTTAGTTTCAGTCGTAGCGTTCAAAATCCTATTTCGCAATGAATTTGAAAGAAAAAATTAAAGACAGTAATCGAGATTTAATAAATAGCTTCTGTTGGAAGTTCATAGTTTATTAACCACTTCAGGAAGCGTTCCAAACGCGAAGACTATCACAAAATAATAAATATCCCGAGCATAATAATCAAACCAGCGATAAGAGTTGCCAACTGACAACTTCCGCATGTCTCTACAGACCGACGCCGCACAGCGTGCGATCGCCTCAAAAATCGAACAATCAAAACAAACAATAGACAGTCGCGGAGCGCAGATTCGCGAAATCTTGGCGGGCCGTGGATTTGCCACCGCGCGGTTTGGAACGATCGGATCATCGAACCCTGCCGATCGTCGCCGATAGCACATGTGTTCCGTAAGTAGGTCACTGAGACTGACTCGCTAGTTGGGTCATTGCACCAAGTCGTTCATGGCTTTGCTTGATGCCGTGTCGGACTTCCAGTCGCCAGGCCGCGTTGCGACGTTCGGTTGTTCAGTTGGAGGAGGCGAGTGGAGAGATCGATTCATGCCGCTTCGTAGTAGCAACTCGTATTTTGTTTTTCTAGGGTTATAATTTTCAGTTGAAGCCTCCCCGAATTCCTAAAAACTGAGTAGTCAAAGACAGTTTTCATAATTGACTGTACTTAATAGGTTTAGGCGTAATTTTAATCCATAAAATTATTAATTAAGAAACCAGTCAAGATTTTGTCCAGACTGTAGTTGTACAACAGCTTTATTGAATGTAATAGATGATATTATTCGAGCTGGAGATAATGGTAAAATTACGGCACTGATATTGTTAGATTATCCAAAGCTTTTGACACTCTTAATCATGAAATTATGTTAACTACTTTACATTTCATGGGTTTTCCAGATAAGGCAATTAAATTGAGAGAGACCTTCGAAATAGAAGCAATTTGTTGCAACTGATACTGGACAATCAACTATACAAGAATATACAGTGTGGCGTACCGCAGAGATCAATTCTTGGTCCCTTCTATTTAGTATTTATACTTGTAATTTGACTAGCTGCATAAAGGACTGTGTTGTACTATTAATTTTCTCCAAATAATTTACATATAGTAAAAGGTCAAAGCACAATTTATATATATTTTTTTATTTTATTGTTACTTATAACGATTAACGTAAAACATGTAGGAAACATCTTTTTCTATTAAACTACGACAAATACCGATGTTGACACACGTTTCTACATGATCAGAAACTGAAAGATGCCAAAGGAAGCAAATTAAAAGTATGTCATTGTGTTAATGTAAATCTGTAATCATTAGATTTCTATAATTTTTTAATTTAAAATGTAAGAAGAGATTAATAATCCTACCAATTTTGCACTCCTCTCACTCACTACCACTGTCCTATTTTGTTGCATATCTCATTAAGTTATAATACAAGTTTAGTATTTTTAATAACAAATTTTTATTCACCTAAAAGGTATAATGTATAATAAAACCAATAAAATTGTATAAAAAGTTAAACCAATTTGTCCAATACACTTGTTTTGGAATAAATAAATTGTTGTAAACGCTTACATAATAGTTACTTTTTATTTTTAATACAATTTTTATAATTAAAAAACATGAATGAACAGATACAAATACATAGATGTAAAAAACATACACAAAAGAAAAAATTGTAAATATAAAATATATTTATAGTCAAAAACTGTTAATTTTTACATTCAAGTATGTTAATAATCTATTCGAGAGTTTTATTTTAATTGAGAATTTATTTTCTTTTTAGGTTATTTTTAAAAAGACGATTATTATTGTCGTAATTTTTCGGTTAGTAGTTAAACAGTTTTGGTAAATTCTAGGCACTGAAACGCTAAGGAGAGGATTTAGTTACAAAAAGCACAACATGGAGATCCTTATTGCGAGTAAAATACATATGAATAAAGATAATGGCCATATGTTTTGAAAAGTGGTTTTTAATAAAGTATAATAACAATAAACTTGTTTTATGCCTATTACTTCGCTTTCTGAATAGATAAATTTGATGGGTACATATTGCCTGTCAAGTATTATTTCTAAAATTCTTTTTTTTTTATTTCAAGAAGATTAATATGAATTTTTAATGTTAGCCCTCAGGCCGACGCACGGTATGTGTCTCTATTGATATACGATAGACACTACTTAAAAGGGAGACTGCCATATAAATTATGTTGGCAAAAAATTATAAGAAAATGTATAATTTCACTGCCAAAAAGAAGGGAGACAATTTATTTGAAGGGTACGGATCAAGTTTAGTCAACATGAACAGTGTATGGCCCAGCCAATATTTGTTTTCTACAGTCTTCTGTTTTTCTTACTTTTCAAATTTTTCCAAATTTTATCTTCATAGAAAGATCAGTATAGGCCCTAAAATCGTACCTTGTGGAACCCCTCCCCTCACTAGTTTCCGCTCACTAACGTCATTACCCACTTTCACAACATAATATCATACATATAAATTTCAAAACATGATGTATAATATACATCTTAATTTCTTTTTTTACAAGAAAGCATTGACAAAAATTATTGATCTTTGACTTCTTTTATGTGTAGATATATAAATTCGATAATGTAGCAAGTAAGAGATATATAATTTTAATTTTAATTTTTTTTTTGAAAAACAGTTTGAGAGATTGATATTTGTAAATAATTTTATTGTGGAAAATATTCCTGATAACTGAAATTTGTATGTGAATATTGAATTATTCTTTATATCTTCTATTACATAACATCGGGGTATGCTAGAAATATAATTTCAGGCATTTACTGTGAATATCGTAATCAAATTAATTATGCATTCCAATAGTCGCTGATGTCTCTTGAGTTTTTTTTTATTGTCAGTATTCCAGTGTAATAAGTACGTATGTAAATATACTGTGAGCGGCAAAAGTATGGAATATATTTATTTAAAAATCATATGTTCGTTATTTGAAAAATCGCTCGGACCCGTCGAATTATATTTTTAGTTGCGCATTTTCTAAAGCAATTTTCATTTATACAGGGTGACCTCAAAAAAGTTATGAAATCAAGGCCAACTTTTTTAAATTGAAACCCCACTTTTTTGTATTTTTGTTCAAGTCTCCATGGAATTCTGATAATTTTTTATGTAACATAACCTATACCTATCTTTAACCGTTTTCGAGATAATGGCGTCTTAGGACGCAATGACTTGAATATAAAAAATATAAGTGAGGTATTTAGGTATAATTTAATTAAAAAGGCATAATTTTATTGTATAAAATATAATTTTGTTAAATGTCGCCATATAAATTACGAGCCAGGTTATTTTGCAAATTTTTAGCACCAAGCCACTTATTTCTTATGGATTTTTCTGATTTGAAGCAACTTTCTGTGAACCACACAAATCTAAGATGGAAATTATTGAAAATTTTCCATATTCTATATTCAGACGCCATTATCTCGAAAACGGTTAAAGATAGGTATAGGTTATGTTACATAAAAAATTATCAGAATTCCATGGAGAATTGAATAAAAATACAAAAAAGTGAGGTTTTTTTAAAAAAGTTGGCCCTGATTTCATAACTTTTTTGGGCCACCCTGTACAAATTAAAATTGCTTCAAAAAATGCACAACTAAAAATATAATTCGACGGGTCCGAGCGAAATAACGAACATCTGATTTTTAAATAAATATATTCCATACTTTTGCCGCTCACGCTTAACTGTTTTAAATTTCTATTTTTAATTTACTGTTTCTATGTTTAGAATGTTTATATTTAGATGTTAGATATCAGACGTTTAGTAATATGTTTATAATCAGCTAATTTGTTAACTTAATCTTATAACTAAAACAAAATGTAATATTATTTAATCTGCAAAATATAAAAATTAATGAGAAATTTAGAAGAATCACATCGATACCTATACATTTTTTAGTTTAAATAATGAGTGTTCAAAAATTTATATTACTTTTACATTAACGAAAATCCTATGAAGCTGTGGTCTACTGTTTTCGTGATACAGAGTGTTTCCTGGAATAGTAAGCAAATATTAAGGAAGAACTTTTTTTCCAGTTATCAGTTATGTTAATATGTATTTTGTTAGGTACTCCCAAATAGTTGGGATTTGATAATCTGAGATTTATTTTTTTCATATTTTTGGTTAGGTTATTTACAAATGCTTTCGACAATTGCAATCATTTGTATATTGTGAAAATAAATTTCTTAAAAAGTTTGATAGGTGAAATCATATATTACAATATTTTTTACACACAGCGGTGTCACGTTAATTTTCTATTTGAACTGAGATTTTATCAAACGTACGTTTTGTAGTTTAAAACTAGTAAATAACAGTTATGCACCCTCTGCTTCAATACAAGGCATCCCTAAGATTAGCACCCTTAAGGTTACTAATTTTAGGGTCATTCTAAGGTGTCGTGAGAGAGACCAGGAAACCTTTTAATTTGCACTGTTCCACGCAAGTAAAAGGGGATTTGCGAAATCAGCATGGGAATAATAAATTCGAACAGAGTTATTTGTGAGAACGGTTGTCTTAACGGTGCGGATTAATTAAATATTTCCCGTTCTTCAGCTTCAAAATTCACAATGTTGCAACGTTTTATCTATGGAATTTTAAGCAAGCATAAACAACCGGTGTTCTACTGTAAACAGAAATTTCACGTTTCACAACATGGTAAATATTTTTGTACGGTTAAAAAACCGGGTAAATATTGGTGGTTTAATTGTTTGGCCTCTGCTTCGGGTAAATATATGCATTGTTTCATTTGATAAAATTTGTGAATTTTCCTCATAACTGCATATTACGGCTCATGATCTGATCAATCGAATGTCCGTCAATGAAATAAAATTAACAAAATTTAGCACGCACCTATATGGTGTTTGATAGAGTTGTTAAACCTTAATACATTCTGAATTCTGAATTTGAAGAACAATGCAGTAATTTCACAATAATTAAGAGTATTATTTATTTCCAGCAATAAAACTTGGAATGTGAATTCACAATTACTTATATTGTACTTTAATTTAATTTCACATTTGAAGTATTTAAAAACTTTGGCTTTATCTAACAGTTGCCCAAAGGATCCAATATTATTACATAACTGCAACTGTTTATATAATTGGGGATATAATTACAACAAAAACACTAGCGGTTTTAAGGCTTTCCCGGCATATTATGCAATAATTTTTCTTATATGGTCATCACCTGTAACTGACGACTTATAAGACTTTTACAGAGTCACGACTGATGATCCCACAGTGAAGAACAGCGAAACGTTTGAAAGTATAGGATACGATCAATCACGGAGGACACTAGGGAACCTCTCCACCAACAACAGGAACCGAAATCAATATCAGGGCAGGCCTAGAGGTTTTGATAGTGGGTACGTACGCCCCCATAGAGTCTGGCCCGAGAACAACAATGGCACGTCAAAGAGATTCTTAGCTGAGAAGGAAATGCATTATTAGTCTATAACTGGCAATGACCACTGTATAAAAAATAGTGCATTCTTATGCTCCCTACGGTCGATAAAGTTCTATGTTTTTCTAGTTTTATTCATCCTTTGAACTATATTATACCTGTAGCTTTCGTTAGCCATACAAGACTCAAGTAGTCAATTTACGGGGCCAGGTTCAGTAGTTTTACTATCACAGATATTTTAAACAAAATTGATTAGTAATTGGATCGAAGATTGGTGCAGTGGATCTAGTATGCTACAGGTGAAAACGTTGAAAAGACGCAGCACCTGGGTGTAGCACATCTATCACCCTAGGATATCAGAAACTCCAATGGAGATGGTGTTTGCCTTTGCACTTACAATGAGTCTGTTTTGAACCCTTACTGGCGGCATGCGCAATGGTTTGCGTAACCTGCGTGTTTTGAGTCAACACTACGTGGTAATATTGGTACATATATCGAAATATAATAATATAGCATTTAACGCACAGTAAATAACTACTGACGCTCTAAATAATTAAATTCTCATACAATATACTAGGAATATAAAAATAAGTCACTACAGTTTCGAAACTTGTGTTAAGGGCATTGTAGTGGCTAGATAAGCTAGATGGAGTAACCTAGTTTTGATAAATACCCTCATTTTAAATATACGTCGTATGTCGAATTGACTTCATTGATCGCTATCCTGTATAGGCGACAAATATTAAAATGTTAATTAGCGTTACTGTTGCATCAACAATATGTTTTCATAGATACGTTGCGCAACGATGGGTCAATGAAATTTCAAACCATCATGAACGTTATGAATATGAATAGGTTTAAAAATGTTCTACGGTGATTTATACAACGATTTGAAAACCATTCGCCAAATTGCCAAGGATATGTTTCGCTTTACCGGAAAGATACTTTTAGTGTCTTGCCGGCACGTTGATTATTGTTTATTGGTATCGTTTTGGTCGTAAATTTATTTCATTCGTATGAAATTACTATATATATACTTTAAAACGCTTTAAAATAATTGCTTCCTTTTTACAATACAACGTTTCGTATTGATAAGGTATTAGTTATAAATATAACCTAACTGGAATTAAAACTGCATGAAATTGGATACTTAATTTCATAAGAGACAACGATGTTGGAAGACATACATACAATGCCAAGACCTCACATAACCTGCGCAAAAGCTTCTTGTTTTCCGCGACTAAGTGAATAGGGGAAACAGTTTAAACTCGTAGTACAATCTGAGCGATCCAAATAGAAAATAGCGTGGTGGTGGGGAGGTGAAATACTTCTTATATCAATTGAGACAACAAAATTTACACATTGATACAAACGTGTTTAGAATGAGAAGTAATGCAGATTATTAAGAAAACCATTTAACTGGGATTTAGTCTTGTCACGTTGAATTAGGAAATATGCTTTTTGAATTTAGTCACTTTCTAGTATCACAATGACAACACCGAAGATTTCACTTCTTAAGGTTATTAAGAAAGTATCTACGTTTTTAGACATCAAATTCATTGCTTCTGCACAATAGGATAAATACGAGTGAGTTGCACACTTTAAAAAAATCGTCTACATTGACACTAACGGCCAAAAATTGTAAACTGTGAATTCGAAGAGTTCTTTTGATGACTACTTATTTATTTATTTTTTGATATAGGGTTTAGTATTAAATTTCTGTATCTAGTCACAAAAATGAAAGTATAAAATAAGTCCTAAATTTTTAGGTGATTTTCGAAAGATTGTTGTTAACGAAAAATGATTTTAGAGCAATAAAAAAACAAATTTAAGCTTGATGGTTCTAGTTTCAGGATTTGAGAGTCAAAAAGTTCTTATCACTGATCAGCTTTAAGAAATCATAAGAAATCCACCGGCGATAAAATTAAAAGTTGCTTCCTTTCAAAAGGTTTACGGACTTTGATTTGAGCTGTTCCAGAGCTTTGTGCCATGATTTGTAGCTGCGTTATCGTGGTTCAAATCAAAAATTACCTTTTTGTCTTTGATAATAATTAATTACAATGTTTTTTCTTTTTTTTTTTCAATATTTAACATTTTAATGAAAAAATAATGGATTTTTATGAAAAAAAAAATTTTCATTTTAAAAAAATGGATAAAAAATTTATTCTTTAATTGATTTTTAACAATGAAAGAAAAATCGCGGCGGTTTGAACTCCTTGTTTGTGATACTTTGAAGTAAAAAAAACTGCAAATATCTTTAGTCTATTAATTATTGGTAAAGTTGTTTCAAGTGCAGCGAAAATCCTTCAATAAGCAGCTTTTTTACTTTTTTTTGTCTTACATCGAAAAATTACTTTTTTGTACGATCATTAGTTCCCGGATAATAATTAGTTTATGTGATAGAATGTATTTGTCGAAAAATTATTAGCTAAATACTTCTTCGTATTGTTAATTTTTACGTGTTTTTTTTTTAGGTGCTAGATATATTCTCATATTTTTTTGTAAGTAACATACAAAAGAAACAGCCATTTGTTTTAAATCAAATCAAGAATATATATTTTTTTAAATTAAAATTGTTAAAAAATTTCCGCTGATGGAAACCACTGAACACTTTAACATAAGTTGCTTATACTACAGTGAAGACAGTGGTTGTTGGCTGTACAAGTTTTTGTTTTTCCTGTATGTTACGAAACACCTTCAAAAATAATTTGTTAATGCTGTTCATGTGGGCGCCTGCAGAACGGCGCGAATTTCGCAACAGCACTTGGAGGCAACTTTCTTAATACCGACCATAAAAACCGGTACCTCCAAAATAATAACAGTCGTATATAATTCGGAAACTTGGTATTAAAGCTTCGGGGATAAAATTTTATAGTAGGAGTTAAAAATTGTTACCGCACAATGTTGACAGCGTTTATTGCTGCTTGCCACGATTTACAATCTATTTATTTAAGGTTTTATCAGCCAGATATTGGGGCTTTATTGTTATGCAATTCGTTTCTGGGTAATAAATTTTTTGTTAGTAATAAGTATCAAATCGCAGGAATGCTGAGATCTGCCATTGATTATACTTAACCAGCAAAAGCTGTGCTGTCCTGTTATATTGATCTGAATATGGAGGCCCATCTACGCTTATGATGGACCGTCCACTAATATAAATAAATTGTGGTGCAAATACGCTGGAGCGACGAGTTATTGATTATAAAAGTCAGTCCACTGAAACTAACTTAGATGTAAAATCACTCATCGACTGAAGCGTCGTTTGACGTGGAACAGAGCTCCAGCATATTTGTTAAGAGTTAAGCATGCGAAATTGACATGTTTTGCATTACTGGTATATTCCTACTTTGCTCCTTGGCTGATTCAAGCTGTGTTACTGGCTAGCTAACTCTGACTATTAGTGAGATAGATGGGAAGTAGATTACTTCAATATCTATTCTGATCTGTGTCTGTGGAAATGCAGGATATGAAATACAAAAATCAGGAATTTCGAGAACATAAGTTTATTTTTCAGACAACAGGTAGTAAGTAGATGGTTATGTTATGGTCTTTACAAACTTAAACAGTCTACAGTTTTTACATAGTGTGGACACTCTTCAACAACATTTTAATTCATTCATGTTGGCATTTACAACTTGTGAAAATAAGAAAAATTGTGGAACTATCTATAACTTTTCATTCTGAGTCTTTCTAAAGACATATTTACACGACTCACTTTAGAGATACATTTTGGATATGTCATCTAAAGTAAACTGTTGTGAACAAGCTCTGCTCCTCTCGTTGGTAAATTTCCTAAAAATGAGCCAGATCTGAAGATCCCCCCATGAGACCACGTACAAAGCAAATGCTTGTTACATTTTGGCGCCTAACGTGGTGTATCAAAATGTAGCAAGTACTTTGTTTTAACCCTCATGGAGCTTCCAGATTTAGATCTGTAAATATAAGTCTTGTTGGTATATTTCTTGTGAATAGACCTGAATATAAAATCCCCTTTTCCCACAAGAGTAAAGTCAAAGTAAGTGCTCGATGCATTTTGGCGCCCTACGTGGAGCGTTAAAGTGTAGTGCATATTTAAATTGTACGCTATCATGAGGGGTCTCGGAAAACACCCACAAACAATTCATGAAACGGTGGGATGAAACGATTAGCTGTCACTTCACTAAGGTGCTCTTAGTGTATCCTAGCAAAGACACAGCCAAAAAATACCTGGCCATGTCTAGGTATTCAAACTTGACACTGTTGGCTAGGGAAACACCTTTACAATATGGGGAAGTGTGAAACACCTCTTTGTAGGGGTTGTGAACTGGAAGACGAGACGGTATTGCATGCACTATGTGAATGCACTGCCGTCTCGTCAACAAGAGAGTCCATGTTGGGAGAACAGGGAGCCTTCAATGGCCTATATCAGAGAGAGCCACCTGAGCAACATCACCACATTTTTCACTGTAATAGGCTGGTTAGCGGCTCAGGTGGATTGATCTCCTAATGGGAGGAAGTACAAGGGACACAATGGGGCCTAAGTACTGAAACTTTGCTACTCTCCCCACAACTCCAGAGGGGTCTCGGTTCATATCCGTAAATATAAATATTGTTGGTATATTTTTCGTGAACCATATCTAAACTTAGATCCTGCTGAAAGTAGGAATATTGTTGGTATATTTTTCATGAACCATATCTAAACTTAGATCCTGCTGAAAGTAGATATAAAATAAGTGCTTTGGTCACCAATTATTTAGCTTAAACAAGACGACATTATGCGGTATTATGCAAGTTATTTTAGATAATCGACGATTGAATGCAGGGGTCAGGTCGTCAATTGAAATATTGCCCATCGATATTGCTATTTTATTGTTTTTGCCTCTGGCTACAAGATATTTAGGAAATTTTTTCGAAAGCGACGAGAAATTAATCGCCAAATTAAGTCGCTATCAGTTGTGAAGATTGAATCGTTTAAACAATTTCTAAAAAGGAACAGTCGAAAAGAAGAGTTACATAGCGCTTCCTAGAAATCTAATTACCTTTATGAAAAGAAGAAAATGAGAATATTGTGTCATATTTTTGTGCAATTATGTTTCTGAATAACAAGCTTGAAAATTATTAATGAACTTGGTAAGATATCTATGAAAATACATTTATAAAACGTAGGAACAGAAAGTGAAATAGTAGCAAGTCAATGTTAAAGCAACTACAACCAGTTAAAAATTGAGGAGAAAAATAGATTTTTTCAGAGTTACTTGAATTCTAAACAATTTTGCTAGATATTATAAGATACAAAACTTTAGTTGCTTGTAAAAGCCATATATTATGTACATATATTTGGATGTTTTGAGTACTAACTTTGAAGAAAGTAAAAAATGTTACATTGAAGGTTTGGCAAGTGGGATACTTAATGTTGAAATGACTTTTTTTTACTAACATTCAAAATATACCTAACAGACTCTAGTTTGATCACTACTAGGGTTTCTGGTCGAGACTTCTCGAAGCGAGAATTCCCGGGAAATCTGGCCTTACTCGAGACGAGAAAAAAGTGTCGAGAAATCGAAAAATTTAAAAATCACGCGCGTCTTAGTTCTTGACTGGAGTTCGTTTCGTTCATGCTTTCAATTCGTTTCTCGACAAATAACTGAGCGGTTAAAGTGGTTTCTCTACCAGCTCATGATTTATTTATTTTAATTTTTAAGGCTTTAGTTTACTTTGATGATTATTTTTTTGTATGTACAGGGTGATTCACTATATTTTGACCCCCCCTTTAACTTTTTTGTTTTAAGAGTTATAAAAAAATGTGAAATACAAAAGTTGCACGATTTTTTATGAAGTTTTCGAAAATGATAGTAGAAAAACAAATGAAGTTCAAACAAAACGGCCGCGAATGTTAACTTTGTTAATTAAATATATTTTTACATATTTGGATACAACGTTCCTTGTCGAGCATAGTCATGTAGGGTTTGTTGGGTCCATCTCTAATAATAGGCGAGATGTTGAAGTGATAAATTAATAGGAAGAACGCTTCTGTATCTTTAAATTAGAGCTTGTTTTTTTTAAGATTTCTTCGGTTAAATTCCTTATTTACTATTTATTTAATTAAAAGACTGCATGATTAATGATTATTAATAATTATTATTGAAAGAACACTACGATTCAAAATCATTGAAATAAACATAAGTATATTGAAAGTGTTTAATAAAAAAAACAAGTTAAATGTTTTTAAGAAGAAACTCAAAGTTTAATTTAGTTTTGTTAGTAGAAGTAGAAACATAAGTAATTAATAAAAATACTTAATAAATAATAAATGTTAATGATGATTGTTAAGTATAATAGCATGTTTATATTTCGCATTACAATACCAAAATTATGACTTTTTAAGTTTTAGAAATTTCTCGAGAATTCGGGAATTCCCGGGAATTCCTAGTCGAGAATTCTCGAGTCCCGAGAAAAAAAATAGGCCGAGAAATCAGAAGCCCTAATCACTACGTTTTTAAATAGTTTGCATCACTTTTTGTAATCTATTTTTTTTCGCAAATCAATAGAGGTGATACTGTCAATCATTTGACACTAAGCCATGATCACTATGACAATTGTCGAATTCATATTTATGTTATAATAGGTCTGATATTTATTTCTATGGACCTAGAAGCCTAAATTTTTATATATTAATTGACTTCATGATTTCCTTACAAAATTTCAGCACCTAAGACAGATATCCTATATTATAGGCCAGGTTATGATACCTTTTAACTTGGAACACACCTGGTTCGTTTTACCACTTTCTAAAATATAAAATAATGGTTAATAACAGTTTCTCACGGTAAGTATTGTCGAAGAATAGCGACTGTAGAAATATACAGAACTGGATATTTTGGGGAATTATATAACACTTTTTATATAAAACGTACAGAAATTATTACCAGAAGCTAAAATAAGATATGTAATTTTATTTAACGAAAACATGGTCTTAAATTAAAAAATATATTAGGATATGGTCATAAATTGCAAATTTCGAACGTGTAAAAATGTCTTTCTAAACTGTACTGTACTATAAGACGTGGCATATATCCGTAATAAAGTAACGGAATCACTCTTATTAGTATATGAGCTAATTTAAGGCGAAAGAGAGATCAAGATTTTGGTTCAAACTGCGTCTGTACATCTTGTTTTCTTGTAAAAAGTAACTGCTATAATTAGAAGAAAAAACTATATTCAAAAGTGTAATTCTAAGAAAAGAAGGTTGTACATTTTTTCTCCAAAGTGATCAATCTTATAAATTTTTGTTTGTCATGTTATGTTTGAATTCTGCGTGTGTCTTTATGCCAAAGTACGAAATCTTGACTTTCTAATTTGCCTAGTCAAGACAATATGCAACATTTTAAAGAATTTAATTTTTCGTTTTTTTCTGTGTTTCAGGAATAGAGGCAGATATCTTGGATCTCATATACCTTCGAGTGCACCTACTTTGCATCTCTTACGGTTTACGAGTTGCTGTAGATTCGATTGAAGTAAGTTGATGTTTTTAGAAACCATTTAACTTGATTGCAAGTCTTCAGTTAAAGTCAAGTCATAAATACCTACGAGATGTTAATTATCACCCTGTATAGTAATATAGGACTGGGAATACTATGATAAATAATACGTTTAAAATGGCGGTTCAGTGTTTGCAAAACTTGACGGGCCCGTCCTTCTATTCTGTTTGGTTTTTAAATATCGTTTCGTAAATAACTTTGGATATAAATATTTGCGTACTACGATTTTATTACAATGCGAATGTGTGACATTGTGATGCAATACCTGTGTCACTGATTTTAATAGATGCGTTCACCTGCATTTTAATATGAATTTATATGAGCATAGCCTTCCTGCAATTCTCATTCTGTGAAGCGAGAAAATGAACTGTACGCTGCTGAAATACGAAAGGGATATTTTTCTGGCAGTTCAACTCCGCGACACGAAGAATTTGAAGTGTGGGAGTTGATAACTTAATATATCTAGAAAGTTCTGAGGTAGTTTCTAAACAATGTTTGAACTTTTCTTTAAATAAAATATAGGGTACATCCTATTTTGTTCTAACGTCTAAAGAATTACTGTACTTTTAAATCAAATCTGTCTAATTTAAACATGATTACCAATTTTAATGCTATTTGGCGAAGCTTAATTAGAATTAATTGTGTTATTACTGAAATTATTTCTGGTTACGCCAATGCTGGAGTCAGTTATCTATTTTCTCCGAGTTCTGTTCTATGATTCCGAGAAATTTGTGCTATGATGAATGTTGATGATGCGGATGCGCCGCATGAGGCAAGTAAAATATTAATCAAGACGGGAAGTTTGCAATTAATATAAAAAATCGAATGTCATGTCATATATTTACTGCCTACAACCGCTGACTATAAACATAACCAATGGGGTTCACAATCCTTGTATTACCTTTTGACGGTGATGGTTAGATTATTATTGATTGATACATATTTCTTTGTTGATTGATTTCTCTTACGTGGTGTTTGATTTTTGTATCCCACCGTTGATAAGTTAACATGTGTATATTGGTTATTATACAACCGACAGATACACATAGTTCAATAGTAATTCAAATAGTAACATTATTTTTTTCTGACAGAATTCAATTAGAAAGACGAATTGATAACCATCTTGCCATTATATTTAGACAAATGTCTTTCCAAAGACTAATAAGAGCTACACGAAGAATATAGAACCTAGAGCAGGAACTGTAACATTAGCTTGAAGAGAAACACATTTTGATTACTTCAGCACCAATGTCCCAGAAAAAGATGAAAAGGATCCACTGAAAAATATACTCTTGATTTTCTTCTTGAAGACCGAGATATGTATCACATTGTAGGATATCACGTCCTGGTTAATTTTGTCAAAATTTAACACAATATTTTTTCCTTACAGTGCAAATACTTTTAATGTGCTTTTATTAAATATCGTTTAATTGCAATTACTTTTTTAAATGTCATCACTGAGAATTATTTTATGAAGAAAACAGTTGAATTCATCTAATATTTTGTTTTAATTTTGTTTTAATTACAAATTTTGAGTGAAGTACTACAATTTTTTTATTTTTCTCGTATATATTATATTTTCTTATATTTGGATTAGATGCATTTTTCTTATAACTTGATGTTTCATTTGCATTGTATTAAGTACTGCTGAAAATATGTTTAGAAATATAAAAACTGCTTTTTAATATACATATAAGAAAAGAAAACTAAAATATTTATATAGGTATTTTTTTATGTTAACAATTAACTTTCTCTTGTAGTGAACTTTTATTGCTAATAAAGTCTATATCAAAAAATAATCCAAACTATTGAAAAATTATGAATAAGAATAACATACTTAACGTTTGATAAACGCGAGCGATTAAATTGTGTATTAAATATGAAACATTTTTGGATATTGGTTACTTTTTACTGGTGTCACATCTAACATACAAATAGTAATATTGATTGCCTCGCCCTCCTTTTATCAACGGTATTTTTGCCCACTCCTATATATTTTGAGTAACTTGATTAATCGATGTGTCAACGATATAAAAAATATGTATTATGTTTCTCTTGTGATACGAATTTGAAAAATGTGAAGTTATGTCGCTTGTGGCATTTCAGGAATCTTATTGCTCAAAAATTACAGGTGTTAAACAGAATTGCACTTTGATTTGTTTCACTTGTACAGAAGTTTGTTTTCTGTGTTTTTAAGATTGATATTTATATGTATGGGTGCTTTTATAGGAATTTAATTTCCCATAAAAATGTCATGTATGTTATTGCTGTAAGTCTAGTTATGAGAAAATTGCAAAAACCGACAAAAAAGTAAGTTTAATATTGTTTAGCAGTGAAACCGTTCAAGTAACATAGATTTTACTATGGGCACTTTCAAAGAACAAAGATTCCTCTATAATTATCGCCTATGGACAATAAAATAACGTGAAATGCAGCCGACATATAGATAATTAAAAAAAAAACAGGCTTACGTCTTAAATGAATGGGAAAAATTTAAAATCAAATAGCGACTACTTAAAATTAAGAGTTGAAATTTGGTGAGAATTTTCGTTAATATTTTTTTTAATTACAATCCTTGTGCTTCAATTAGTCCCAGTCCACCTGCCTATAATATTTTAAATTTATCTCACCATGAATTAATTATTCATCTGTAAACTGTTGCCTCTGCAAACATTCTTTGAAAGATCCAAACAAATGAGAGTCTGAGGTACCAAGTTTAGACATTGAACCACTTACATTTCAGTAATACTCCTTCTTATTTAACTTTAAGGTGTTTCTTTTATAATTTTCCCAGCGGAGATTTGACTCGATAGTTTTTGGTATCACGATGAAATGTGAAACAAGTGCGTCCACCCTAATTTTTATATTTTACTTTCTGGTTAGATGCTAGACTCATCTACAGTTTCAAGAAACATTTATGGAGCTGGAAGTACACATAAAGCAACTGCACTAGAGGTTAAAAGCCATAACAAAATTTTTTTTCATCAATGTTATGTGGAAAAATATGACAGAAACAATTTCTGTAAACACTCCTTGTTAAACTGTTCCTGTTATTCAACCTTGTGGTATTCGCTTCTTTTGGGTACATGAAAATCTCAAAGGAGAATCAATGAGAAGAGAGGAATCGGCATAAGACCCTCGTGAACCAGAAACATGTAGGTTAAGTTGGGAATATCGTGTGAACCTAACCTGGGTTCCTGGTAACAGTAACGTGACTAGCAGTGAAAGGGCCAACGTGTGGGCCAGTCAAGGCTCAGGTAATCCATTTATAGGGCCTGAATCAATACTAGGACTACCGCAGTGTTATGTAATCTATTTATAACTGGATCAAAGAAAGATCATTGGAAGAATGATCTGGTAGATCTGGTCTGACAGATCAGACTTCTCATAGAGGGCCCATGGGCTGAAACAAATCGGAAAATTTGTTTGCTCTGCAGAATCAGCATTAGAATCTCAGGACTTCCAACAGGTCATGGATATCTAACAACCAGTTTAATAAAATTGTACCAAGGCGACATGCAGAGTATGAGAACATGAAGACGAGGATTCCATACATACACTATGTCATTGTTTTTGCTTAAAGGTAAAAATACACAAATACCTGGGAGCAGCATTTCTGTCACCTCTGGACATTAGACATATTCCAACAGAGGTAGTGCTTGCTGTCGCACGAAGCGTGAGTGTGTTTTGAAAGCGACATGCATAATGGATCGTAAGACCTGAGTACTGCCGATAACCTTAACAACCTTGTGGTATATGTCAATTATTTAAAACGATAGCCAGAAACAAAGCTGATGGGTTTTGCGTCAAAACTAGGCTCTAAAAAATGAAGTTTGTACTTTGAGCGTGGTGATACGTCCTTCATTTCCATTGTACTCAAAAAGAAATCTATTCGGTAAATACTTATGTTCAGCCTCGACGGCAACGCCGATAGAGCGTCACCTTCGCAAACATCTGGATTAGAACTGTTCTTGAAATATGCACGCCTCCGACTGAAATCCACTCCATCGCATGCCCTTAGCACGGAGCTATGGCCGTAGACCGCACCTTTCTATTGTGTCTAGAATAGCATTGCCATCGCTCACACGGATAATTCACTGTTTATTTAAAATTGGGCCTTAATGATAATGTTATTCTCGCGGTTGGAGTCATCGCATGTTAATATGAATATACTTGAACATAATTCTCGATAGATCAGGTTCACGATCTGACGCTTTGCATAAATTTATCAGATGCACACCGATCGTGCACAAGCTATGCGGATTTTTTTGTGTGTTTACGTCGCATATTTTTGCTATTTCTTAAGTGCTGCACAACTTAACAGAAGTACATATATACCATTAACACTGCAAGAATGTATCGATTAGAGTACTCTGTTATGTCTATTACATCTTGTGACTAAAAATAATAGGTAAATGTCTGGAAATAAGAAGGAACTGAAAGAATTAACCTTCACTGAGACGAAGATGGTGGAAATCAGTACGTTGATTTTTCCTTTACCCTGCATCTGATGTTTATAAAAATGTCTATAGCTGAGTAAGACATAAGTTGTCCAGTTATTTAAAACATTTTGTAGCGAATATTTTAGAGTGAATACATTTTACAGTGAAGTGTGTAGAAATGGTAAAGGGGTGTAGTGATGAATTGCCATAATTTTCCTGCTTTTCATTAAGAGGGAAACCACATTAGGAACGTCAAAGAATTGGATTTTTTATTGTATGAATTGTTAATTAAACTATTCAAGAATACGCTGCCAAAATTTCAAAACGAATTTTCTATTCGTTCCGATTTTATGAGCGTAAAACCGAACGCCCATCGGATCAGTGCTCGGGCACATAGCAGGTAGGGTGGAGCGTTTGTTCAAGTAGTCTAATCACTTAGCTCAGAATGATGCCTATGAGGAAGCAGAAGGACTGTGCTGATGCTGGAATCGTTGATTAATCGGAAAGCACTCTATATTATTGATAACTATCTCAAATTTCTAGTTCTCGGAAATCTTCAAACGCGTTCTTTTCGAAACGACATTTTTTGATTCAAGGGAACTCTAGCTCAAAAATTTACGTACCAATCGTTATGAAAATTGAAAGTGTATTTCTTTCTGCAATTTCAAAAAACATGGCCAACAATTGGTATTTTATCATAATTTTAAGGTTGTTTCAAAATAAATGAAAGAAAATGGCGAAAATCAATAATTTTTTTTCAAACATGTGTCAAAACGTCAATTTTCACAAGTTTTATCCGCATTGAGATTCATATTCTTAAAAAACATGTTAATAATGCATAATTTTTTAGATCAAAATTGTGACCTCCACATTTGTAATTTAAAATATTGATAAAATAACGTTAAAGTTTGATCAAATTCTATTCAATTTGTCCCTCTCAAAGAGAAACTCCTGAAAATCAACCCCCTAATGTAGTTTTCCCCCCTTAAAGCGCGCTTAGTTTCATATTCTGGTTGTGTGCGAGTTACCTCCCGCACATAAACGTAAAGAAAATATAAAAATAAGCAAGTTATTTGTTGTTTTATAGACTTGTAAATTTATTTCCATTTTTCGTCGCATGTCCTATTTCTAATTTAATTTAAAAAAAAAAATGTGATATAAGTACCTACTGCTTTTACAGATATTTTAATTGGAATATTCATGTCTTTGTATACATAGTTATTAATCGTGCTCATCACTTCTCTTCCTAGAGTAGGGTAGATGGTGAATGTTTCCTTTAATTATATCTTCGACAATTTTTTAGTTGAATATACCAGTTTAGAGTATGCAAACACAATAGTATCACAAACAGACCTAATACTATGAAGAATCATTTCAGGAATCAGTTAAAATTGTTGATGAATGTATACTAAGCATTAATTAAGGTTCTTAAAAAGTTGGTCACATTTATAGGGTGCTCCAATAAGAAGCAATCAAGGCACTCCTCTAATTTTCTTATTTTTAATTTTCGAACGTACAACTCGAAATAATTGTGACCTTTATACACCTTTTAGTAGTACTTGCTGACCTAATTATTGCGTTCCAATTGGCAACCCAGCGATTTCTTTTAGAAACGAAAAATAAATTAACGGACCGTTTTATTAAAAAAATGATTACCGTTTCATTAAAAAATTGATTACCGTTTTATTAAAAAATTACCGTTTTATTAAAAATGTTACTGGTTTATTAAAAAATTACCGTTTTATTAAAAAAAATTACCGGTTTTGTAAAAAATTGATTACCGTTTTATTAAAAAACTGAATTCGAAATCTTAATCAGTATCACTTAAAACTACGTTCATTTCACATTTCGTCGATTTATAAAACTTAATAACTTTTACAGATTTAAGGTTTTAAGTTTCCGTTTAAAAATTTAGCAATCTTTGGAAACGACTAAAAAAACAATTACTATTTCTACTGATTATAATTAGTAAATGGTAAAGGCTGCAACTTATTTTCATAACCGTAGGCAGGACTAGTATTTACACAATATTCAGAATAACCACAACAAAGAAGACACGAATCACTTGTCCTTCTGAAAATAAAAACAAACTAAAAATTGTAAAGTCACAGAAACTTATATTTGCAACAATACAAAAATAACATAATGCTGAATATAATAAATTTCAGTGATGAATAGCATGTAGGGCACTGTAATAATGAAAAATTTGTGCACTATGAAACTATCGATTGGACATACATATAGATTCACAAAGACTAGCTGCTGCTCCAAGTTAGCACAAAGAAAATGACTCTATGTCCCCGCTAGTCATCACCCTATCTCTCTTTTGTCAGTCACCACATGATGGAGAGATATAAATTACTACAAATTCCTTTGTAGCCAAATGTTTTTTCATAATTTTATTGCAATAGTTTATTTATTTTTCTTAGTACATATGTTACACTGAGTGGTATAAAAATTAAATTTAGATTTGTTCAAAATAACGACCTTACAAAATTGATTCAACACGAGTAAGAGACAATTTGATGGGATACCTACGATAAAAAATAATGGACATTTTCCCGGAATATTTTAATTTATTGTTACATGGAACAGATGCACAATAAAATATTTCCCAAGAGGAAACAGGTGTTCGCTTTTCTTAATAGTGAATATTAGGCCATTCAGTATATTATTTCTAACAGATCTGTACAAAAAGTTAGCAGGATGAATGAACTAAAATTGACTCTATTCAGAAGCACTTCATTAAGTCATCATCAGACAGTTAGCTGTGAAAATACATTGGATAAGCAGTAGATACAGCTGTGGACAATGAGAAATAAACTCGTTATAACCTTTAAACAACATGAATTTATTAATTTCACAGTTTTTTAAACAGTAACAATTTGCTGTAAGGTACCTCTACACAGATAGACTAACACGTTTTGATATTTTGAAAGTAAATTTGAGTACGCACTTGTGTAACACTATCCTCGCACAACAAATTGTGTGAATCTGTTGCTTTCTGCTTCAGCATCATTAAATGTTGTTATGCTTGCCTATTGTTTTATTTTCACAGCCGACTATAATTAAAACATTTTTTATTAAACAATCGCTGTTACTAAAAATTGTATGTCATAGTATTTACACACGTATTTTTGAAATTAGTAAAATAAAAGCAAACATGTTGTTGAATGAAGAAATAAGTATTTAAATACAAAAAAAACATATAGTTTCATTGCAAACAAGCAAAACAATGGGGGCGGAACAACAACTATTTGGGTCACCCTGTACGTTTACTATGCATAGCAGGTTTGTAACTAGCTTCATTCACTTGCAGGTTTTTTTTGGGTTTGTGATGCAACCGCTAAAGTATTATAGGTTAATACAGCAGTAGTGATAGTTGTTTTTCTTTCGTGGAATTAATTGGAAATGCCTATAACGTAATGCAGTGGGCAAAGTGCCATATTACGTTCATTGTACCATTCCTAATGGCACTCGGCAAATAAACAAATACATGATTAAAATTTAAATAAACATTCGCGCAAAAATGCGCATTCGGTGAAAGCTGATTGTTGTGTAATTGCTGTTGTGACATTAAGACGACGCGCGAACAGTAGTCGGTAAATAAAATATAAACGGTGATAATCAGGCTTAAAATATTTTTTCTGGCATTTATTTTATACAGGGTGTAACGGCGACGTAAACGTTCCTGGACGTAAAACAGATTGATCAATTTTTCAAGAGAGAAAAATTGCCGAATGTCTCTTTTTTTGACACAACGTGCAAAACAAATTGTTAAAAGCACAACGACAAATGCACTTGGCAGTTGTTATTGCGATTGGTGATGTTTTCATGATTTGGAAGGTGCCATTATTGATGAGAAAATTATATTAATCAACTGAGCTAAATTTACAATAAATAGCATAAAAAGTAAAATACAAGTTCTAACTAAATTTTCTAATGTATGGCATTTGGGAAAGCAGTGGGGAAACAGCAAAAATTAAGTAGTGTTAAAAAAATCCCAAATTTGTGGGTAGTTTTCAGAGCTGTAACTTAGAGGAAAATGATCGTAGAAAGAAACAAACAAAAGGAAATTAAAGCTTCAAGTTTCTAGTTTTCGGATCTGGAGTTAAAAATTTAAAAAACATTTTCAACTTAAAAAAATGAATAAAAAAGTGAAAAATTACTTGTTACATTGATTTTCACCAAGAACGACAAATTTAAACATTCCGGGCACTAGGAAAAAAATCACAACGCTTTGAAACGATCAGGGTTTCTTTAGGATGCTTTAAGGTCGAAAAGTTACAGTCAATATCCTTAGTTTATCCCTTATTTGCAAAGTTATGGCCAAGTTATTCAGATATCCTTAATTTTCTGTAACTGATTGCCAAAACCAAAAATCATTTTTCTTGCTTTGATTGACGATAAAAACAATTATTGAAGTCGATAGTCCATTTTAAAGATTTGTTTTCGTTGGTTTTCTTATGTTTACTCAAAAACCGCTCACGCTAAAACCATTTAATTCTTTTAACCTCCAGATTAGAAAACTAGAAACTTGAAGGTTCAGTCTTCTTTTTTTTTATTGTCTCTACGACAATTTCCCTCCAAGTTACAGTTCTCTGAAAATCACCCAAAAATTTGGGATTTTTTTAATATCCCATAATTTTTGTTACTGGTATGTATATTGGCAAGAGTTTTTCAACGATTTTTATTCAAAATTAACCAAATTAAAGAAAATGTGGATATTCAGTTAACCTAATATCATATTCCTTACACATAATTATGTTTATGCAATGTATAAGGAATCAAAATTCGTATTTGCTTCTAATTTTGAATATTTATCTTTTTCACAAAAATCCTATAAAATTTTAAAATATTGTCACTACTTTGCCAAAAAATAAAAATTCTCGTAATGCTCTATATATTGTTTGTCTGGGCATGCCAGAGGCATCACAATTTATCTTGATAAAACCAAGTGCATGATCTGTAGAGTAAACAGGTATAAATCAGATATACCTACCAGTGCAAGATATCCCTTGAAATTTTAAATAGGTACTAAAATAATAAAAAATATGCGGAATACCTCAAATTTTTATAATTATTTTTTTTTTATTTCTTTAAAAGAAACATGAAATAAATACAGAATTAACAATTGTTTAAAAAAATATTTCTGATAAATAAAAACGGATATATTTGAGGGAACACGAAGTCTGTTCCGAAGATAACTGAACTTTTTGAATTACGCGCTAATGGAGATATTTAGTGATATACGGTTGGTAGCATTGTGTTGCGCATAACCACATGTTCGTGGATGGATTGTTGATATATCATTTAGTTTTCGTGATATCGTCACTTGAATGCAATTAGTGTTTAAGTGTTAGTGACGATGCAGCGTAAAATTTTGCATAGAACTGGGGAAAACTTTCACGGAAGCGTTTCAACTATTTACACCAGCTTATGGAAATGATCCTCTGGGTCGTATGTATTGTTACGAATGGTTTTCACTATTTAAAAGTGGTCGTTTGTCAGTTGAAGATGATCCTCGACCAGGAAGGCCTTCGACTTGAACTGATGCCGATTGGCTGTTAGAGAAATTGCAGAAGAAGCTAACATCTGATTTGGGTCATGCTATAAAATTTCAACTGAAGAATTGAACATGCATGAATGAAGTTGCAGCAAAATTTGTTCCTCGACCAGAGTTGTGACAAGAGAACTCATGGTTCTCTCTAGTCATTTTTGAGCCAAAAATCAGATTTACTGTCCTCCCTCACCCTCCGTACTCGCCAGACTTAGTTCCTTGCGATTTTTTTCTATTTCCGAAATTTAAATCAGTGCTGAAAGAACGCGGTTTTCAGATTATTGATGACATCAAAGCAAAATCGACACATATTTCAAAGGTCATTTTAAATTAAGCTATCCAGGACTGCTTCGCGAAATGGAAACCGCTTTGAACAAGACAAGGATCAATAATGTATAAAATTAATAATAAAGTTTATAAAATAAAGTTCAATAATTTTCTGACCTACTACATGAAGGTTGATGCCTTAAAAGATTTTTTGGGCAATGTTTATAACATCCTTTCGCTTTGTACTCAACAACTCTTTGTTCTTGAAAACCAATTTCAAGTTTTAATGTAAATTACATTACCTTTAGATACATTAAAGTCCTTAAGATTTCCCACGAGCCGCAGTAGCGGTTGCTAATTGTACAAACAGACCCTTCGGCTCGGCTTATCTCCAGATCGATCCGTCTATCTTAATTAACTTTAACTATATCGAAGTTCTACCTTAATTGTTGTATCCAGTGTTCATGTTCATTGTAATCTAGTATGTCTATCACGGCTGAGTTATTCAACGCGTTAACTGTAAATTTAATTGTTTGTATAGTTAGCGTATGAGCTCATACTGCTCTGGATGCGATAAGATCGCCAATAATTCAAGCCACTTATGTGAATCATTCCGTTATTTCATAGCAAAATAACTGGAGATGCATGTCTTCTTGAGGTATTGTGTCCGACGAAATTTGTTAGAGGTAAAGTACCTCTACAGAGAGCATACTCGTATGCCAGTTAAATTAAGAAAACACAATTGAAAATCCTTTTACAAATTTATGTTTTGAATAGAAGATATTTCAGGATTAGTATGATACTTATATAGTTTAATTGGTTTTCCTCTAACAATAATGAAAGATTAAAACATGCCGTAAGTGAAATGCGTTAATAGGACCGATATACTTGAAATTGTTCTCCCTTCATGTCGTAAAGATGGCTTTTTAGATCTTATCCATACCATTGTAATTCTGAAAAAAGTTCTGTTCAAATATGACTTATAAGTAGATATAACTAATATACAAGCTACGCCATTAAAAAAAAATAGCAAAATTAATGTTTTCTTGTTAATTTAGCTGATTTTGTATTGTTACATCACTAGCCAAAGTTTCGAAAATAGCCTACTCTTTGAAACGGCTACTCCTGAACGAGTTAATTTTTAATACACTTTCGAGTATATCTCTCTGCCTCGATCAGTGGTCTGTCTCGAACCACTAAAGACCATCGACCCCTATCTTCGATGCAGCAGGGGACTAAAGAAGAAAATAGAAATTTTCGCTATGCTTTCGAATTTTCAAGCCAAATCGCTCTACCTGTTCAGTAGCCACTACACGCAAGAAAATTTCTTGCTTCAAATGTATAACATTTGATTTTAAGGTATCGCCTGTTTATACTATATACGCAAAAAAATATCTTCTTCTTTTAAGAAAATTATTTATTTATTTAAATACTTTAATTTTCTACCCAGAAATATAATTTCTTACTTTAAAAATAGGCATCATTTAAAATAAATATTTGACACTTACGTTAAACGAATTCTATTCCTAATTTTATGATTTACATAGATTTTATAAAAATGTTTTCTATTGTATATTAAAGTATCGTTTGTTTAATACAAAAGTGAATAGTTTTGGTCAAATGATTTTATATACTTATTTTAAGAATATATTTGGATATAAATATTTCTCAGTAATAAAAATATTTTGTTTCAAACTAACAACACACACCTAGTACATCAGCTAGGATGGTTTGTAAGTTTAACTAACCAGACATAAGTCGGTTTGGGCGTTATTGATGGTCCTCATAATTATGTCTTTAGAACGATCCAGCTGCTTTAGTGTCGTTAGTCACAAGGAGATGTGTATGCACAGAGCATAAGTGGCTCCATCTATCGTGCTACTTCCCACCTACTCCATTCTGTGACCTGCTACAATTTTCTTTCAAGAAAACATAAGTTTGATTATAATATGCTACATTTGACTTGAATAATTCCTACATTAATACTAAATGTTTGCAGTTTATGATGAACTGTAAGAGATATTGTAGCTAACATCCGAGATAATAAATTTCAAAACTATAAAAGATTTGAATTAAATTATATATATTTACAAATAATATAAAAAATATATACATTTGAATAGAATAAAATAACATTTACGGCAAATAATTCCATTTAACTATTTACTCATTTCATCCAAATATTTTATTTTATTTTCCAGTGTACACGGTACTTCACAACAGCAGCTTGCATCCCCCAAAGATACAAAAAAGTGACAAAGCTACCATGACAGACAGAAGGGTTTGAGGACAATGCAATTTCACGCCAATTTGGAATCCTACCAAGTGACGGAATGAGGAGTCAATCTGACGGACCCGACGAGGAGAGCGTTTAAACGTCGACTCATCGAGAACTAAGTTCCTAGTGACCTCCAGAGCTCCATAACACTTTTCATATATTTATACTACCTGTCATAAGCGAGGCATTTTGATAACTTATATGTTCATTTGTCTGCGAACAACTAACAATTTACTGAATTTTTTGTGTTTATAAATTCCGTCAATTCTAGTCTTGTAAAATAATGTTTTCTGTGAATAAAAGAGACAGCGAAAAAACACAAAATCAGTGCAGATTGAGGCCTCGGTATCATTCGATCATTCCTATTCATTCTTTTACCTTATCGAGGCTCTCAGTGACTATCTAATAGCCTCATTAAAGAGAGCATTCAAGAGACAATTCAATCCGAGGGATAGGCAGAATGAGCCCCCATATATTTTTTTTTTCAAAATTTAACTATCTTTAAACTCTTGAAAATGGCTGTACAACGAGAGCCGAAACGTCGAGACCTGGGTATATCCTGTTATCTGTTGACAATACGTATCTTTAATCAAAATTGTTGACAATCTTAACATGTAATAAAATATTAACACATAGTAACTTATATTTATAGTCGTTAAAACAATTTAAATCATATTCCTCGCAAATATTACAAGTTTATTTTATAAACAACATATTAGTTTAAGACAAACAACTAGGCTATCGATTTTTATCAAGCGGCTTTTATAATTTACGATACCGACTGGGTATTTGTTTATATAACAACTGTCTGTGCAACTGGTATACATAAATTCAGATTAAAAACTTATAATTTAATTTCAATTTAGCTTTCACTTTTTTAACCTGCACCGTCTGATGCCTACATCGCTGCAGGTGGGTCGTTTCCGCGCCTATATCGCTAAATTATTTATAAAAAATACGGGGGAGGCAAAAAAATTAGGGAATGATTTTTAATCCGTGGATTTATAATGTAAAAGAAACATGAGGTTTAGAGAACATTTAATTATAAGGAATCAAACAATAAAACTAAAATATTAAATTACTTGTACATATTACAGAAATTTTCAGAAATATTAACTTTTTTAACATGTTTTAATTTTAATCATTGTAATGCTTGAATTTGTCCATAATATATTTTGATAATGAAAGTACTCTACATGTTATAATATATCCACGTTGACGCCAAATATAACTAGCTTTATATAAGTATAAGAGGCTGGTTATAGTGGGTATTATGAAGTTCCTAGTTTATTTTCAAGGAATAATATGAAATAAACATCAAAGAAACTTTTTTAATGGTTTAATAGCAATAAAGCAATTAGAAAAGTTTATTACTTACGTATTACTTACCCACATATACTTGTATAAGGCTGGTTATACCTCTTTCAACGCAAATCATAATTACAAAATAATTCAAATTTTGAAATTCGAATAGTTAAAAAAATGAGTAGATATCATATTTTTTTTTTTAAATAATTTTAATTATTAATTGCTTTGCGGCAATGTAATTATAATATTAGATATTACTGAAATAATTATGTAATGTTGATTTGCAGGGTACCTACATTTTTTATCCCTCTATTAGGCATGTTTCTAAAGAAAATTTGTTTTCTTAAACTTACGCTATCAATTTAAACGCTTTCGCTCCTTATTCTATTATAGTAAAGTTTAAGCTGCAAATTATTTACTTACAAACTTTATAATGTAAAATTATGCAATTTTCCTTCAACATATTTTGCTTTGTTTTATTCAAATTTCTGCTTAAAAAACTTTATATGCATAGATGTGTATGCGAAAATACTTTAAACATGAATACGTAAGCAAAGTTTCTTCATATATACAGTCACAATATCATCAATTTTAACAACGTATTCAGAAGGCCTAATAAAGACAGAAAATTGAAAAAAAAATTACACTACTTTGAAATATAGGCAAATTACCCCTAAACTCCCCCTAACTCAGCACTTTACTTGGCAACTACGCAAAGCGGACTACAAAGCGTTTGAACGTTGAAGCGAAACAGCTGATTTCCTCATCCGTCTTTAATTTTACATTTGTTTCAAAATCAAAGCGCAGCGGATTCCAAGTATATTAACAAAGCGCTATGGACGAATACATATTTTTATTTAACCATACTGTAATTTTTTATAGGTAATTACCAAACTACTGTTTGAAAAGCAATAAGTTACTACGTACTACAAACTGAATAATTAATTATAGGTACATAATATTAAAAACTCATTTAATTATAAAACAAAGTGAAAACCTTAGCAATACTAAATTGTAATAACCTAACATTCGATAACAATTATTATTGTTATACATTTGTTTTATTAACAAATAAACAATACTTGAATATTTAAATGTAAAATTATATCTTCATTCATGTGTCTAGGTGAAAAGGTCTGTTTTTGTCGTTCACTACAGATTAAAAAACGCAGTAAAAGCTAGGTTAGTGACCGAATACGGTAGGTCAAGATTCACTCTCGATAAACCTTTGTAGGTCAGCGGTCAAGAGCTGCCCGAAAAAGGTATAAATAATGTTTTGAAAATATAGGCAAATAACATTTTAATTTTTTTTTGACATCGTATTCGTATTCTACTAATTTTTCGTTATCTTCTCTTAAAATTTATGACATTATGACTGAATCACCCTGTATATATAAATACATGTTTTCTTGGTTGAAGAGAGTTTTTAATTAATTCAGTTTATTATTTATCTATTTATTATTTATTATTTATTTATTTTATTTATTTGTTTAATTTTAGAGTATAATTAATTCAATTATAATTATGCTTTTTATTATGTACTTTTATTAGCATATACTTGTATATTTTTTGCGCTTTACCAATTGATTATGCTTCTTTTGGATACATTTTTTAGATACATTCTTGTCACAATATCTTCAGTTAAGAATCTTGTGTATGAAGTTGAATATTTTTTGCAAACTTACATTTTGGTATCTAATAACATTGATTTCATTTTACAGGATTTTGAAAAAAAAGTAATTAAATTATTAGTTAATAATAAAATACATATTTTCTAAAAAATGTTTTGAATATCCTATTTTGTTGCTTGTGCGTTTTCTCTGAATGATGTTTTTTCTTCAATCTGTTGTATTTATGTTTATAATTACATTTTAGCACATTGTTAAAAAATGCACTATAGTTTATGGATCACCACGTCCTGAACATATCGTGAAGCGCGTTAATTTTTCCGCTGAGTGACGAAAACTCTTATAAAACACACATTACACAATAACTTCCTATTGTTTAACACGAAGCACACGCAGCAGATATTTACATAGCTCTTTCGTATTAACGAACGCTTGATGGAACTTGCAGTTGGGCTAGGATCAATGACATAAAGATTTATACAAATAAAAAGTTATCTCCAGCACAAAATTAAATCAATCCATGTCCAGAGCAACTGTAAATTTCTTAACTGTAATCTCTTCTTGTAAACCGAAACGATCTGCGGTTCACTTTTTATTTTTCTATTTGTTTAAGTACCTACCATTGGACTAAAGACGACATTATTGAACCAATTTGGATAGTACATAGAAATATTGTATTTTTTGACCTTATAAAATTTGACTTATTTTATTCAAATGTTTAACAAAATGCCTAATTAGAAGGCTGTATTTAACCGATTACTAAATTTTGATCAGTTCACCAGTGATAAATCCACGAAAACTAGTCACATTATTTTCATAAAAATACGCACACCCTATAATTTAGGAACAGGATCATTGTGAACTTCTCTGTGTGGAATAACCTTTTGTATTATTTTGGGCTACCTATTTAGAGATAGATAAGCGGACACTCATAGAAAAAGTTGCACGGATGAATTACTCAATCCCTCTATTTTTTAGCTATCCCAGAAACCCAAAATGCAGACAAAATTCTGCATTCAGTGAATTACAACCTAAGAATCTATTGAAAGTCCGCATTTGGTGAGTCTGCGTGGACCAGGGAACAAGTCGACACATCGTATTCGTGAGGCTTATTGGATATTTTGGATATTAAAAGGCTCAATCAATCCTTCAGCTTCGGATAAACACCAGAAAACCACTCCTAAAATTTGTAGATAGAAATCAGGTAGAATTCTGCATTTGGCGGGTTAAAAAAAATCAAAAACTCAAACCATGAATTTACAAACCGAACACAGCAATATACTCTACACAGCAACCAAGTCAGTCCTGTAGCCCTGCAGTTCTTGATGGATTACCAAAAACCGACTACCTGAAAAATGGAAATCTCTAAAGGCAGTTATGAGTCGCGAAAATCGACTGATTTATAAAACTAAAAGCTGCAGTAAATCGATACGGTGGTTTCATCGGCCTGTGTATAGGATTTTTCTGTTTTCTTTCTTTGATAAATATACTTTTTTTAACATAAATCTACTATCATATTTTGATGATGGTTTACTACATTGATAGTAATATTGAATAGTGTCAATATGATGGCAGATTACTGGTGGATGTTACAAATAGATATGTTTTAGAGGGAAAAGAGAGAAAGTAAAATCCTCTACATAGATCGTTCGAAGATAAATGAGAACGATACGTAAGGTGTAGTTTCACACTGAGTTGATTTTTTCCATTCACTCACAACTGCCTGTAGAGAGTAACGCGTTTCATGAGAGGTAATGACCGTTGCACCACATTTAAGGAGAAATCCACCAAAGGTAAAGTTGTAGCAGATTTTGGGGTTTTAGTGAGTAGGAAATTTCTGGTATAAATCAAAAACTCAGGATTGTAGGACCGACTATGCCCTCGTATGTCTTGTAGTATTGGATGAGTAGATCGTAATGTGCATTCAGTGTAAACTCCACGAATATGGTGTGTCGACTCGTTTCCAGGGAGAAACCTAATGAATCTTCCAGTTTTGGCTGCTTCTTAGGTTTCATAGGTAACGTTGACAATAGAAAAAAAACTGAAAGGTTGGAACGGTGATATAGGTCTCATCCGTGAGACCTTTTTTTTATGCCGATATCATCTTAGGAGAAGTTATCTAGTACAATTTTACCAATGTTTAAACATTTTGAAAGCAGGTAGGAGACACTTTCTATTTAGTTTTTGACATGTAATAGAAAATATGTGTATTAATTTTTGTAAAATAAGAAGGTATTTGTTTTTGCTACATTCAGTAGCATAAATAAAGGTAAATGTGTTGACTAATTCTAATATTCTAATATAAACTACTTAATATGATTATTAGGACAAACAAATACGAAATAAGCAAACAACAATTGTTATGTCCATTAAATCCTCTTTTATTTTGTTAAAAGTTGCGGTTACAAACGATTTGTTTTGAACAGCCCGTCGCTGTAAAGCTTCAATTGGAGTCCGGGGTATTCATACGGTCTGTACTTTATCACGCTGTTGATATTAATGCAATCTTCTTCCTCCATCGCTAAATTTAGTCTCACTTGTATAACTCCTCAGATGTAGTGCATAGTAATAGTGTAAATATTTGAGCTTGGGATGTTACGCTATCTTACATGCAAAGCGGAAGCATTACTGGCGTTATAGTTCAGGCGAAATAAAGTGTTACTGTACTAGATTTCCCAACCGTGTGTGTAATATACAAAGTACCTAAGTAAAGTGAAATAAAAAATATGTATATGTGGTACTATACTAATTATTTAAATCAAATATTTAATTTAATAGGCTCCATATAATTTTCTATATTCACTTCATAAACTTGATAAGAAAAACTGACAAAAAAATGTGCGTCAGAATTTAAAATTTTCGGTCAAATCGGCTCTACGTACATCACAAATAAGTCTAAATGAATAAAACGATTCACATATTTTACATTTACAGGTATTGCACACGTTCAAGGCATAGGTAATTCTTTTACATTGCAATCAAACTCTTCATTTTGTAAAACAAGAGACACATTACAAATAATGTATAGATAAACTAATTCTTTAAAGAACTACTAAAGAATTCTTTAGTATAAAAAGCGAAACAATCAGCAATCAACCGTCAACAAACTGTTATTATCTATCTTCTAAATTTTTGTTATTATTAGCTATGTTCTAAATGTTTGTGCTATAAGCTATAACCCAGATATACAAACTTTTGCCGACAATCATACAAGACCGAGGATGAAAAACAAAAGTTTTAAATACAAGAATTTGCCCGCAAACAACTAATGAAGGCATGTTTGTTCACGAACACGAGCAAATTCAGAGTATTGCCTAAATTGTGTATTTTATATGGTCACACATAATTAAACCTCTTTAATTAAAGTTTCGAAAGAATAGAAAATAGAATATTTTCAAGATGTCATCCACCAACGTCTCTTTTTTCTTATTCAGAAATATGTAGCATGCAATAATTCATGCTTACTTTGGAACCTGTTCTTGAATGTATATTCTTTGAAATCGAATACCCTTAAACTAAAAAAAAAATTCATTAATTTCTGGTTTTGTTTATAAGTAAATATTTTTGTTTTTGGATCGGATATCTGTTGCTCTGGAGTAGGTTTAAGAAATTCATTATCATTTCGGCTTAAAAATATATATGTAATCAAGTGGTGAATATCCGTTATAAAACCATGTTCGAACATGCACTTTTTATAACATCGTCAACAAAACGGAGACGCAAATCTAGAAAATTATAGGTTCCCAGTTAAGCCAGTCCAAGTTATTGTTTTTGACTCTTGATCATATGACAAAGAGGCGTATTTCTATTGTCTTAGACGATTGAGACCAAGTTGACGTAATATACGATTTTAATAAGGCCTTTGACGGGTTAGGTTATAGTGTAATTATATAAAAATTGTCTGATCTTGGATTTACTGATTCTCTTATCACTTTTCTTTTCGAACTTACGTACCTAATGGTACACATCAGTTTGTGTACAACAGACATAGGTCTCATCATATGGTGACCACATCGTGGGTTCCTCAACGTTCTAATCTGGGACTGTTGTTCCAACTTTTTATCAGTTACCTATGCAGTAATATACCATGAGAAAAAGTGAAGAACTTTTATTGGCTGGCGGTTTAAAACATTTACGTCAGTCGGATACCGCATCTCTTTCCAACAATAACTTTTTATCTTTTTGAAAAGTGGTGTATTAAAAATGAATTATCGTTAAATACTTCAAAATGTAAAGTAATGTCTTATAAATGAAAACTTTATTTAGTCTGGTATGATTACAAATATTACAATATTACTATCTTTACCCTTCAGCAAGTAAAATACCCTAAAGATTTAGATATCTTGTTTTATTCTAAACTTCATACAATCAATTGTATGTCAATTAGCCTACTCCGTAATCCTAACCTTTTTCTATCACTGAAACACTGAAGATTCTATATTTTTTACTTGTACGCTTTAAACTTGATTATGGTTCTTTAGTTTGGTCGGCAATCTACCTACGCGAAAGAAAAAAAAATCAACGTCCTCGCATATAAAATTGACAGTATTTAGCCATTCCAAGGTATTGATCAAAAAGTTTTACAAGGTAAGTTTAATTTACAATCAATGGAATTGAATTGTGTTTCTAGTGGCTTAGTATTTGTTGTTAAAATAGTGCGTATAGATTCACCCTATATATTACGTAAATCAAATTTTCTCATACCTAAGAGCATTAGTCGTAATCCACTTACATTTTATTGCTCCTTCGCAAATAATATGCTGAAGTCGCCTATATATGTTATGTGTAATAATTTTAATAACTTTAGTAATAACTGTGAGATTAATGTTCTTAAAAATATTATGTTTATTTCCTATATATTTGTATTGTAATTTTAAAATGAATTATGGGTTATTTGTGCGTACTAGCTATTATATTCCTTTAGTAAACCAAGCATTAGCATGTAATAGGTTTTTTTTATTTCTTTCTTATTAACTATAACAATAGAATTATTACTATTATTATTACATTTATTTGTTTAGATGTGTACCCACTCTCATATTTTTATATATGGTTTTATCTGTAACTGTCCAAGACTGTCACATGTATCGATTAAGAAAACATCCTGAAGATGTCACAATAAAGGTGACGAAACCTCGAAAAAGAAAAAAATTAATGTATTTTCCTTGAGTTTTGCCTTAATTGCCACCACTGACTACCAACAATCTATATTATTATTATAATTATAATCTGTAATTTGTCTTGTAATTATATGTAGATTTGTTGGGCAATAAATACTACTACTATCTATCTTGTTTTTTTTACAAATGTTTAAAATAACTTCAAACTGTCTTATTTCAAAACCTGTTATTTTTTAGATATTCTCCTACGTTTTGTTAACGTGAATTCCTCTGTGGTATCTCCCTGTACCTTATTTGTGCAACCACTGACCGACTTCGGCCAGAATTTCAGACTCGTCGACCGTACTATAACGTACGAAACGACTAATGCGAATGTTTGTATGCAAGCAATGCGTTTGGAACCCACCACTTGCGTATGCAGTTCGCTCGTATCACGGCATATGTGATCTTATGTCACAATAGCAACGATTACCGCTCGCCCGTTAGGCTCGAGCGGGCTATAAACAAGACAGTCGAAGCTCGCGGCGCACTAGATGTGCCGCTCGGCGTCGATACCGGCAGGCCACGCTCGAAGTAGGCCATAAGTTGAAAGACTCCAACCAAGGACACCGAGGTCTGCAAACGTACGATTCACCATGGTCTAAGAGTTACAGTTTGGCGTAATTGCACTCTGTTAATTGCTGGTATTCGATTGCCTTCATCGACAGGTTTCTAAATTGATCGTTTCACGGTTTGGTGCATTTTTCGAAACCCCACGGCGCGCTCGAGAGAGATCCTCCCGATTGCGTAATTGAAATTTAAATTGTGATGTCACGTACCGGCAATTTGCCTGGAATTAGCCGGCTGGGATCCGCGTTTTACTTTTGATCGTGGCCGTAGTTTCGATCGTCTCTTGACTTGGTCGAACTTTGGCACATGATCAAAATTGCATAAGGCGTGTCTTTGCTAAGCGTGTTTACTAAACGAAACTTGCAACAAGGACGTCCTGTTTCGGACGGTTTCTCGTTGCGAGTAAATGTAAAATGTACTTCAATACCCTCAAATTGAGAGGGAGTTGTATTTTAATACTGTCTCTCGGGTGCCCATGATGAACTGGGTTTACAAAATTACTAATTAGCACTAGCTATAACACTAAAATACCTACCTAGGGTAAATGAAAAGCAGTAATAATCTGTTTTCGAAGTTTTTTTTCTCAAAAGCCATGTGAATTAAGAATCAATCGATAAGGATATTAAAGAAACTAGTGTATTTATCTGTGTATTAATCTTTTATATAAACAGGGTGCATTAATAATGTAATAAGAAACTTTCAGAGCTAATTTATTTCGTTAAAACAAACAAAACATAATAACTTTTTTTCTTAGGTCTCTTCAAAGCATGGATTGGATGCGAGATTTTGATTAATTACTCAGGAACTTTTGAAAATACAGACTTCACATTGAGTTCACTGCAGTTCTCTCATAGCAGCTATCTTTTAGTAAAATTTAAACAAAACTTTTTGATGTTATAGGGAATCTTCATCAAAACCTTTATCTCTTTCTACATCAATAGTGCAACCATAAAGCTTGGGGCCCTGATATAAGACAGTTATTGGGCCAGTTATTGGTTATGAAATGGTATTTCTGGCGAAAATTAAATTTTCTTGAAACATGAAACCTCTTTTTTACAAATTTTTCCTGATCGTTTACGTATTCGCATTCGTTAACAAACTCCAATGAAATGCTAGTAGTGCGAATACTAAACCGAATAGGAAATACATCTAGAACAGGGGTCGGCAAGTAATTTTAGGTGGGGTCCGGATACTTTTGAAAATTTTTAACGAGGTCCAGAAAAAAATTCACATTTCTTATTTTTTATTTTAATTTCGACTAAAATTTAATCTGCTTACTAACCATTAAGAACTCAAAACTCTCACACAATTGTAAAATACTAGAAAAAATGATAAGATTGGCACTTAAACGTAAAAACATTTTTTAAATAATTTATTTGAGTAATTTATACTTTAAACAAATTTTTGGCGGTCCAGTATTTTACCTTCCGCGGTCCGGACCTGGACCGCGGTCCGCCAGTTGCCGACCCTTGATCGAGAAGGTCACTGTTTATAGAGTACTGTACTTTAATATCTACTGTTGATAGTCTATGGTCTCTTGTAATTTTTCTTGTCTTACGTTATGAGCATTCAATGCTCTCCGAACAAAGGTGCCATAAAAGAGCCCCAAAATCGTGAAGAACCGGGGCTTTGATTCAAATTGTTATATGGTGGTTCCGTCACTGAATCTCTAATTATTGAGAAATTAAAGCAAAATAATTGACTTTTATCTTTTAACAGTGTCATCTTTTTTTTTTCTAATTGTAATCCATGTATATCACCAAAAGGCTCTAGCAGTAAAATAGAATTTTCTTAAATGATAACTTTTAAAAATTCTCGTGGCACTGATTACCTTTTTTTGTTCAAATTTGAGTCTACATCTTCAGAAGTTCTTAATCAAAAGTTCTTATACTTCTCATTGAAAGGAGCATAGGCTACTTTGAAAACGTTTTCAGAAAAACTGTTCTTGTTTTTTTTTTGTTTTGAAGTTGGTCATTGTAACGTCGATGTTTCACTTTGTTCCGCAATAAGCTCATTTTTCTATATACAATCCCTTTTCTTCAGTCCTTTATTCCATTCTGCATTTTTTTTATAAATTCAAATAAATATTTCTGCTAGTCTTGCTATTCTTTATTAACTAAATCTTAAAGGTCCATAGCTTATATGACATAATCAAAAGACCTGGGGCTAATAATTTACCTAGAATGCGAGAACTAAATTTTCAGTTCTCAAATAGAATAAGACTTACACAGAACTGTGATTTTCTGCTAGTAGTCCAAAGTAAGTTTATTCACATTCCAGAAAACTGAGTTCTTGATTATCAAAGGGTTCCCTAATAGAATATCATGTATCTCTGACAGTTAATGCTTGAGGTGTTTCTCCTATGAAATATTTCCAGTTCTAATATTGGGGGTGTTCCTTTGATGATGTTTTGAGTATGTATACCTATTGTCAACTCACTGTCAGTTTTTTTAGTTATCTCTATAGAACTAAATGGAAACCAGATAGTTTTTATTTTGTATGTATCTCTTATCCTATCTCTGCCACAACTTTTGTCATACCCATTTTTTATAATTAATACTTAGTTGGAGTTGTCAAAATAACATTTTTGATATTAACGATTGTTACTTCAGCAAACCTTACAATGTCTTTTACAACAGAACAAGTAGTCAGCTATAATTATTATCATGTTAACAACAATTAACTAATAATTATTAGAAATACTTGTTGCTTTTGATGATAAAGTTACGTTAAAACCATTTTACATAGCACCAGCAAGATCAAAATTATAATATACCTATATAGATTTGTGTTCTCACTATATGACATATATTGACAGTCTGGCATGGCTTCCACGGGATTTTAAATTATAAAACATAGATAATGGATGGTATATATCTTAATACAGTTGTTATCGTCAGTCTGATCTATTAAAAAATGTTTCTTTAGATCCGCAGAAGACAGGCTGTTGGTGTCGTGTATTCAAGTTGTTAAATAACCAAATTGACTGCAAATTAATATATTAAGTAAGGTCAACATACATCTTTCCAGAACAGTATCTCGGCAGTCATATTTTTTACTTGTCAACACCAATAATTAATGTAAAATATTATTCTCCTTTGTATCTCATATGTAACATCTTTAACAATATAGCATCAAAGATTAATTGTTCATCTGTTAATTTGAAACACCAGCACCATTTTTTTTCAATTTTTTGTATGTTTTAATATTATTTTCATTTTTATATTTAATTCTTTATTTTTTTCTTTACTAATTTAGTTTTCTTTATGTATTTCTATTCTGTAGTTGGGTTTGTTACTTAACATAACACTGCTCTATGTTGAACAAGTAAGGACTGATCTTACGACTTATTCTTTTAAATATAATCTTTCGGTTACTAAAAATATTTTATAAAGGCTTCTTATTTCAAAAATTTGTTTTGGACTATCAGTTTTGCCCAATTTTTATTTATTCTAAAAAATCCAATACCTACATTTCTTTGTTTTAAGGAAAACAATAGGAATTTTTATTACCAATAATTGTTGACAAAAATTTGCAATTGAAAAAATCGCAATTGCTGGACTTGTGCAAACAGCGACCATTCCATATTCGATTTCAATAAAAAAAACATATGCTCGGGCATGATTCACCGCACCTTTGTATAATGCTCAGCAGAACAGTAATTGCACGATTTGGCAAGATAAAAGATAGGATAAAAAATACAATTGAATTTGATTGCGTGTTTTTTAAGGTGAATTGCATAAAAATCATTGAAAACGACCTCTCCTGAACCCTCTGCGCGGTGTAATATGTAATGTGTTTACGAGTATGACAAGAAACTTTCAAAACACCATAACCAGCATAAAGATCCTTCAAACGGTGCGGTGCTGCTGTCTAGAAAAACACCGCCAAATTATTATGCTAACGATAATTCGATGTTGTAACAAGGATTTTCGCGAAAATAGCTGACGAACTGTGCGTTTATCTATCTAGAATAATTTATCGATCACCTTGGCAGGGCTCTCTAGATTGATTTGCTTATTAGCGGCGTTTAATTTTTTTTCAGTAGTAGAAATAATTTTCGTCCTTGCCTTCGCCACTAACGCGCATATAATTCTTAGAGTTTAATAACCTGTCGAATTGTTAGATACTCGAAATAAAAAATAAACTTTTACTAGTAAAAAAATTTATTTTAATATTTCCAGGACAGCTAAAGTTTGTTTTAAAATTTGGTGTAATAAATGTCACTGTCAATTTTTATTATTTACTCTCCAGTGAGGTACCCGCAGAATACTAAAAGTCAGTGTCGTGTAATCACCACGATGGTGAACTTTAAAAATAAAATATTTCACTGACTAATATTGGAAATAATGTGTTCTTTAGATTTAATCAGTAAAAAGCTCCAGCAGAAATAATATGCATTTACAAAAACAATTAATCTAATAATACCTTTCTAGTAAAATAATGCAGGTACTATAATTCGTTCTTGTTCTATAGTCAATTACTTACAATCATTTTTGAGATGAACATATCCAAATGTTTAAATGTGTTTTAAAAAAATGTAGACGGTAAGCAAGCAGCCATGTTTTGATAGCCAAACAAAATCACTTGCTGCCATTAATAATCATTCGTTTTTAAATGTAGTATGCATCCTGGGGATGCCGAGCAACATATACTTGGATCACTAGAATGATAAATGACGATCCTAATTTTATTTCGTCTATTTTATAGACTTATGAAGCGATTTTGACCAAAGATGGCATTACAACTTTTCGAAACTTGCATCATTATTCGTTATACAACCCACATGGTAAAAGAAGCTGAAGATTCCAGCAACGATTTTCTACCAATATATGGGGCGGAATCTGCAGTGTTACATTACTTACTGGAGTTGCAAGATCTCAATAATCACATGAACGCAAATGGTTACAGGAACAGGGACTTTCTCAAACCCATCTTCTGCATGATACACGTTAAATTCATTCAAGAAAATTATTTATTTATTTAAATACCTACTTTAAATTTCCAACCAGAAATACAATTCCTTACTTTAAAAATAGGCAGCATTTAAAATAAATATTTGATACTTACGGTTAAACGAATTCTATTCTTAATTTTATGATCTACATAGATTTTGTAGAAATATATTTTGTATCGTATATTAATGTAAGTATCGTTTGTTCAATATAAAATTGAATAGTTTTGATCAAATAATTGTATATACTTATTTTAAGAATATATTTGGATATAAATATTTATCAGTAATAAAAACTCATACCTAGTACAACAGCTAGGATCGATCGTAAGTTTAACCAACCAGATATAGGTCGGTTTGGGAGTTATTTGTGGTCCTCATCATTATGTCTTTAGAACGATCTAGCCGCTTTAGTGTCGTTAGTCACAAGGAGATGTTTATACACAGAGCGTAAGTGGCTCTATCTATCGTGCTACTTCCCACCTACGCCATTCTATGACCTGCTACAATTTTCTTTCAAGAAAACATAAATTTAATTATAATATGCTACATTTGTCTTGAATAATTTACATTAATACTAAATTATAAATATACATATAATATATTTTAAGGAACTGGTAGTTTTAAAACAAATATGTTTGCAGTTTATTACGAACTATAAGATATATTGTAGCTAAAGTCCAAGATAATAAATTTAAAAACTATAAAAGATTTGAATTAAATTACAAATAATACAAATTCTAAGAAAAATTATAGATTACAGCAAATATTTCAAATATTTTTGAATAGAATAAAATAACATTTACGGCAAATAATTGCATTTGAAACTATCTGCTCATTTGATCCAAATACTTTTTTTAGTCTACTAGAAGACATCTCGTTAAAGATATACAGATGTTCCACCAATCCTGCTACACATGGGTTGGTGGATTTGGTACTGCCACACGGTCTCCAAGTAGTCCTGCTACACATGGGTTGGTGGATTTGGTACTGCCACACGGTCTCCAAGTAGTCCCGACTTAAATCCACTAGACGTATTTTTTTAGGGATTTTTAAAACTACGGAATTACCACGAAGTAATTAACAGTTGAGAACAGTTGCAGGAACGAATTTTAGTGGTTGCAAATGAAACTCGTGACAACTTCAATATTCACCATAATGTATACATTGTAATATGACAATACCCGTATTGCTATATTCCTTAATTATAATTTAGTATATTATGACTTTAGTATTCGATTATTTGTTTTTATAAATCAGTATTATTTTTTCTGGGGCATTTTATTGAAAATATGTACGTTTTTTTTTAAATAGTCGGTGGCTCAATTTTTTTAATAAAATTTCACCATAGTGGTGATTGCACGTCATTGACTTTTAGTGTTCTGGTGGTTCCTCACAGGAGAGTAGCAATTGACAGTGACATTTACTACACCAAATTTCAAAACAATATGTTAAGCTGTTCTGGAAATAGTAAGAAAATATGAACTGCTGAGTTCTTTAGAATATGAGTTCTTTATGAACTTTAACACCCTGTATATTTTTAATTTATTTTATTTTGCTTTGACGAGAAGTTTCAGTTAAATTTTTTACACCTAATTCACATACATACATAGGGTGTTCCTTTAAAAATTATACATATCTCATTTTAAGGTAGCCCATTCTTAACGAAACACCCCGTATGTACGTTTGGTTATTTCGGTACGTTAGCGAAGATAACTGATATCTTGCCATATAGGGTGCCAATCCAACTTTTTCTACGGAGGAAGTAGTTAAAGCTTAAATACATACTCTTATAAAGTAAACATCGTCAACACCACTTTGTGTGCTCCATTTTCTCGGAGAAAAATAGTGAAAATGAAACAATGCTTTCCACAAACTGTTGTTTATGAAGGAAGTGGCCTCGTTTCAAATAACAATTAAGGTTTTGGTACTTTTCAACGCAGTACTTAGTGAATACGATATGTATGTAACTTAATTTGTACGTATCTTTCAGTTGTCCTTTATTTTTAGGCTCTCTTGGCATTATTTAGTAAAATATGTATATAACTTAGACAGTACGACATAGTACAATTTTTGAGTAAATTTATATTATTAAAATAATATCAAATCCAATTAAAATATTTTGCAAAAAAAATATATAAAATATTTTGTACTGAAAAATAGATGGTTCCGTGTCTAATCTTTTCATCAAAATTACAGTTTTAATAAGAACTTCCACTGTTTGTTTCATACATGGGTTTAATAATTACAATTTTATAAATTCTTACCATGTACTTTTAAGTATCACATCATCTAATACTTTTTTTTATGTAAACTGAATTGTTACAGCAATTATAATTGGTTCCGTAAATCGCAAGGCAACTATTAAGTATACATATTAAGCTAAGAAAAAAAATAATGAAAAAAGTAACGATATCAAAAATGCTAATATAAAGATACAGTAATAATAATAATAATTGTTTATTGAAATAAATTTTTGTATCGAGTAGTAGATAATTGGGCAAATAAATAAATTTATTTTAGGAGTTTGAAGGAAAAATATCCTACCATCAGGTTTAGAATTGACCAGTATTTTAGGTGAAATTAAAATTTAAGTTCATTTTGATGTTTCATGACAAAAGAGTTTAATTATCGCAATTTTTCATTGTCAATAAATATCATTCCCTTCATATTGAAACCAGTTTTTTTAAATAATCCCAAAAAGTATCTAAAAGTACCATGGCCTGTCGTTGTGGATAGAATTGGGATTGTACAGATCATTTCATCATTTTAATATTAACATTTTTTTTAATCAGACAATATTTCAAAATTTATGTTTTCTAAAAAGCCTAACAAGTATCGAATGTAATATCGTTATGATATTTTAATTGAGATTAAAGGAACAGAGTTTTTGACATGTTGACTACTGTATTCTGCGTAGATAAGAGCTCCTAATTATTATTTTTTAAATTTGTTTATTAATCTTATAAATAAACTGAATAAATAAAATTAAAATTTCATGTAAAATATTCAACGTATTAGAAATTTTTTGAAAAGGATTTCACAGTAAAAAGCTATTTCGAAACAGTTTTAAAAATGTTCTGTTTTTTATTTACAAAAAAAAAACATGACTAGAATAGATATCTACAGAAATTATTAAGAATTTAAAGTTTTTTAATAGAAAAAGGTGTATAAAGTTGTTTTCACAGTTTCGTAAAACTTGATCTCATAAAATTCCAAACAATTTTATTGTTAATTTGAAATATTCGTTGCCGCCACAGCCCTCTTCAACCGCACGATAGCAATTCAAATAATCTCTTGTCGCCTTTTCGTAACGAGAAAGTAAACAATTTTTAATTGTTTTTTATGATAGTATTAGTAAATATGATAATTTCATGTAATAGAAGTAAACACACTTATTGTGTGTATATTTTTCTTTAGTAACTCTTATCGCCTATAGTTTATTGAACCTGGAATATATGGGTCAGTAAGATAATGTAATGGCGAAAAATAACATCTTTCCAACATTATTTCATGCCATATCAACAAGATACATAGTGTATTAAGTGTCTCTTATTTATTGCTTGGTAATAATTCTATTTTTTCCCGACACCTCGTGGATAGCGCAAGATTAATTATAGTCGTATTTCTTTCCCACTTTTTTCTTACATGATATACATAGTGTTTTAGAATTAAGTGAGTTGGCTTGGAATGATCACTGCTGCCAAAAATATACATCAGGTTTATTTGTGATGGTTGGTAAAGTATGGAAGACATTTTTTGCTTGGATTGACCATCATACTTTGTACTAAACTGGGAGAGGAGAACCACTCCTCATTGGTTAACGGACAGTTGAATTCTAAATTTGTGTGTTAAATTAGTAGTTAACCAAAATGGTTAATTAACAATTAACATTATAAAAACAAGTTATATTGGGAACAAAGAGGCGTAGGTGACTTCTTTTTTTTTAGATCACCGTAAAAATAAGCTCTACCTAATGCAAAAAGAGGAAATTCCCGAGTGGCTTTTGCCTGACTCTGGGGCAATTTGATTATAACGCTGTTTTGCACGTCCTACTTTGTTGTAAAAGGGCAACATAGTTTCAACATTTTGATTATATTAGCATCAAAAGTAACGTATAGTAATCAAACAATTATTTGCAAAAAAAACGAACGAAATTGATTAACAAATAGTTGAAGCAACAATTTCAAGGTTAATCGAAACGGCCTTTGGTACACATGTTAGCCTCTGGATTGATCGTCTTTTCCATAAATTTCATGCATCTCTCTTTGCAACATTAATGCGCAATTTTCGCACTGTTTTTTCTGTGTCCCACTTTTATTTTACATGTAACAAATAGGCGAAAAGTGACTTCAAGTACCTTAAATTGTAGATAATTTAATTGTCTACAACATAAAACAATTAATTCTCCGACAATGTCATCTAGAATTTCATCGACATTAAAAAAAGTGAAAAAACATGTAATTTTGCAACTTAGTTGCAATTTGCCAACTTAGCGTCACTTTTTTCGAGTTATAAAGTGCAATAAAAAGCCTACTAATAATATTTTCAGATTTTTCAGGTTTTATGATCTAATTCGTCAGGAGTGTTGACGTTTGTTGTAATTAAATGCCCTCAGTTTTAGTCCAAATATCAAAAATGTGTAAAATTATCAAAATGCCCAATATTGACTGAAGATTTACTCAATAATTTCACTCAATGGGTTCACTCCGTACCTTTTTGCTTTCACTCAGACTGATTTCTTACAGTGTACCTACTATTAACCGTTGTTGGAACTGCCGGATTAATGATATAATAAGACAGAATTTTTAATGTAAATGCAACCAAAATATGTAAATATTAAGCTTAATATTTTTATACAATTTTAACGATAATAAGTCATTCCTTAAACTTTTGATTATTTTCCAGCTCCTGCGTATTGCTTTGAAACTGTATTGTATGTAAAATTCCACACATATTAACAATTTTTATCCCCACATGGAATAGTAATGCTAGCAGTACTTTTACGTACACTGGCAACAATAAATCTGCAGCAATAGAGAATTTACTAGCTAAACAACTTTTATGTTTTACGAGAGTACGTTGAACTTTAACGGTTCGAATTTTGGAAGGCAACCAGCAATTTAACTGGAATGGATTGTTACCGTACGCCGTAAAAACTATTTTAATGCGGTTATGATCAATGAAAATTATACACGGAGAGCTAAAATTGTTCACAGTGCGGTTGTAGAAACTGAGAATATTGTTAGATGAAGGTTTATTGGGATCTAATGTGGTATGTTATTTAAAGCTTTACGAATAAATTGTCAGTATTATCTGGTTGTATTTATACTTTTATATACATTTAGAAGTTTGATAGTCGAATTAGAAATATATGGTGTCAAGTTGACGTAGCGTCTCTACAAAACTTTTGCATCTATTTAAATCGAGGGTCGGATCAATAGATTTAAATCACAAATTTTATAATCATTGTCTGGAGTTCCTCAGGGTTCCATTTTAGGATTCCTATCGTTTAATATAATTTTTGATAATATTACTCAGCAATTACATATTAATTATTCATTGTACCTGTAAATAGATTATACAGGGTGTATCTAAATAACACCGAAAAAATGTAAAGGACGATTCTCTGATGAAAATTAATAGGGGTCTTTGGTATAAAATTTTTTGAAAAACCTGAACAGTTACGCCCCTCCAAAAATTTAAAAAAATATGTATTTTTCTTTTTTACCTTCCATGTACATCAAGCTAAAGAAACCAAACTTGATGAACATTATCTGACAAAAAAAAACACTTTTTGAAATTTTTTCAATCGAATTATTTTTGTAAGGGGTTGAAATAATCAACCCGTAATACGATGACATTTTTTCTTATTTATTTATTTATTTATTTATTTATTTATTTATTTAAATATTTATTTATTTATTTATGACATACACTGCCCTATAGGATACCCAATTACAGGGCAGGAAAATACATGTAAGTTCATATACAAAACAGAAAAAAAGACAGTAGTGCAAAACAACAATACGGTACAATACAAGATTATTGCATAAAATTGCAAAGATAATAAAAATTAAAATTTATGCTTCAATGCCAAAAATCAGCAATTAAAAATTGGCTTAATGTCTCTAAGTTTACAATTAAAAGCATATTATTTAACCGAATTAAAACTAGAACACATTTCATAAAAAGGAGAAAATTTAAGTATATTCGTTCGCGGGGTATTAAGGTGAAATAAATTAGTGTTTCGAGTATGTGTTTAGTGTTTCTTATAATTTTGTTCTTCGACAATTTTTTTTCCTTTAAAAAAATTTCTAAAAAGCTCTATTCATTTACTAACTTTTTGTTAAGGATTTATGACAAAAAAAAATAAATGTATTTTTAAAAAGATGAGATGTTTAACGCGACTGTATTTTAAGAAATGATTAAATAATATAATTATTTCAATACCTTACAAAAATACTTCAGGGTTGAAAAAATTTCAAAAAGTGTAGTCTTTTTTGACAGTTTGATTCATTTAGCTTGATATACATGGAAGATATAAACGAAAAACAATTTTTTTTTAATTTTTGGAGGGGCGTAACTTTTCAGTATTTTAAAAAAATTTTATACTAAAGACTTCTATTAATTTTCATCAGAGAATCGCCGCTTACATTTTTTCGGTGTTATTTAGATACACTCTGTATAAAAAGAATTGTTAAAATCGATGCAATAAATGGTTGCCTGTGCATTTACAAAGCTGTTTAACAGTAGTAAGGCGTAGAGAAAACAATCTGCCCTTAATATAGATAAATGTATTACAATGTATTTCTACAGATTAACATACTCCTGTCATTTGATTATAGAATTAGTAATTATTTCTCTCTTATTCACTCTAATTATATGAAAGATTTAGATGTTACGTACAAACTTTCTTTTCAGTAAATACATACCTATATAATATGTAATATAAAATACTATGGTTTATTATCGTAAATAGTATCTAAAGATTTTGCTGATTCAACAATGATAGTGTCGTTATACAATTCTTTTCTTTAACTATAAGTCCTTATAAACCCGCCGTGATATCCATTCTGTGATATTTTTATGTAAAGTAATTAATTCCACTTGTCTCGAGATAATCTACGTTACTCAAAACCTAATATTAATTATTTATTATTGTCATCTCCAATTCATTCATTTAATTGTAATATTGTCAATAACAAACATGTTTAAGTATCTTGTTATTTTTTGTCGTTATTCTTGTTAATTGTCTATTATCCTCATTATTTTTATGGGTAGGTATGTTTATTTTTACAGTCTTGTCAATTTTCCTGTTTTTATTTTAGTTTGCTGCAAATTTGTTATTTATTTTTTATTATTTTTTAATTGGCGTGTTCATTTTTTAATTTTTCTAAATATGTATTTGCATTTTACTGATTGTTACTACTTTTTGTTTTGGCTTTTATCATAATGGATTATCATTATTCAGTAACTGGATTTAACCTGTTGGATTGTGTATATATAAATAATAAATAAATAAATATAAAATAGGAAATAGTTGAATTTTCCTATTCGAGGGCTCTGCTCTCTTAAAAATACATTTTAGAGGAAACTCCACGAAAGCATTCTTCTCTCAACCTCTGTTACACTCATTTTTGACATCGCGTATACTAAATCGATGTGGAGATTTAACAACAAAAAAACGGGAAGAATTGGAAAAAATATTTTTTGTAACAGATTGGAAATTTGGAAAAAATGGAAAAGTTGAGGACATTCGAAATAAAAATACTTGAACAAGTCACTTATTAAATTTTTTTCCAGATACATTTTGCTAGAATAATCTTCAGTGACTAAGAAAATAAACTATTTCAAAATTTACTTATTTGGTCTGGGATGTCCTTAAACTTCAAATTAGTAGAGTTGAAGTACAAATTAACAAACACTTAATATATTATATTTTTTAAAACAACAAACAAAATCTTAATTTTTGACGGGTAAACTGCAAAAAAGATTGAATATGTTCCTCATAACTAAAAACAAAAACAGAATTTAAAGTGTTGAAAAAATCGCGTACGATATTATAAACATAATCACACCCCGCAGAAAGCTTTTAGGAAACCATTGACACATGCATTGATTAAGTATTTTTACAAATTTATTGGACAAAACTGGAAAGGTACATTTTCTGATGTTTACATGTTCTCCGTGATCTGTCACACTGCGAAAAACGAGGCAAAAATTAAAGAAATCCTTGTATTTCAACATTCATATAGTTTAGACTTTAGACGGACTTTCTTGTTCTATCATTGTCTTATTAAAAGTGCGATTGTCTCTAAAACGCCAGTCTTATAGGAAGATCTTCAGATCCATCTGATGCCAGATGCAACATTCTGAACATATTCAGAATCTTTATTAGCTTCTTCTAAATGCAGAAATGGCCTGATTTTTGTATTAAGACAGTAAAGGTCATTTTCAACCAAATATATAATACAAATACTGTTCATTTTATCATTCAAGAAAAGCAAAATGGTTTCTTGGTACATTTAACACGACAGTTATGACATCTACTCCTTTTAACGGTTATTTAAAAATAAATTACAATTTCTGCAACACGTTTATTAAATTATTTGTGTTTAATTTGGTTTAATTATGCTGTCCTGCTTGTGTTAATTCAATTTTGATTATATGCATCTTACGCAACATCTGGAATTACAGAGTTTGAATTTTACAAATTACATACACGTATTCTTTTAGTGCTTGGCAATATATTTTTTATGTGGTCAGTGCTTGGCGTTCGACGCAGGTGAAGAGAAAGTACCACCGTTGCCAAATACATGTAATTATGCATCTCCATAACATTTCATTTACAATAATAGAAATTTGAGTGACGTTTATTGTTAGCGCTTTTTAGTCGCCAAGCAGGTGTGTTCAGATATTTTTATTTTTATGATACGAGGACATTTTCCGTTCTATAAAAATTTTGGGAACAAAATTTACATGAATATTGTGGGTTAAAAGGATTAAAGGAATAATTTAGAATAAAGATCATATATGTTAACCATGATATATATACTCGTTTTGTCCTTAGGAAAGTCCCTTTGAAAGTCTCGTTATTTTTTTTTTCAGATATTGGACAACCCTACTTTGGAATACTATTAGAAAAAGGATAAAGCAGTGGACAGTTCCCGATTCACGTTGTTTTAGAAGATACGAAATTGTCACAACACGTATTGTGCTTGATCTTCTGACGACATATATAAGAAATATTTCTGTAACACCTGTTTATTTTCACTTCATGTACAACTCCTGCTTTATTTAGACCAATGATTTCGAAAGCGGTCTAAATTAACCCCTAGCCTAAGGGACAATTGCAAAGGGTCCATGTTAGCGAAAACAAAAATTGGGGTGAATGTGATGTAAATGGGGATTCATGAGAGTGGATCCCATTTAAGCAGATCGTGTCTGAAATTTTGGCTTTCCATAAATGAAATAATTCTCTAACACAGATAGTACCTACCTACTTACATAATCCTTTCTTATAATAGTCATATAAATTACATATGAAGTAAAAATTTTAATTATTATTATTATTATGGGCTATCTCGAGAAAGTTTTTGATAGCTTTTTCATCTTCATACCTCCTGGAAAGGGGTTTAAGAGCGGTTGCCAATATTCTTACAAAAAAGGATACATTAGAAATCACCGATCGAGGAAATTTAAGGTTAAAGTTAACTAAATTGTAGCCAAATAATGAAAATTTGCTACTAAAGCATCAAGCTCATCGCTTCTATTAAAAGCATTTATTTTATTGGGTACATATTTTAGTTATAATTTTACCATACCTGCATTTTATCCCATTTTAATTAGTATAAAACTTAACATGTGGTGTTTTTTAACTTTTTCACTGTACAGTTGTTAAACCTATCAAAGTGAGTAGCACAGTGTCAGCTGTCAAAAACACATTTGAAGTTGATGAATTTGTAACAATTCAATAATAGAAAGAAAACCTGAAAAAATTGGTCTACGTGACAAATAAGTTTAAGTACCCTGATGCAGATATGATAAAGATTTAGGAATTATGATGAGGTTAAAGAAGTGGTTACTACGGCAGGGATGTGATCAGAACGTTAAAAAAGGTGATTCCTTAAAAAAAATCGACCCTTCATATCTCTTAAAAATTAAATTTTGTTGCTTTTTGAAATATACATGTAGGTACCTATCAAAAATGGTATACTGATGCCTAAATACTTTATTTGCCTGTTCTTTGCATATAACTAAAATTTTGTTTGATACTGACAACAGTCTGCAGTAGGTATCACTCATACCGAACAATTAATTTAATCCCAAGATAATAAATTATTTGTATATCTCTCCTAGTTGTAAATTGGAATAGCATCGCAGGAAATTGATTTGGTAATAATTCATGTTTGCAAATTGCTTTCCATATTTACGTATCCTAAAACTAAGCAGCAGTATAAATATTAACTTACTAAGTGTTAGAAAACTCCATGTCTTCATTTTATGAACTATATTCAAGTTTGATAATAACTACTTTTTAATTTCTAATATGCAATGTCGATAAAATTTAGTCTTTGTGGTTTGAAATTTCTCATTTCTTGCTATTATTATCTCAACTTACGCACATGAAAGTTTTTCTTTCTTCATTATTCGATGATGTATTTGATACAACCATAGACAAAATGGACTGAACTGTAGAGGCAAGCCGGCGAAGTCAACCGTCAGCCTAACTTCAGCCCAGCCAGCCTCGGGCTCTCAGTCGGTGTTAGACATTCGCTGTGTTAACGTTGTTGCTATTTTATTAAGTATATTGTTTTTATTTGTGCAATCATGGGGAAGTGTATCGTTGACGATTGTAATAGCAGATCTGATCACAACAGTGCTGAAATTTCATTCTTTAGGTAAGTAATAATATAAAAATATTTTATGGCATTTCGACGGCTTGGCGCTGCATCCACATGTACTTATTTCCAGTGCTGGCTTCATGTTTTTTAGTGCCCACGTTATTAAATATACAGGCTCTATTATCAACCGGCTAATAAAAATAATCATTTTTATTTATATAAATATTGAACTCTCAACACATAATTTCAATAATAAACACATTAATGTTAAATTACAGGTAATTAGTTACACAATAAAATTGTATTACCCATTTTCTTATTTTTATTCTCAGGTTTCATAACGAGGGTGGAAATGAAATTGGAATGAGTCAATGCCATTAAGAAAAAAGATTGGGCGCCCTTAAAATCGTCTGTAATATGTTCTTTACATTTTCAAGAGAAGTTTATTATTATTAACAAAAAGGGCGTTAGAAATTTATCCAAAAATACAGTGCCAACTTTAAACTTGCCAAGAGTGGTAAGCAAACTGTCGTTTAAAAAGAAAAATGACAATTTAAGAAATAGAAATAATATTTTTTTAATAACTCCTATAAAAACAGTACACCCAAGCTACAGAAAAATAAAATTGTGTATCATGTATTAAAAAACTTTTTGAAGTGAATATATTTAAACATATGCATAAGATCTTGTGAGGACTGTATGTAAAAAGTACATCGATGTGAGAATAAATCATGAAGTTAAAATATTTATTTCAGTGAAATTTACTAAAAGCAAATGTTAAATAAACTAACATTAAAGGACAATAAATATAGGTATTTAAATTATTTTGTAGGTTTATTTAATATTTGCAAGTCATTAAAATATATTATTTTCTGCAAACTTTTTCTTCCAAACTTGAAAAATGAATATTTGTCATAAGTGTAAAAATATTGGTTAATCCGGACCTGTTCAAAGTATACGCGGTCAGATTGCCTCGCATACTTCACTTCCCTGCAATTTGGCTTCACCGGTTCCCATGCTTTGGGATAGGAAACGTATACTCTAGGTGCTGTGTGGGTACAACTAATAATTATTTGAAATTTTAACAAAACGTCTTTTATTTTATCAGTTAATTTTGGAAAATAGTTTTAGGTAGGCTAAAGTTGTTGAAGATTATGACTAATATTTTTAATTATCCTAAAATTAAGTAAGTACCGAAATTGTTAATTGTTTCTTTTTGCAAATGATTATTCCGAAATCGCATTTTTAATTGTTATCTACCTTTAATGGATCCACTGGAAGTATGAGGCTGCTGCGACTGCACTTGAGACTGCTGAACTTCAAGTTTGGTGGTCACATTGTTCCACATCTCAAACATTTTGACGGTAACTGTTTTAACCCCGTCTATCACGATACACTTACAACTCCGCACTCGAGTGTAGAATTGCTGGTTCTCATGTTGGTAACTGTTATCACTTTCAATTCACTTAAAATAAAGAAGTATTTCACAAGATCAACGGAAAAGTTCGAGTCTGGAATATCGGTTTCGACCCAGTCCAATATGACTAAAAGGCTCCCTGGCCATATCAGCCTTGTTCTTCGTACGTTTCGTACAATATATCCGCCATCTCTTCATAATAATCGGACGGATGCACTCCCTTTGGTTTTCGCCATTTAACCGTCTAGATGTTGCTCCTGCACAAATAACAGTCTGCTCAATTGTGGAAATGGGCAATCCCAAAATGCACGCAAGTTCAAAGTGTTATTAGTTTGCTCAACGAAAGCAGGTCAAGGGGTTCGTGGAAAGTCGAGAAGAAATTACATTTTACAAGTATAACTGGTTGCCTACATTCGATTTTTTCATGTATTTAAGTTTTCAAATTCTCTACAACATGTGTCAGTTTTGTCAGACTATTTAAAGATTATAATGATGCAATGATAAACAACTATTATTATCTAACTTTATTATGCAGTCAGCTTAAAATCAGCATGTATATTTTTCTTCAGCACAAGAAAAGCACGTACCCCACCGACTATCGATGATTGTCAGCTGTCAATCGTCAAACTTGAATACTTTGTCATTAGCTTTTGGGAGAGCCCACTTCTACCGCATGGTTTCACAAAATAACACTACAGAAATGTGTTGTTTCAGTAATTTTGTTTGTACGTGACTAGACGAGATTAGACAATTTTACGATGAAAATTGGAACTATGGAGATAATTTTGCTACAAAATGGATGATGTTTACTTTCAGATAGATATTTTTTCACGGATCCCGTGTGCGTATATATAGCTCGACCTATCTCAACCTGATGTAACTTAGGCGATGTGCTATTTGTCACTTTCAGTGAATACGAATTCGAGATAAAGAGGGAAATGTGTTCAGTTCATTGAAATGCGAGACGTCATTATTCTTTCTTTTAAATTGTTAAGTTAGGTAACGTGATGCTCTGTATTTCCGATATCATTTGTTTTATTACATTGTAAGTATAAGCAAACGTTCAATTCTGTCAAAAATGTACACATTCAAGTTATATTTTGAGGATTGAGTATACAAGACATATATTTCTAAAATACATATATTGATTGTTTTACATTTTGTTAAAATTTTGATTGACTCTTTCTCACAATTTTCTATTACAAATTCTTTGCCGATAAACATTTCTGAATCTAGACAGTAAAAACAAATCTGAAATATAAATAAGATACGTTAATTTTTTAAACTTGTTTCATAAACAAGACAGTATCTATTCAGTTTATATTAAATAAATAAAAATATACGTTTTATAGAAGAAATTGAAGTTTATATTACGAGTACTAATATTAGTATAAACTTTGATAATTTTCTACTCTAATGATACTAATAGTACATAATGTATTATTATTGATATAATTATTAGTAAAACTTTTTCTGTAAAGTATCTATTTTTTTATGTATAAGGTGAATGAATGAACTGCATTATTTTTTTAATGGTTGATTAAGGTGTTATTTTTTTTCTATCCCTAATGGTTCTAAAATATGAAATGATCTATATTTTACTAAAATTTTGGTGGTGAATTGTATACATATATCACTTCCTATCCATGTATTAAATTGTACCAACCATTTCCTACATTCTTTCCACGGGCCAAGGGTTTAGCTATAATACAGAGCGTTAAATAAAACTTAATATCAAATTTTTTCCAAAAAAAGAAAACGAACGTAATGTGTTAAAATTTGCTACAGGTAAGTCTTTGATAGTGCTGGATACGTTAGTCTTGTTAGTTTTGACCATATGCTAGAGGTCGCTAGTTACGGCATTACCTACTGATGTATAGTATGTGTTAAGAAACAAATACGAATTAAATAATAGCAAAAAAAACAAATCGAAACTAACATAACATAACATAATTACAAACTTTTCCAGAATACTGAAACTATTGAGATTCTAAACATAGAGTCTCTACTGTAATTATTATTTTTTTTTTAGATAAGTAAATTAGAAAATCTCATGACTAACTTGGTATATCAGTTTATTTATTTAATTTTACCAGAAAAGTAGTAGGTCCAAGAAAAATATAAATTTTGTTATTATCAATACGTAGGGTGTTAACACATATCAACACATCAAATCACAACACATCACAGAAGATATCTAATCATATTCTGATATTTTGAAGCATTTATATAAAAGAGATAGATACCTGAAATTATTCATTACGTATAACGTCAATTTGTGACTTTATCATATCGTAAAAAAATGAAACTACTTTTGAGATGGTTGAAATGAAAAGGAGAATATGTTGGCTTCTACTATAGCATTGTTTGCTCTTCACATGAATCAATACGGTATTCAAAAGTTAAATGTAGGCTCCTTTTTAAAGTATTATAACTGATCATACATATTAACATGTCACACGCGTTAACAAAGTGTCAAAAACTTTTTTCTCGATTATCGTTAACGTATTCATCTGTAGAATGCGAATATATGCATATTTAGGATCACATTTATCACATAAAATTAAATTCTTTATTAACCGTGAATTATTGGGACACCCTATATACGTCGACCTGCCGGCCAAACAAAGCGTTCAATGATTAAATCATAAATTTAAGTGACTGTGATAGAATAGAAAGTTCTGGGGCGGCGGAGATAGAGCTTTTCCCATCTTCCGAGCAAGTCTCCTACCGGCCTATCTTCTTTAAACTGCATGGTATTGATTCTCCGACAGAGCAGAGTTGTGCATCCACTCCAAGTTGAATGTGTGTTTCAGGACGAAGTTGTGTCGCCAGCAGGAAAGTAAGGCGAATAATTTGTTGGGAGTTTATACGTCCGGTTCTAAAATTAGTTTTTGGCAGTTCCGTATACCAAGAAATTGCAATTTTTTATCCAGATTTTAATTTTAATGACAAAATTCTTATTTTCCTATTTGTCTGTTTATTATTAATTATTTTTTCAGGATGATAATATTAAAACTCAATTTTTAGGTGGTGGAATGAATATCATTAGAAGTTTATTACTGTCTGAAATGGACAACTAACAAACCTCAGTTTTGAAATTAACAAAAAATGATTTTTGAAGATCCAGAGTAAATTTATTAAAATTTAAATTGGATTTAACTAACTCTTCTAGCAACAAAATTAGAATTAGTTAAATCTATCGTAGTTACACTTCATTAAGGGGCATCTAGTGATACACCTATGTTTTTTTGTTTCACTTATCCACTATTTTCTATAAATTTTTTTATTAGAAAAATATAATTCCATAAAAATGCTTGGTTTAAAATTTTTTTTAAATTTCATTCATAGGTAGCAAAATATCAAAGTAACTAAAATGCGCACTTCGTATCATTTATCAACTATTGTGGTAAATCGTTCATCATTTATGCCACTCAATGAAAACTTCTTGTGGCATGGAATTGAACTAGAGGCCTTGTAGGTAGAATGTCACACCTCCACATTAGCATTTATTGAAATTTTTCTATCGTTTAATATAGTAACTCGAATTTAAATTATGCACATAAAATCTTTTCTACCTATCTCAAAAATCGTCAAGCAATAATTCAAGCTTATCTGAAAGAAATTGTAATTTAATGCTTTTCGAATAGTCAGCAAGTTTTATTTGGTAACGACATATCGGAACAGTTAACAAATTATTTGCCTAAAGTTTGTAAACAATAATTCACTTGAGCGCCTTTTCACGACAAATTATAGTCTTGTGAAACAACGAAAAAAATTCTAAAGTAAACAAAATTGATTTCTTATGAAAATCAACAGACGTTTTCTGAAATTTCATATATAGGGTGATTTTTTTTTTTTCTGTTCTTGATTCTTTATTTTATTATACTTGATAATTTTCGCACAATTAATAAAAATTTGATTTCATTGCCATCCTACATTTGATTATTTGAATCCAAAGGAAGTTGAGAAATTTGTCATTTGTAATTAAAATTGCTAAAACAAAAAAAATACGATGGAGGCCGTTGAACGCTGAAATTTTCATGGTGTTGTATATCAGAAGAGGGATAAACAGGAGGAATGGTAGGATAATATCTTTCTTTTCGAAGAAGTTGACCTTATCATGAAAAAAAAATTGATGATGTCTATCACGATACCCACAAGAACAACTTTATTAATTAAACCAAGAGAAATACTGTAACTTTTCAAACAATTTAACTTTTATTAGTTAGTTTTATTTTCTTCAAAATAACTATTTTTCGTACAGCAATGCGGCTACCTTTTCAATTTTTTCGAAGCGTCAAGCACTTTAGAAAAAGCTTGGCGGTTATTTCACGCACCATCGGCTGTTAGCGGATCAAAATTTTATTGTTTCTCTCATCCTTTGAGAAATCGCACATCAAACTTGGATGATTAATTCAGGTACTTTCTCTCTAACGGTGTAAATTATAAACAGTTTACAAAAGACATGTTCCTAGTGATGCAACACTATCACAATTCATCTTGGTAATGAAAGTCTTAAATGATTTGGTGAGGATAAAATCGATAAAAATGATAATATTTTTTTTACACCGATTCAAGCGGATAATTTAAATTTATGATACTAATTTTACAGTAACACTGAAATGTATATAAATAATTTCGCATTATACAGTGTATTCAATCTATTCAGTCTCACGATAATGGTAAAAAATGGTAATTCACTCTAATAAACAATTATTATCATTTATTAAAAGCAAATTGTCCTGGAAAATTTTCTGGTTTAACATCATTATCGTTTATTTTTGTATTTATTTTCATAGAAACAAAAGTAATGATGAGGGGTTAACGACCGAGACAAAAAAATTCATTGCGAATTGTGCCAAGAAAATACGAACTAGCTTTCCCTTTCTGTATCACTCTGCCAGAACAGTTTTCAAATTGTGGGAAAATATCTTCGTGCTATTTATAGATATTATTAGGGCTAAGTTGCAATAAAGAGAATGCTAATAATGGATGTAGTTCAATTAAAGGCATGCAAAACAAATCAATAATTCCCCTTTTTTTTTGTTAAGTTAATATGACGTTATTGTCGAATAATCATACTGTAATCATTTTCAAAATATCCCTCATTTAACAATGGTAACGCCCAACTACCCTTAACGAGCAGATTTTGTGAATTGGCCTTCAAAGGACTTCCCTACTCTAACATCTTCTGAGTCATCAACATTCCTTTTTTTCATTATTACATTTATCGCCGTGAGCAACTAAAAATTGGGAGATGAAAGATCACCTTTATATTATAAGTAAAAAAACTTCACATAGTCTTTGGTATTAGCAAAAAAACGTTACATCTTCCAGCATCTTTTTCTGTACCTTCAGGTTTACCATCTGGGCTCTAGATTTACAATCTGGAAGTACTGAAATGACAGTGAAACAGTGAGTTGCAAAAGCCATAATTTTTTGTCAACAATTCACAGATCTTATACCAGTTTTCAATTTTGCAGTTCTGAAGACATTTCCAGAAAACGTTTATGAAGGGTTGACGAGACGTGGTTCCAAAAGAAACATATTGTAGAACTCAAGTAATCTAACCAACATTGCAGAAAATGTGTGACCTCTTCCTTAAGTTTTCTTCCATAACAAATTGACATTCTGCAGTTCTCTTTGTTTCGTTACTCAATAAATTTCAAATTTAATTTCTTTATATTATAAGGACTGTATTATTTTTTAAATTACATAAAATCCATTTTGCTAAAACAGACCCTTGACATACAAAGGCTACCTGTGTTTAGCAGGTAATTTGTCCCGTTTTCTTTATTGGGTCATAAATGTTAAGGAAATATAAAATTCAGTTAACTGTATCTAGAGGTTTTATAACTGTTTTGTCCTACCATCCTCTTTGGTTTTCGTGAAATTGTATTTTTTGTGACCGAATATTTAAAAGTATATTTAGGTTTGAAGTTTGTCTTACAAAGGTATTCCCGCTTTGTAATACCGATTTGTAATTTTTTAGTTTTTTGTTTTCACGGAATTATGTCAAAATGCAGCAAAGTGAAACTTATAATAAATCTGAAAAGTTGTACAACAAATAGGAATATTTTGAAATTGGATAAAATCATTTAACCTTCCTTTTTGTAGAATTTGCGCAAAGAAACCGCGATATGTTGACCAATTTTGAAATGGCAAGAGTTGAAGAAATCTCGCTCTTATTCGTATCAGCAACTTTACAGAAACGAAGTAACTTTTTGCAAATAAATTATGTTATTTGTATTCAGATATTTTCTATTAAATTTCTAATTTCTTTCAAATTAGAATCCGTTTTCCTTGTTGAACAAACCGTCACATAAACTATTAGATTACTACATTTTTCTTTCAAAGCTAACAGTGCAAGAGTGTTCCTGTTACATGTGAAACAAAATTAAATTTAAAAAGTTCTTATAAGTTGCAAACAGCTAAGAGAGCAACTTTTTATGATACGTGTTAAAGTTACTATTCTATTTTTGAGTATCTGAGATGAAACCGAGTGCCATAATCGTGACTAACATCCGTAATAATTATAAAATTTATTATAATGTTCGATTTTTTAATTATAAGAAAATAAAAAAATTTAGTGTTTTTATTTTTAAATCCATTTTGTTGAGTCTTGTAGTCTTTAACAAACTAAATCTATTCAATTTTACACGTGGAAAGAACTAACTGTCTAAATTACGTTAAAAAAATACGTTCGTAAAAATTAAGCGGTAAAATAAAAGTTTCCAGCCCAAGATGCCCACAGCGGTAACTTTCTAGTTTTTGATTTAAGGAAAAAGGTTTCCTATAAAACTTGTGGCGCCATTTTTGTGCTTCAAGAGTTAGAAAAATAATTGAACATCGCAAATACGATTTTGAGATATAAATTTTATATTCTGACAGACCGACGTAAGTAACCTGATAATCTTAAGAATAAAGACAAAATAATATAAATTAACATTAGTTTTAATAATTTAAAAAATATATATAGGAATAATCATACAACATCAACAAAATGTCAGTATCAAGCAGCATCTTGCATCTTAGATAGCCCCGCCCACATATGCGCGTCGGATATTGTAAGGGAAACGCTTCTATCTCAAATCGCCGCGACGTCTTATTCCTTCTAGTCGAACGTGTTCTTTCTCATTGTCGCGCAGCTCTGTCTGAGTCAGAAACTCAACTGATAACAGTTTAAAAATAGCACGAAATTTTAAATATTCTATATACAGTGTTCGACGTTTCCATTTTTTTTCAGTCCACCCTGAATTTGAGGGCAGTAAATTTAAGTGTAAAATAAAATTAAAAAGCAACCTTTTTAAGTACATTTTAATTTAATTGTTTTCAGTTTTTCTCTGTTATCTTAATTTAAACTCAACAGCAGTAACATGACAAGAACACAGGTGTAGATTGTAATATCCATATCAATTAAAAAAGTCTTAAAAAAAACTACTGAAGCTACTTTTGATTTATTTATATTGCCAAATTCAGAAAAACTTATGGATTTCAAAATTATAAACGGATCGATATTGCTTATGCCATATTAAACAACTTTTGTAGGGAATGGTCTTTCTTAAAGTGAAAAATAAAAAAATTCTTTGATAATAATTAGTTTAGACGATGAACCTCCCATATAACATATTTATCAGATACATGAATTTACGGGTTTCTGTCACACTTAGAAAGAATCTGTAATCTTATTTGTGGTACTAAGTTTTCAAATTTATACAAAAAAATAATTTCTACTTATTAAAAAACACAATAGTATCTAATGCTAACAATTTTTACCAGAATTTAATAGTAATATGTTCTTCCTAACAAATAATTTGTAACAAAACAAACTTATTATGAGTTCTAAATCGAGAGAACTTTTCAGATTTTTCTGATTTTAACTGATTGTTTATTATAAATTTTGAAAAGTGCAAAGCAATCCGGACGCCACTGTCTGTAATATCCACATTGTCCCAATGCAGCACAATCTCAAATGAAACATTTTAGCAGAAAAAAAAAACAATTACTGCTGTAGCCGTAAAAAATCGCTTTCCCTTTTCCATGTTGTAATACAGCAGTTGCAAAACTAAAAATAGTAAACTTGTGGTTAATGAACTTCTCAAGGTGACTAGCGATTTTAACTCCTATCAATAAAAAATAGCTCGAATGTGTGTCAACTGTATTCAGTTTAAATTGGAAACCTTGGTCGTTCTGTTATTATGGCATGGTAAATATTTGATTAGGATTGTTTTGTATTTCGGGGATTGTTGTCTAGTTGCGACACAATGAAATGGAAAAAATTCCTTAGGAAGACTGCTTAATTCGACGTGCAACAGATTATTCCCGGCTTTATGTTCAGATTATTGAGAAAATAAATTCAGTTTTATACTCTTCCAGAACTCAGTTCAACCCTAATGCCCTTTGAGAAGTAGCAGATATGATTACGATTATATTTATTTATTATTTGGAAATTAAATTTCTGGAATGAATTTCTTAACATGACATTTTCAGCAAATTGGACCCTATGATAATAGAAATGATACTAAATATTACTAAGAAATCTAATACAGAGAAAAATAAATAAATTTTTAAGAAAGGAATTAAATGCTTCGAAAGATAAGTGTTCTACTGCATATTAAAAACATTTTTTGCACAAGAATGGATTCAAAATTTATTATAAAAATGTGTGTTAAGGTTAAAAAGTGTTTTATATATACGTACATGTTACGTTTATAAAAAAATGTTTTTTTAATTATAAGAAAACGACATTTTGGAAAGTTTAATTTCCTTATTATTTGTAAACGTAGGTATATATTACAGCTTTGTTTTTATTTATACGGTAATTTTAGCTTGTATATTTTAAATTTTATTGAAATGGTAAAATGTTACACTTCTCATTATTGCTAAAGTGTCGCGAGTAATTTTTTTATAGTAATTCAAATAACGGAGTGTGATCAAGTATTTTAGTTACGCGATGTGCAGTTTTCTGTTAATGACATGAGTACTAATTAAAAAAACAATAAAATAAGAGATTAATTAAAATAAGTTAATCTTATTTAGTAACTTTACACTTGTAAAGTAAATAATTTGTGACTTATTAGGTTGAACAATAGGGCAAAAGGTCCGCCCTTGCCTTTTTTAATTTAGGAATGATTTTCTTTAATAATTGAAGTCTTTAATTAGATAAAAGTATTAGTCCAACTAAGTTGGTCGCCATAGTAATTAAGCGTTTGAGAAATAACAGAAGATTGGTGAATAGATTGAATGCAAAATAAATTCAAGTTAATATGTATTAATTAGCCCTTAAGGCATTTCACGAAATTCGAACTGACTAAATCATATTTTCGTTGAGGAATGGGTATTCCAAATATTTAATTTGTGTTTAATTAATTAAATTAAATCATTGTCTTCAAAAGTCACTTGGAACTGATTAATTAATTATTGCATAAGGGAGTTCTTCAACATTTTCTTCAGCGTCGTTTTTTAGTATTAATATGGTTAGCTTTATTGTGGTTTTCTCACTTGTTCCAAAGCGACAATAATACGATATGCACCAGTCGTTTTTTGTGACCCAGATAATTTAATAGGCTTTTTCTAATTCGGTAGATTGTTATTATTATTTCTTATAGATATGTTTTATAATAACAAATCATTGCCACCAATTAAATCCATTGAATTATATATTATTCAATGGCTGGTATCTAAGTTCATACATCAGTTCTTATTAATGTATATCATTATGTAGCCAGAAATCAAAATGATTAGCATTTTTTATATAACCTAGCTTTTCTCTCTAGTTTTGTGTTATCTAGATAATAAACCGGGTAAACAGCAAAGAGAAGCGGCAAAACAGTTGAGTAATAATCGTATTTCTTTATGTAATCCCGCGTTGTTATCCGAGCGGACAGAAAATCGTCTGATTAATTAAAGAAAACGTACGCACAAGTATCGGAACCGATTGCATATGCCATTCTTTGAATTTCTCCCAGCAATCACATTCAAAATTACTGAAATAACAACCGGAGCTTTTACCCAACCATTACATAACAAAACAGGAATTAATTACACACCTTCCAAACGAGAATCGACTAAATAAATTAATTAATCCAAACAGAGGAGAGAAATCCACCAATCACAGCACTTCATCACGCACAATCACGCATCTTATCGAGAACCTCCGGTGGTAATCCATCGCCCAGGGGTAGAGCACGTGCTCAGTGCGACATTAGAAAAAACAAACGGGACGGGGCCAATCCGGCGCGACCACTGAAATCGCCACGCAGGACGCGGTCCTTAGTCCTTAACCTGTGCGTGCGGCTCCCGCGCGCGAGATGAGAGGAGCAATGGGCACAGATCAAGTAGGCCTTGTCGATGTTATTTCGGTGTACGTCGCTCGGTGCAGCGATGTCTTGTCGAGCACTAAAACTGAATCCAGCAACCACCATCGACTGCTAGAAGTAGAAAGTGGGCAATAAGCCTAGTCGGCGCATGCCTGCATGCCACTTAACTGTAATTTTTTCCACTACGCGCGATGGGCCGCACCATGCAATTTTCTTTCTTTTCCGAAATACCGGCGTCTTCTAATACTTTTCGGTTTGGCCCGCTGCGACGCATCGTGGCATTTCTGCGATTGAACACGTAGTTATCCCCCTGGCTTCGTCTTGTTTATCGCCGCGTAGTGAGGGCAGGCTGTTTGTAAACAGAATGGGTCCTTGATGCCTAAAATCGAGGTTAGTTTAGAAGCCGTCTCCTGTGGTTACTAATGCTTCGTGTTTGAGCGAAAAAATATGCTTCAAAACAAATGCAGAAGGTTAAAAAAAATATATTTTGCAATAAGTTGCGAGATCATCTTTATTTCTGCTTCTTTTCGTTTACTGGCAACGTAACAGTATATTTAGCAGTACGTGAAGCATACGCAGAAATTTTAATTCCTTTAGTATTAGAAAAATAAAAAAAGTCATCATATTTACTATAGAATTTTTTTGTCCGCCTTAAAAACTTTGTACTATGATAGAAAAATAAATAAACATATGATAAAATAAGAAACTAAACTGCAAATAAAACAAACGTGTCGAATTCCCAAGGTTCTAGGTGCTGATCATCCGCAGGAATTTTACTTTCAAACTTACTATTCAACTGGAAGCGGCATCTCTATAGGTTCAAATATTTGTAATTTTTGCATCGAATTTCAAATTTAAATGGGACTGAAATCATGTGCAATTTCCTTTACTGTTAAAATACGAGTATATTCCGTTTAATAAAATCTGCAGAAACTATGAAAAAAAATATGGTGTGTTTATAAAAAGTCTAGCTCCAACTTAGTCCTAATTTATCCATAATCTTTGCCTTATGGAGTTGAACATATAGATTCTAATGTGCAAATTTATAAAAATCCTAACCTACACGTAAAAAACAAAAATAAAATGTTTATATATAGGGTGACAAAAGTGCAATGCTTAGCACGACATGAAAGAGGACCTCAAAACATATAAAAAGTTCCTATACACTTCAAGATTGTATACGAGTATCAAAAATATATTTCTGTGCATATATGAGGGGTATATATGCAAAACTCATATTATCCACTTTTTAAAATTTTTCAGGAAGAAGGAATAACTGATTTCTCACTTTTCAAGTGACTTAAGGCTGACATTTTTGTTGGTATTTGTATTAGAACTTTAAATTTGCTTCTTAATTGGTGAAATGACAGCACAACAATATTTGACTCCAAGAAAGTGAATTAAAGTTTGGATACAACTCTTTGGATAATGGTAGTTTTGCTCCAAATTATTCTACATAATAGAAAAACACGGAACCAACCATCTAGGAAAGCAAAACTCACATTCTCCTTAGGCAGTCGGCCCTATTGGTTTATCGCTTTAAGCTTTTTCATTGGTGGATATGGATAATGTGTGTTTTGGCAACTTCAGATCGTAGGAGAATGTGACTTTTGAAACAATTCATAGATTCCACAATTTAAATATAAATACGAAAATGTGAGTTTTTACCAGTTCTAATCTTTAAAATGGACAAGATAGCGTCACTAACTCTGTTTCGAAAAATTATGGACAATGTGAGTTTTGCATCTATATCCCTCATATATAATTAATTATTATGATCGATTTAAGAAATCTTTTCCTTTTTTTCATATGTGGTAGCTTAAGGCCTGGTCCCTTGTGACACGTCGCTTCTTAAATCTTAAAGTTATCTTTAAATTAAGTTAAGATCAGATTTTCATAAACAAGATAAAAATATTGGTGTTAAAAGAGTTTAGATAAAAGAAAAATTCATTATTAGAGTCTGATTTTACCAATAAAAATAGTGATACCAACTTCCTATGATATTTTCTTGAAAACTTAGCGTTAACAACTTTTAATTAATTAATATTTTGCCAAATCTAACCTTTTCTCTTTTAAGTATATTTTTTCAAATTTAATTCAATTATTGCTAGTAATAGACTGCACCGACAAAAAAAATATGAAAGTTGTGTGACTTTAAAATCCTAGAAAACTGATCATAACTACATATTTCCAGTTTGGGTTTTTTGATAAATTAAACAGCTCATGTAAGAGAATTTCAAAAAAATATTTGTTTTCTCCACCTCGAGCCATTTTCGAGAAAAAACGTATAATTTTTTTTCGGCATCAAAACAATTAAAATGTAATTCTTTTTTAATACAAACGAAGCAAGATTTGAATGTAAAAGAAAATTATGTTCTGTACATTTGTAACCATTAAAATCTGCCAAATAATGATCTTAAATTAAATTGATTCATTTATAAAAAAATGTTAAATTTTAAAATGGTAGTAATAATAAGTAGGAAGGTTTTGAACGAAAAATAGGGATAAAATATTAAATGCGATTTCTGTCAGAAACAGGTATCAACTTGGAAAACTAGACCTAGATCTATTTGAGTGATATTCTTTAATTGTATCTTAAGATGAAAATTATTGTTTAATTTTTGAAAAACCCATTAGACCATCTACGCCGTTCAGTACCTACTTCACAATTTTTAAGATTTTTTTCATATGTGCAGTTTATTACTAAAATGTCCATGGAATAACAAAGAATTGGTTAATTCAAATGTTTTTTTTTAAATTTTTCTTTGATTTAATTAAACTACATTTAATTAAACTACAGTGATAATGAATTATAATCTATTTAATTTACCACTTCATGAAACATCTGGATTTATAACATAGGTACGAATAAATCCTGACTACAAATCTTCCATTACAATATTTAGAAATTTCAAAATTATTTTAACAGCAAATTCTTCACAGAATTCCTTAGGAGAGAATAGAATTCCAAAAGGAAGCAGTTAATATCAATCTATATCAAAATACTCCAAAAATAAATCCGAAGAAACTACTCTAATTGAAAATAGTTACTAGCTGTAATCTGGGCCCTGCTGTAGAAAGTTTGTAGTATACATGCGTCACAGACTATTTAGAGGGATATTTTCCTTAAAAACGCCTATTCGAAACTTAGATTCCGTAAAGATGAAAGACAAAACTCAGACTGTTGAATATGAGAAACATTATTGTAAAAACAATTTCTGAAAAACTCACGTTTCTTCAACAGTGAAATGTCATAAACACAGTTTTCAAACTTTCATTCAGTTTCTTAAGAGCATTTAAAGATACAGGTTTTGGACTACTATTAGGGCATTGAGAGGTCTCAGCTCTCAAGAAAATATCTGCCATCAAAAAGTAACTTTTAATAGATCATGGGGTCTTTAGGAACTCCTTTTTTGAGATAAGCATTTTTTGACATTAAAAATGAGGCTTTTTGTTTACATAAGACTTTGAACACATTTCAAGCTGCTATTTTTTAATTATAACAATATAAGTTGAAATAATTTTTTTTTTTATTAAAAGATATGGGATACTAGATTAATACTATTTAAAAAATAAAAAAACAAGCCTGCCTCCTATTTCACCGGTGAGTCAGTACTCCTTAAATGTTAAATCATATTGAAATGGCAAATAATTGTTTGTAAACAAAATTAATCCTTGATTCACAACGACTGAGGTTACTAGACGTTTCTGGGAATTTATACTACAATCATATGATTTTGGCGCATAAAAATCAGTGGGTTGTTAAACCATTTTTACTGTTCTTAATTATCAAAATAAGGAAAAAAATATGTGATCAATTAATTGTAAAAAAAATAACAAAGCAGTATTCCGTGACTAACTAGGTTCTTAAGAGAATTAAATAGCACTTTGTTTTTGATAGATTTTAAATTTAGTTTCTATTTTAACTTGAACGTTGTTTATTTTAATTCATTTTGTTAATTATTGCCATTTTCCTACAAGGCATGACGAAATATCGTGAATACAGTTGTACCTCCCAAAACACACAACTTGAAAGTCGTTCGAGTTGTTTGATCTAAGAAGTTTTCTAGTATTATGGAGCACATACCTTCAACTATATACAATTTTTGTAGTATACGCACCAGTATAAAGTTGCCTATTTATTGAGTGAAAAACTGATAGATCTAAAACAAGTTCTAGGTAAATGCCGGAAAGTTTTTACTAAAGTTTTAAACGAGAATTGTTCAATGTAATTAGTTTAGAAAAGGAAATTGTTAACATAGGCTTTCTGAACTACCCAACACACTGTTTTGAATTTTTCTTTTGCATTCAAATAATTTCACTTTTGTTACCTCTACATTCTGCACTGATGTTTTATTTGGAAATTTATAACTGACCGAATTCGATAACAGTGTTGAACAAGATAATGAAATATGTGGGTATTCGAAGAATTTAATTTTGTTTTCTTTAAATTTATTTGTATTATATATAGGTTATCTGTTACTGTGTGGTCATAGGGGAACGTGTATATTTAGGTGTTTTACATAGAATTCTGAAGTATGAAGAACAGAGAGGAATCAAAAAGTTTAAATATTGTATTAAATAATTCGATTTCCGGCAGATGTTAAAAAAAGTTTATAGTTTCTCTTGCTGGGGTCACTCCAGGAGGGTTAATTGATTTATTGTCTTGCTTTTAGAAACAATTAAACACTATTTCTTTGGACATGACGTCATAAGGCATAGCAGCATCTGCTGTTTGTAAACATTTAAGCGTAGTGCAAGTTAATTTTCTTTGGCGAAAATCTGAGTTATGTTAGTTATTTTGTTATCCAGTAGGCTCATGTAAGTTGTATGAAAAAATTGACAACCACATTTTACTGGGGCTGATTTTGGAAGTGTACGTTTTTACAAATCCAACTAAATTTTTAATTGTAACTAACTAAAAGTTGTACCAAGTGGTCGAACTAAAATCTCATATGATGGTAACTTGAGTAATGGATTTTATTCAAACTTTTGAACTTATTACTTCAGTGTAACTTTTGGATAAATTAAACTTATCTGTACATGTTTTTTATTCAGCAAGTTAATTGTTCCTCAAAGAAATTTTCGAAAAATTAGTAGAAAATTTGTGTAAAATTTGACTATTATACCTTTTTTGGTTTTCAAATTACAGCAGCTATTCTACATTTTCTGGAAATATTCAGAGGCTGTATCTCTTAAAGGGTGAACATTTTATTAGGGTCATTTTTATGCAAAACGTGTTCTTTTTAGCTCTAGATTCAGCGGTACCATTTGTGTTACTGCTTTTGAAAACGCCCTGTATAGTGATGTATTTTTGTATTTTGTATTTGTCTGCTTTTTGTCAGTGTGGGATTTTTGATAAGCAAAACTATTTTCATAAAAAAAAACTGACATCCTTTTGCAGTATGGGTTTATTTCACTAATTTTTTAATTTTTTAACAGGTGGTAATGATCCAATTAAATGGGCCTTTAAATCGCAATTTTGGTGAACTTGCCTGATATTTTTTTTTTGTTAGTTTGAGGTATATAATGACAATATCTAACTGACAGTAATTCAGTAATTTTTTTGTCAACCTACCGCCAGGCGTAAAAAAGATAAAATAAAGGGGTTTTTCAAGATAACTCAAAAGTGGTAAGAGTGAAAAAAGTTTCTTATAAAAGTTGTAGAGCTTAAAATTATACATTAAAATTATAAATAAAAATGGTCTATTGACTTTTTCTTGTACTATTAAAATTAACAGAGCTAGGGAGACTAGAAGTTAAAGGATGATTTCAGAAATCTGAAAAATCATAACAAGCAGAAAAATGAACGAATTTTATATACAGGTTCGGAAAGTCCCCACAGTACATCGGCCGTTATGTTAGAGCGATAAAGTAAGTCATAGAAATCCGTGCGATAGACAAGGATGGTTACATTGAAGACGTTTCATAATCTGAATAGTCAGTCCCACTTCTAACCCGAAACGGCCGGTGACTATTCAGATTATGAAACGTCTTCACTATAGCGATCCTTGTCTATCGCACGTATTTCTTTACTTTACTTTGTCGCTCTCATGTAAAGGCAGATGGACCATGTGGATTTTCCAGCCCTGTATATATTTTTTCAATCTACTCTAAAAAATGTAGAATATTTTTTCAGAGATATATTTTTTAATTTTTCATAAAAAAGTTTTAACAATTTTAAGTTTCTAATCGTAAATTTTTATGATTTAACACTAAAACAATTTTTTTCTATGCCATTCGATTGATTATTTAAAATAATGAGAAGTTACTTTCGAAATTTTGTTTTACGTCAAAAATAAAAAATCACGTTCGCTTTGTGAAATTGTTATAACTTTTTATTAAAAATTAAAAAATGTATCTATTCCTCTGAAAAGATAGTTTACATTTTTTAGAGTAGATTAAAAAAGTTATTAAATTCATTTTTTTCAGCTCGTTGTGATTTTTTAAATTTCTGAAATTGTCCCTTAACTTCTAGTCTCCCTAACTCTGTTAATTTTAATAGTACCATTTTTATGTAGAATTTTATGCTCTACAACTTTTATAAGAAACTTTTTTCTAGCTCTTACCTCTTTTGAGTTATCTTGAAAAACTACTCTACTTTATCTGTTTTGAGGGTTGAAAAAAAAATTACTGTCACTTATTGTTATTATACAGGATGTTAGAAGTTTGACTACCTTAATTTTAACAAACGATAGAATACATTAAAATAACCAAAAAAAAACCTTATATGACATCGATCCTAAAATCAACCATTTTCGAGAAAAAAATTATCAAAATCTCCAACTTGATGTATAAAAGTTTGATTAATTAAGCAATATTGACATAACTGCATGCATAGAATACCTTAAAATACAATGTTTATCACTTTTTTAACTGCTTTATGCTTAATTCTAAAAAATAATCAGCGTTATAATAAATTTAAAATCCGATAAAATTCATATCGAGCGATATGACAACGGCGCGGCGGTTTATTAACATGAGGTACTAAGGTATCCATCAACCACCAATACGCAATTTAGTTAGTATCTGGATTCGACCGTGTCGGAGTGTTTTTTGCGTACCAATATTTCCTTTTCTTGAGGTGTTTTCCAGCGAGCGCGAAAATTGGATTCGAAGGTGTCGTGCGTGCATCGAAAATGGTACTGGACATTTTGAGCGTAGGTTGTAGTTTGTTTTATACTAGTGCGTTTAAAAAATTACTGAATTTTGCTTTTTGGTAAGTACCTAAATTATTTTTAATACGTATGATTATTTGGACGACGTGAATATTTGGGTACTTTAATTACATATTTTTCAAATACGTAATTTGATTAAAAGTTAAGTTCCTATTTTAAGAGATTCATAATTAATAAGAGATTCATAATTAATAAAATTCAAGCTAAAATTTAAACACAACGCTATCTTCGTACTACAAAATCGATACATTTTATTTTATTTATTTAAAAACTGGAAAACAATTATCTTGAAATTTACTAAATGTTTCACAATAATAATTGTTTACTTTTTTCCGTAGGACAAGTCTGCCGCGGTCAGCAGTTTAAGCGCTGTTGTCCCCAACACTCTTACTCCCCAAACTCCCCAATATTAATACTCGCTGTATTTTGAAAACAGTTAATCTTACGCCCCTGTAATATACAACTTTTTTGTTCATTTATGATTACTCCATCTCATACTGAAGTAATGGAAGTCAAACTTCTTACCTCAACTTAACTTATATAAAAAATTCAGGCAAGTTGACCAAAGTTGCGATTTAACGGCCCATTTAATTGGACTATTAAAATACCCCAAAAATAAAGAAAAATATAAGTAAAAAGAATATGTGAACATGTTCATTAAATTAAAAAATTAGATACGATAATTGTAAGCATAAATGCAAAACCCGCAAAGTTAATGCTTTCCATTTCTCTCCAATCTAATTTCTTCCTGGCTCCAGTTGAAAAATCGCCAGTGAAGACATGCCGCCAGCAATAATTTATTTTTTATCCGCAATTTCCGCAAAATTTACGGCCGCGTTCATCGCAGGCGGAGCCCTCCCGGGATGTTGGCCGTAAGAATTACCATAATTAGTGAGACACATGTAAAATGCATAATTCGAAATTGCACTGCGGTCAAGAGTCCGACTTTTATTAGGGCAATTCGCCTGCCTTCATAATTTACTGTGGCCACTGGGAACTCACAGATACCGTGCCACAAACAGACAAAGACGGTCTCTGTGAAAGTTCGGAATATTTGAGTGGACCATAAATAGGTTTAGTGAGAAATTGGGTACCGTTGAATTAGCAGCTGTATAAGTCAATTCACTCAAGATAGAAAATTTATGTATACAGGGTGTCCGCAAATTTCACCGACAACGTTTGACGGCATATTCGCGACGATAAATAAATACGATCTACGAAAAAAAGTTAAATACAAAATTTTTGGTTTTTGAGTTACAAGCCTTCAAAGTTGTCAAAAATAATACGACCACTGTAAAGGTTTTGACGGCTAAAAGGGAGAGGTAACCGGAGAAAACTGTCACCCAGTGTATTGATTTGACTAACGTTTTTAGAAATAATACGCCATAATAGTCCAAATAAATATAACAAAAGGGTTATGAAGTTGCTAATTAAATTAGTTTTATTTTTTACAACTTTAAAGGCATGTAACTCAAAAACAAAAAAGTTTTTATTTAACTTTTTTTCGTAGATAGTGTTTATTTATAGTCTTGAATGTACAGTTAATGTTATCGGACACCCTGTATGTATTAAGCTTATACTTAAATGGATACACTTCCGAATTCAAAATTCATTAGAGTAGATTTTATTTACAACCGGTCGTTAAGTGTGTGTCGTTAAGGTACTTTATGATCTAGCTTTCCGTGTGTTAAGTGTAACTTTATCGTCCGATTGCGGTAAAATAACTTTAAATGTCTTGATCTGTCTGATAAAGATAGGAATTGCTAAATCATGAAAGTAAGCTTTTGACAACTCTTTGTTATATGTATATGTTTACGAGCCACGTGATCGCTGATCCTCCTAGACAACCAACATTACACGCCTGATACTGTCAACTAAAAATACCTAAATCTTAATGTCACCAGTATTAATGATTCGTTTACAATGAACAATGACAAACCACTAGAATATCGTGAAATATTACATCAATCACAACCAGTGAAACGGAATATTGTGTTTTGATGTAATCTTGATCTTATTGTTTTAGTAATTTTTAATTCTATCATTAGAAACAAAGTTACTGGTCACCTGGCTTGAAATCATTTATGAATGCTCTGTACTATACTTTAATCGTGTATGTATTATGTATACAGAATGTCCCGAAATTCATGCAACAAAATTTGTTCATAGATTCTTAAGACAAATTTAGGGGACCCGTATTTTTTCTTTTTGCCAACTGGCCCCCACTTTCGGAGTTACAGCCCCCTGAAATCTGCCCCTAAGAAGTCTTTTTTATATCTCAAAACCATGTTGTACGAGAATCACTAAAATTGGTACACAGGGGTTTTATGACATGTGGAATCTCACAGTGCTACGCTTTTTAGCTAGAAGCCCCCTTAAGACACTTTTTCGTGGGCCCCCTTGTCTTTGGAACCAGAAAAATTTAGTCGCAAATTTGATTTTTTTTTTAAATTATTAGTTAGCTAGAAAACCATTGAATTTAGAACCTATTTTGTCTCTTGATATTTGTTTCGTGAAACGCAATGTTTTTGAGGAAAATGGCGAATCACGATATGCATTCGATAATATTTTGACATTTTTCTCGAAAACATTGCGTTTTACGAAAAAAGTATAAAGAGACAAAAAGTTTCTAAATTTAATGACTATCTAGTGGACTGATAATTTTTAAGAAATTTAAATATGCGACCAAATTTTTTGGCTCCAAAAACAAGGGGGCCAACGAAAAATTGTCTTAAGGGGGTTTCCCGCCAAAAAACGTAGCACCATCAGATTCCACATGCCATAAAACCCCTGTGTACCAAATTTAGTGATTTTCGTATAACAGGGTTCTGAAACATAAAAAAAAGATTCTTTTTAGGGGCGGATTTCAGGAGGCTGTAACTCCGAAAGAGGGGGCCACTTGGCAAAAATAAAAAATACGGGTTCCCTAAATTTGTATTAAGAATCCGTGACCAAATTTTGTTGCATGAAATTCGGGACAATCATAACAATGGTTTAGACCTGAGGCATATTTCCCTTTATTCACTATAATTATTTTTAATCCTCTGGTATAAATTTTTCTTTCTAAATTCTGTCTTCAAAGTTTTCTTTAATATTCAATGTTCATTGTTTGCAACCTGCACTTGTACATTTTTGGACTCTTAATTGTATTTATTGACATTCTATTTCTACCACGAATTGAAACTAATGCAGAAGGTTGCAAAAGAGTAGGACAAACCGCTCACCTCTGAATCTTTAAGAGAAAATAATGGTACTTTCCGTATTTAATTTCTTATTTAGTCGGCTCTTATTCAAAACAGATATTAAATCTATAATTTAAAAAAAAATATATTATAATTATTGATAACTGTCTTTATTTTAGACTGTAATTTTGAAAAAAGTCAAACCTAAACGAAAAAAGCCTTTCACAGATTAAAAAAATCGTAATTCAACTCTTGCATTTAAACTTTATTAGTAAGATGGAAATTATAATAATTTTTGATCTTAAAAAATACATGTACAGAGAAAAAATTGGATATTTCAATGACTATTACAGATTTTTTTCTTTGTTTGCATTCCAATTTTTTTATCTAAATGCATTGACAATGTGTATAACCATGAAATAAATGTCCCAGAATATTTCAAGTGAGTATTAAAATGCTTTTTAAATATTTCATTTTAAAAAAGAGGCATCTAAATACAAAATAACATGAGGTGAAATCTAACATTTTCATCGAAAAAAGCCAGTAGTTAATGTGGTTACTTGTTTAGAACACCCTGTGTACTTATCGAAATGAAAAGGCTATAATTTTTAAGTAGTTTCAATGAATTTAGGAAGCTAAGAACTTTAACTAATGATATTATGGAAAACTCTGTGAATTATCATTGTTAAAAAGTTTATTTCACCTAGTGCGAAACCAGTCGTGATTTCATCGTATCTGCATATTAGCAAGCTACTTTATTTATTAAATTATAAAGGTCTCTAATTATACCTTTTACTTCAAGGAAATTGCCTTTAAAATAGTCTGATTTTTCTTAACATCCTAAAGATTACAATCACGTATACTCAAGATATTCAAGCAAAACAGAAAGTACATTTAAAGTTGTTTCTTACTTGACTTTGATCCTGAAGAAAAAAACGATTTTGTTTCGTTAAAAAAGGGTAGTGAGATTTAGGAAAACATTAAAATTTAATATTATTATTTAATTAATTATTATTTTATTATAATTAATTTATTATTATTTAAATTATAATAATAGTCCTGCTTTCATATGGGTTTACCTATATTTTTTATCATTAAATTCTTGTACGAATGCAGTCGGAGATCATATGGTCATCTGCACAAACCAGAAGGAACTGTTCGCCTTACGGTAATCTAGTCGACTTGCTTTTATAATTTATTGTGGCTACTAGATCTTGCAAATACAACACCATAAAGTGGCAAAGATGTCTTTATCGCTCGGCCTCTCTAAAAGCAAACTAAGCTATCTTAAAATGGTTATAAATTTTGTTAGTTACTGCCTGTTGTCGCTAAAGTCAATCGCAGTTATAAAACCGTAAGTGAGTATTTCACTGTATATAGGTAGTTAATAAAATAAGTTTTCTGTCAGCAAAATTTTACCTTGGTACATGGAAATTGGTATTAAGATACTGGTTGAGTGCAAAAGTATTATTATACATTACAGATTCCAAGTCCCAATAGATTTTGGCCCTAAAGGTTTAAACTTAACAAACTGAAGAAGAAGAAAGAACCTGTTGATCCCTTTTAATTTTTTGGGGCTGAAAATAAAAACTGCTACTCAAAAGTGACTTAAATTGATTTTGCAACTATTGTAGAAGAATTAGGCAATGAATTTAAACTCCTTCATTAAAAACTATCGATTGATTCAAATGTGTATCAAACTATTGATCAACTCTTTATATTATACATGTGCTAGTGGTCAACAACTCTCCCTTGTGTCGGTCACCATCGTGTCACATATATCGGGAAGAGATTACTATACATTCTTCGTAAATAAAATTTGCTGCGCCTGCGCCTATTCAATATTTTACTGTAGCTATGTCTACTTATTCTCCTAAGCTATATTTAATAATATTGTATGAAATAGGAATAAACGTTTATTGAAAATATCGGTTTTACAAAATTTATTCAGCAACTGCTATCCTGCCTAGTATTGCTTCTGCATAAAAGTAATCTTAAAATTCCTTGTCACGTAATTAATCCTACAACTAAAGAAAACCAGTGCATCATTCTTAACAAAAAAGCCACTACACGAAAATTATATTACACCATTATGCTCAGCTCAATAGTTATTTTATCAAGGCTGACCTAATTTTTTTTCCAAACTTGCTTTGTAAATTGGTATTGAATCAACCAGAATTCCAAAAAAGTGTTATTATCCACAATCACTGGTACAACGAGCACATGTCAGTGCTTAGAATTCTGCTAACCTAGAAGCTAATACTTGTTTGTTTCCTTCTATTTTCCAGGATTGTAATTTACGACACCTTAATTTCAATATAAAATTTAAATTTGCTTTTCTAGATTCTGTTTTAATATATTTTTATGAACTGATGCTTTTCCTTCGCGTTTATATTAAAGTGTTATTGTTAATATATCAAGCTTCAACTTCAAAATATAAAGACGCCCTTTACATAGCAGTTTGTTTCCACTCTTTCTGGAAATTGTATTCTAAATATAAGCGCCCTACAAAGAAATTAATAATCAGGTCAAGGTAGAAGTGCCGTTTGACGTTTATTTTAATTAAGAGCAGGGAAAACAAAGGTAATACATGGTACTTTAATTTGGTTTACTTTAGTTTGGTTGCTAAGTGTTGATTTACGTTGTTAAAAGAAACAAAGCCTTAGTGTGACAAAAAGGGAAGACGAAAACGAGGAATCGGAATGGGCAATTATTGTCAATACTCGATAACGGAGTATATAGATATAACAAACCTAGTAATCAGTTTTACACGATATAAAATTTTAAGGTAAATAATCTTCTCTTTAGAAGAAACTTTGAAACTGGAGAGGATTCTAGCCAGAATCTGTCAGCTGTGTGCACTGATCAGTGTGCAGTATTATGGTATATGGTTCAATGTTATTAGCCTACGATGTTTCCTTGGAAGAACTTAATCGAAAACCCATTAGAAAATGGCCAAAGATGAAAATTGTTCTTTAGGAATTAGTTTTATGAACAAACTGCAGAAGTAGATATGTATTCACATATATCCGCAGTTATGATCATTATCTCCAGGAGGAAAAAAGTCCTCTAAAGCCAATATAGAAGAATTTCTGGACCAGGTTAAGGAAATATATCCAAAAATTAGCTTCACTATAGAATTGGAAGAAAATGGTACCCTTCCTTTCATATATGTCTTTGTCAAGAGGAAACCAGATGGTACCTTAGGTATCATCCCATCACCATCTCATCACTATTCCGCTCTAAAATGAATAGCTCTGCGAGTCAGAAAGAACACTTGGATCAGAAACACCATCATTTACACTAAGCTCTCAGTAGAAATGGATGTACAAACAGAAGTATTAAACAAATCATCAGTACCCAAAAACAAAGAAAAACCAGGTTAAAGAAAGTGTCACCTAAAGAATAACAATGGAAAGAAATCAGCAGCACATGACAGAAACAGTGCACTAAATGAATTTAAATGATACCAAAATTTTAATAAGAGATTTTGGTTAAGTCTACAAAGAATAGAAATACAGAAGAATCGAAATTATTTCAATAGGGATAAACTTAGAACTACTTTGGAATTTGGAAAATATACATATATTTGTAAAAATTAAGGACCAGAACGTCACATGACAGTATTGACCTCAAACCATACACCGGAACGAACGAAATATAAACAGTGACCAATAGACTCAATTTATATTTTTTTTCTGAAGAAGAGAGCGATATGTTTCCTGAAATGTAGCAACCAGCCCGGAAACTGTTCAATTGGCAGAATCCACAGAATCCACCACCGCTTTTCTGCTTCTCCGAAAAATCGGCACCAGAATGAGACAGATTGAAATGGCTTTCCGTTAGTTTTAAATACAGTCGTCATAATGTTAAATATTGTTCACATCCAAAAAATTATTAAAAATGTGTATGCAAATAATATTTGTTTTAAAATAAATAAGGAAAATAGTGGGATCTTATAAATAACCTAGCGAAAAAGGAAGATTAAGCACATATTGAACAATAGATACTAAGTTAATTTGCTTCAACCGCAATTAAAAAGTGCTACTTCTTAATTAATGCACGATAAACCTTTTAGAAACGCAACTACAAGGACCTCCGCTGCAGGCCACTTTCCACCATAAAGACTGCATTAATTGGTCGAGATTGTAGCTGTAATAATAACAGTAATCAGAGACTGTGTGTGCGTTAAAAATGATCTTATCTTCGAATTTTGCCGGACACAACTAACGCTGTCTAAATGAAAAAGCGTTTTAATTGCTGTAGTTGTCACCTAATGAAATAAAACCTATTATCTTATGTCAAATGTTTGGATATGTATGTTGAATGTGTAACTTCTAGATAAAAAGGAATTTGTTAGACTGATTAAATGGAACCTGACCTAAAAGCACAAATTAATATGAAAGAGAAAAGACAGTAACAAGGTAGTTTAACCTAAAAAAAATTCATATACATATACTTAAAGTATTTATTTTCAAAGTAATCGATATAAAATTCGTTACACCTCGTACAATATCAAGCAATCACCATCCTTACTATCAAGCTCATTTTTAAATTTTTCGTTTCAGTGAATCGTCAGATGTTTAATAAGGAACTACTCTGCAGCCATATAAATTATTTCACCGTTTTTAAATTCTCACTAGTATTCATAATGTGTTTGTACGATCTTGGCGCCATTACGGCAAAAACTGTTATTTGGGTGCAGGACTAACAGTACATTTGTAGTAAAACGTGACAGCATATGCCTCAATGACCGATTTGATTTTAACCTGTGATTTTGACCCACATATTATGCTTTCTTATAACGAAACCGTTTTTGGAATCTCCCAATTTTTCATACGTTGTGGCTTATTAAAAACATGAGCAACGTGTAACGTTTTTATTAATGTTTATACAAAGCGTAAAACAATGGTGGGCAAAAAATTAGCAAGCTTTAAATAATTTTTGTGACACTTTTGTAAATTAAAAAAATTAAGTATAAAAGATGCATTTTTTCTTAGGTTCAGGGCTATTCTACGAATTCTTAAATATGCCCATTGTTATTTTTTCGTCGAGCTACCCCAGTTTTTTTAAAAAAGAAGTTTCTACGATGAATAGGAGCCGAGATATTGCAAAATTTTACAGCGCGCATCACTTTGAACTTTGGATTTCACTTTTCTCGCATGCGCGTCTCGCTTGGACGAGCTACCCCCAACCACATATCTACCCCAGTACCACGCCGGACAGTTTACTTAGCAAGTATCTTCTGTTTAAAGGGCTCGTGAGTCGTTAATTTTCCACATTTTTCAATCCTATTCACGGGAAATCGTAGTTTACGTCGTAAACTTTATTTTGCGAAAAATTCAAGTTTATAATGTTTATAAAAATTGCGCTACGATTTTTTTAAAAATTCTTATCTTGGCTCCTGTTGGTAGTAGGGGTGCTTTTTTAAATTTGTATTTTTTTTTGCCAGCTATCCATTGCATCTATTTTCGGTGAGGTAGCATAAATAGCAACAATTTTATTCAAATTGTTTTTAAGCGAAAAACACGGTTTTTAATGCACAATTTGAGAATGTTAATGTCAAAAAAACGGTGATATTTTTTAATAGATCGCTTAATTACGTCTTTAAGCTTAGAATGACGCTTTCAGAATCATGTTTGGTTTATTAACGCCTGTACAGAGGCATAAAGTTCATAACTTTCGGAGCCCCCATTGTAAACAAATTGAATTGTGCAAAAACTATTGCACCTACAGCGCCACTTTTGGCACACTTTTAAAGTATGACAAAACCCTCAACCTGTCATAGTTTTTATAAAATTTTAACAATTAATTCGATAGATAAACAAATTAAAAAATGGGCACTTTTCTTGTTTTTTTTGCAATAACTGTTTTGTTTATTAACCGATTTTAATTTAACAAGTCTCATTTTGTAGATAATTTTATTCCCTACAAGCTGTCTGCTAGTCACTTTTCGCTAAAATTGATGGTTTTTCCTGCAAAGTGAAAAAACTGTTTTCCTCACTTATTTGTTTAAATAGAAAAGTTAGTTAATAAATTTTTTTGACTCACGAGATGAGAGATGTCTTGTATTATGTTCCTTTAGACAATTTTACAATAATCTCGCGGATAGGAATTTTTTCGAGTAAAAATTTTATTTGCTTGGCCTATTTTTCAGAAAATGTACTATTGGTATGTTTTTCTGAATTAAGTAAAAGTATGAAATCTTCATTATGGTCAATATATGCGATGCTCAGAGATACTTTGAATGTCTACAACAAATCGAAAGTATCTGAAATCAAAAGCATTCTTGTAACGGCAATTAAGTGGATATAGAGCTAAAAAATTATGCGTTTTAGAAAATGAATAAACATTTCTAATAGAGTTCCTTGATGATAGGTACTAAGATAATTATAAATAAAATTACTTTCGTTAAAAAACAAATTTTAATTTTTAATTTAGTAAAAATGATTCTAATGCATAAGTAGTAAATATGACACGTTAGAGCCTGACAGCTGTCACTAAAACTACGCCTTTAATGTCAATTGCAGAAAAATGTATTAAAAGATCTCCCAACTAGGGGATGTAACGTCATCAGTGATTATTTTAAATAGAAACCCTATATTTTTTCTCTTTCATGAAAGACATGTGAAGTTATACATCACCACCAAACTTCAAATATTTATTATTAGTCGTTCCCAACATACAGCTTGTTCAATATTACTCTTTTACCATTCTTGTAATTTTTAAAAATGTGCATTATCCATTAATTTTCTTCTTCAAATTGGTATTTTCTAAGGCGTAAAAGTAACAACATTAAAACAAATTTGAAGTTTGATACCTATTCTAGATATGTACCTAAATAGTAATTTTATTTCAGTTTATCCACTCTTCAATAACCATTAACCCCAAAAAATTTATGGGGCATGATTGTATTATATATCAAATCACTCAAGGTGGTTTCTTTATGTAGGATCTCCCTATTGCTGTTACCATTGTGATTTGCAGTCATGTAATACACTGACTATTCAAAATTATTTATAATTTTCAGCGTTGTCCTTTTGTTTCTTTTATTTATCCTTAGAACATCTTTCTTCTTCAGCTGCTTCAACAATCCGGCTGTAATTCTTTCTGTTCTTGGACGGTAAAAACAAAGCTCGTAGACGACTAGTCCCAGTTACTCGGATACTACGCTAACAGTATTTTTCTAATATAACCCGACGAGTTCTTCAAATTCGATGTTGGAACGGTTCTCAGCCCGATACCACCGCCGCTTCCGGGGGGTCGTTCACCGATGGACGTGAAGATGAGCCAGGATGAATGGAGAATTTTATAATCTTGTACGGGCAGCAGACCGACCGTTACAGAGCCTCAACTTTGTGACCTGCATTCCCGATATCTTGTGCCGATGTTGCCTATTTGGTTCGTTTCTCGGCAGACCTGGCTTGCTGAAGTCGCTAAACGGCACTGATTGTTAGTGGAATATTTTTTAGCCACAGTTATCAGTTTATTACCAGCATTAAATAGGCTCCAAAAGGACTTTTTGTTACCAGCAGTCTTTTACTGTAGCAGAAATTTTTTGTTATAACCGCTAGGTTCTCTACCTGGGGTTAATTGCTATTTGGGACTCCTACCAGTAATTTTTCAGAGCTTATTAAGTGATTCTTTTGATATTACTATGCACTTATGCTTAGTTCTGTTATCAACTTTGATTTTAACTATTTATTTAAAACATTGGATGCGAGAAAGTTAGAGATCTTACCAAATTGTTACTTTTTAAATATAAGTAAAATTCTATATACAAAATTAAAAAAAATTACTACGAAGTACTATTTCAGGTACTAATTTCCTCAAGATAGAAAGACGATCAATTCGTCTTTCCTGACACAATGTTGTCCATAAAATGCTTGTGCTTTGCGTTTTTCTGGCACAATTCAAGTGCATTAACAAAATGTCTAAACGAAGTGCTAGAAATATTTTTCAACCTAATTCTTATTATTCTTAATATATCTGATTGTAGTGTTTGATTATTTTTTGTGAGCGTGGAAAAATATATCTCAATATTTACCCTTATAATAGTAGAGTTAGAGTAAGAATTTATTACTTTACTTTTATAGAGCGCGTCTGCTATTATACCATTTTATATACTATGTAAAAATGTAATTCAACCAAAAGCTTGTAAAATAGAGCTGTTGTCATTTTGATATATATTTCTCTGACGAATTATTACCGGTAGTGTTATTGAAAATTGCTATACCAGTAATAGGTTTATTTCTACAGCAGTTGAGGACTATTTGAGTCTATCACGAACATTTGACCAATTGATTCGTGACCTTAGAATCCTTGAAAATACTTAAGTGACCGAGTACATCTGACAATTTCAAACTGCTCTAGAAACCTAATAAGAGCAATATTACTAGTTTGATCGGCTACGCTTTGACAGTATCTAATAATGTCCTATAAAATTGTTTTTTTCTGAAAATGATTTTTTCTTGTTTTCCTAGTTTTGTTGTCGTCTGAAAATAAGAATAGTGAAACGGCGCTAATTTTAGCACTCCATTTATTTTGATGTGAATTGATTCTGAACAGTTGGCAACGTTGCTCAATATATACGTTTCAGTTCGATTTTTAATAGAGCGCGGGAGGTTATTAATGGTTGGTTGCGGGCAGTAGCGTAGCAAGAATAGGGCATAGAATATTGGAATAACATTTCAAACAAACAGTTAAAATTAAGTTGCTTACTTCGAAATGTACTACTGAACTGAATTTACTAATTTTTTTTTAATTAAATCTTTGTATTTATATCACAATTATTTGGGAATCTTCTGAGACTTCCTCGGTATTCTCTGAAAAGCTAGAAAAATTAGTATTCTATTTTCGAGAAAAGTTGATTGTGAGTTGTAAAAAACTCACCTCGTTATCGTGATCCAATTAAAACATACAGGACGTTTTTCATTTCAGTTGTAGTTTTTACCAAGGAGACTTTTATTTAGTTTTTTTATAACTTCTGTTTTTTGAGCTGTTTCAAATTTATATTTTCTTAAATGATTTTTTAAATCTGTTTATAATTTCCTTTCAAATTATGTATTATGATTCTTATACAATTAAGTATGAAATGAATGTATCTGAGATACCATTGAAAAATATTTTTCGAATAAATATCATGTACGTGTGATAGAAACATCATTTGGAATAAAATTGTATGTTAATTCCAAAAATCAAAAAACATGTAGGGTGTTACTTTTAAAAATATGAATATTAAGCATTTGTTGCAATCAAAACAATTGAATATTACTAAAATAAACTGAACATTGTTTCTAAATTAAAACGTTACCAAAATTTGAAAACGCCCTTTATCTCTAAAAGAAATGAAGATTTGGCCTTTCAATTTTTGTCAGAAGTGTCGAATTCTACTCACTCCCGCTTTAACATATACATAAAGCTTCAAAAAATTATAAAAAAATCAAGCGATAAAAATGCTTGGATATATCTTTCCACCATTATAGTATTTTTTTATACATTTTACTTATTACTAATCCAAATTCTAAATCAAAGAAAATACGTTATATTGATTTACATTTTTACTTCCTTGGACCAAAGCATGTGACCACTCTAAAAGCGGTCTTAGACCCTTGACAAATATGCGCGATAAAACTACTCGTGACTAGTGTGGGACTAGATACTCGGTCTCTCGGTCATTGCTTTCGTATTTGCTCATACTTGCACGTAATCGGTGTCTTCTCGTACATACTTCGTCGCTAATATTACCGCAGACTATATAATTTTCTGCTCTTAACCAGATCCACCCAGAAACGTATCAACTAACCATTTCCGAAATTATAAATTCAATGTTTTCAATGGCTTGTACCACAGAAAATGAATCAGTAGCTTACATAATTCTTAAATAGAAGATTGAACTCTAGTAACTACCATACGACAAGTGTTCTCCAAAAAGTAGAAATTAATATTGGTCAAAGATAAACAAATATATTGCTTACTTCTATACTGCATATTGTTATTTTTCTAAAAATTTGTGTTGGTTGATGCATGTTCTTATTTTTATTAATTTAAAATTTATTTCTCTTTGATGAACTAATGATCTAGCAGTTTTTCCAATCCACGCCTAAAGAAATCCGGTGATTTGGAAGTGTAGACTTCATCAAGTCAATTTTAAAGGGCGTCGTCGTTAAAGGAGATCCCTTGATGGTCGGTCGATATAGAGACGAAGAAATGAAATTTTGATGGAGCAAGATCAAGAAAATAGGGTGATCTGAACATCTAAATAGCAGCTACCGATATAATCATGCTGTAAAATCATCCGATGATAGATGTCTTCCAATTTTTATTTCAGCAGTAAACCTCAGCAGTTATGGTTGTATTCCTCGGAGGTAGTTCATAGTAGACGATGCTTTCTTAATCCCACAAAATGCAGCAGCTTACGCAAATGGATACCAGCTTTTCCTCGGGGATTTACCTTTACGTTGGACAGATTTTCTGTTCTTGGGATCGACATAGACACCATCTTTTATCAATCAATTTGTTGTTTCGCTCATCATATACTCCATATAGCCAATTTTTGAACTTTGCACATATGATGTAAAAGTTTTACTAGGATCAACTGGTCACAGCCCATCACATTTACCCTATTTACTGGATTGATTGATGTGCGTAATTATAAATTAATGTGTTCAAACGATATTCATCGAAGAAATGTCTTTCTGAAGGTGGAGAATGTCAAAATGCCCCTTTTTGAATAGAGAAAATAAGAGAATAGAGAATAGCGTTCTTTCCATGAAATGCACAAAAAGTGTTAATGTCTTCCGATGTCTTCACTGCTCTGTTACACGCTAACAAAAGGATATGCCAGAAATGCCTGCCTTTTTTCTACTTGATAATTCATATCTTTTGCAGATAATTTACACAATCTCTACATTAAACACAAGTGTATGATATTTACATGTGTCCAACAGTTATCAAAGGTAAAAAACGCTACAAATACTAGTAAGAAATTGATGCACCGCTTCTTTATCCTCCCCAAAAGCCTATACCTAAAGACATGATAATTAGAAGAAGCAACGTTAAGTCTATATGGAAATTCAAGAACTAAAATTCAAGCCTTCAAATAAAGCAGAAGCAACATAGCGGCGTTTTGTATAAGAAATATGTTGATGTAGAACACCCTTGCAATTCTGATTGCTTTAACGCCACCTCAAAAATTGCATATATTACACACTGTTCATTGTTTCATTTTTTTGATAGTGTTCCAAAGAACTGAAATACTTGAACTTCTTTACTGTAAAAATCATCGAAGGAGTTGGGGGCGGATCTACAGAACCAAAGTAGTAAATCAATAAGGATAATAACGAGCGTTCAAATAAAAACGTGGTCAAGTTGGTTCTGAAAATTTGGAGGTAGGGCGTAGCGTATAGCAAATGAACTTAAACGTCATCTGTCAAAGCGCTATATCGCCGCTATCAATTTGAATATTTTCGTTTTAAAAAGCGTTTAAAATGGTGTTTTCTCAAGAACAAAAAGTGTTTATCATAGAGTCCTACTTTAGAAATGGACGCAAGATTGATGGAATATGGAAGTATTCTATTGAGGAATGTTTCATAGAATTTCAAAATCAATTTCCCGGCGTTGTTGAGTACAAAATTTTTCAAAGTGCAGTTCAGCGTTGTGTTAATGTTTTTCGTGAAACGGGCAGTGTAACAAGAAAAGAAGGAAGCGGCCGACCTAAAAAGCGGACTGAAGAATTAAAAGAAAATGTCCAACAAATAATGGAAAATGCGCCAAGAACTTCTGTACGTGTTTTATCACAAATGGTGGGAGTATCAGTCGGTACCTGCCACACAGTGTTAAAAAAAGATTTGCGTTTGTTCTCCTATCGTTTAACTTGTCAGCAAGAACTTCATGAAGTTGATTTTCCGCGACGGGCTGTATTTTGTGAATGGTTTTTAAACAACTACGGTGAACTTCATAATATCACCTTTTTTTCTGATGAAGCCTGGTTTCATTTAAGTGGTTACGTAAACTCACAGAATATGAGAATGTGGTCTTCTGAAAAACCAGATAACTTTTTTGTCGAGGGCCCTCTACACGCTCAAAAAATTGGAGTTTGGTGTGCTCTCAATCGAAGGAGGATTTATGGACCTATTTTTTTTAATGGTACTCTTACTGCGCAAAGGTATAGAGAAGAAATTATCGCTCCTTTTGTTAACCAGCTGGAAGAAAACGAAATTACAAACTTTTACTTTCAACAAGATGGCGCAAGGGCACATACGGCAGGCGAGACGATGAATATGTTGAGGGAAGTTTTCCAAAATCGACTAATAAGTCTCAATGCTGAACATGAATTTCCACCGAGGTCATGTGATATTACGCCGTGTGATTTCTTTTTGTGGCCTTACCTTAAAAACACTATTTTTGAACTGCCTATTCCTGATTTAAACCATCTGCAGGCTCGACTTATAGACAAGATTCGTGAAATTAACAATACCCCGAGCATCTTAGAAAATGTCTTTAATTCTTTGAGGAACAGGTGTGAAAAGTGCTTGGAACAAGGAGGGGGACACTTTCAGCAGCTGCTTTAATTTATTGTTATAACAAGGAGGGGGACACTTTCCGCAGCTCCTTTAATTGTTTGTTATTGTTATCACGATTATTCTTTAAAATAAAGTTATATAGTCATTAACGTTATTGAAACTGACAGCTGCTATACAGCTCGTTGAGAAATGAGGTTAAGTTGGTCGCTATAAGCTACTCCCTACGTCCAATGTGTCAGAGCCAACTTCGACCACGTTTTTATTTGAACGCTCGTTAGTATGACAGAACATTGCAATCTCAAGAAACATTTAAGCAATGTTGAACTGCCTGAAAACAGCATGCATAAAAAGAAAATACTGTAACTAATCCATAGTGAAAAAGGATCCACTTCAAGTGGATCTATCTTTTTTATTGGAATATAATCATTTCTATTTGACAAGATACTGAACACTAAAGGCAGTCGTATATGAATCGAGAAATATGGAATTATAAATGCATGACGTGGCAATCTACTCGTCCATGTTACGTATCTTTAATTTTGACGATGTTGATATAAAAAGTCGTTGCAAGTAACAGAACATTCTGTATGGAGGTCGTAACCGTTCTTTTTTTACAGTGAATGTGATACGTCGTAATCGGTACAATCGAATGTAGCAGCGTTTTAATGCCACATTCTTCTGCTTGAAGAAATCTCGGCAACATATTGGTAATTTATACAGATATTCGTTACAACCTTTAAGTACAATAATTTGTGATTAACATGGAACATATTTCAGATGGCAACGACTCGACTGTAAGAAAGACCGTATTCCATTTACGGCAAATCCGCGGATATTTCGAAAAAGATGCCGTTGTAATACGAGGCAGCGCAAGTGGCAATAAAAGTTACGGATTTATTTATATAGAAAAGCTTGTTTGTGTGTAGTCCAGGTCGTCGACATTTGAGATTTTATATCAATTACATCACAGGGATTTAAAAATAGCCTGCTTATAACTAAGTCACTGTATAAGCGCCCCATAAATTATTCATCGATTTCCGAGATCGGAGGGAAAAGGAGGCAGGCCGAAATTGCTTTGTCGTCTAGGGCGGCCTTATTAAGTCTTTTGTTTTTTCTCTCGTCGTATGTTCGTGAATGGTGTTTGGTGTTCTGCAGTTCGCCGAACGGTATTGATTTTATCTTGCCTTCTATCTGGAGGACGTAATGGAGATTCAAATGCAGACGAAGCGATTTCACAGCAATTGCATCTTCTGAATTTCACAGACCATGTTATTATTATTGTCTTTAGAGTTGTGCTACGCCGAGAGAAACACTAGTTTTGTATTAAATCATTCCCGTCTATCCTAAACTAATATTTTTTCCCTTTAACATTAAGGTACATAAACTTGTATTAATCTTAGACGTGATATTCTGATAATGTATGTTTTTTTTTAAATATTTTTTGCCAGATTTTGAAGACATTTCAAATTTTGTATTTATAGTAGGTAATTTGTTGATAATAGTAACCAAATTACATTACAACTAGAAAAAGTTTCGAGATTACGAGAATATGGCAAAATTTATCTAAAACATTTTTTATAAAAGAATATATTTTAGAAGATCGAGCATTTTTTGAAACATATTGGGCATTGGCAAAAATAGAAAGTTATAGGTAGAAATGATTATTTATAGGCAGTCTATTTATTTCGATAAAATTAAAACTTGAACTGAAATAAAATACATACAAAATAAAAGAGTTTAAGATACAGAAAGTTCATAACAAAATTTTTTAAGAATAAAAATAACTTATGTATCAAAACATATACATTCAGTCTAGATAGGTATCTCCATACTAGTTTCTTTATACCTAAGTATAAAAAATATGTACGAAAGCACAGTATAAAGGCGGGTATCCACTTGTGGCAATGCTCCGTAACGTAACAACGAACATGTTACGGCCTGTTGCAAAAGGTGACATGGTCCGCTGCGAAAGTATGTGTGGTTTTGGTCGTATCACTCATTCCGTAACGTAATAAAATAAGGTTACGAGATGACATAGTAACATAAACTCGCACCATGAACCTAACTGCAATAATGAATTCGTCAATGCAATTGCAGTTAGCAGCAGCGTCATATATTTTATTCATCATTCAATTTTGAGGCATAAGAAATGCAAATCTCCGGAAATCTTTTCTTTACTCCACTCCATGGCACAGACACAGAAAAACGTTCTCTTCCTAGTCACTGCAGAAAACAGACTGACCCCAGACCATATAAAAAAGACTGACGAAACAAAAAATAAGACAAAATCACACATGCTATAAACAACGTTACTACCAAAAGGGCAACCCCGTCTTAACAGAAAGTACTGTTGCACTTCTTTGATGCGACGACTAAAAACCGACAACTGATGGTTCGTCCCGGATTAGTTACCCGTGTCAAATTTGTTACACGTACCATGCAACAATTTTCCGTCTCCACTAGCTGTAACATAACATGTTCGGTGTTACGTTACGGGGCATTTGACACAAATGGATACCCGCCTTAATACTATTGAGAATTATTATGCATTCTTATATACGATAAATTTAATTTACTGTAAAATTTCTACTAACTTGTCCACTTTTTATATTAAATGTATTTAGAGAAGCCTAATAATCAAGAAATATAATAATCAGAGATGTAAGCTGCCACTCTATTAATTTTCTAGTTTTTTTTCTCCTCACTCTACAAAATACAGATCCTTCATAAATGTTTACAAGCTACGTGACCGCTGACCTTAGGCATCCCAACAATGCACGATTGGTACTGGTAACAAAAATTCCCTAAATTGTGGCGTCACTAATATTAATTATTCGTTTACAATGAACAATGACAAACCGTAACGGCTACATTCGTGATAATGTGATCGCTAATTGGTTGCATAGAATTTCTTAAAAAATTACACCAATCAATCACAGCAGATCACAGAAAATCAAATTACCGTTCCAAACTAAATTACTGGTCACATGGCTTGTAATTATTATACAGCTACACAAAAAAAGTTGCCAGTACTTTTCATGCAACATAATATGTTATCCGTAGTATTTTTGCCTCATGATCAGGAATCCGGTGTTAGAATCGAGCTACCACATCACAGGAATATCTTAACCTCAAAAAACAGGTTAAAAATAGCAAGAATTCAAGAAAAAGTGCTAGAAAGAGTACAAAAAATTTTGTTTCCTTATTCAAACGTTCATTTACATGGTTAAGACCCCGCCGAACGCGAATTCGCGGTCAGAATTGATGATTCTTTTTCTAACCTTAAAAAAACGGGTCAATTCAAGTCAGATATCACGAATTTTCAAAAATTAACGAATTCGCGCCAAATTTGGTATACGTGGGTTTTCGGGGTTACTGATCACGGATCCGAGGTCAATTTTACAAAATTCAATATGGCGGATTCAAGATGGCCGGCCAAATTTTCAAAAAATAACCCATTCGCGCTAAATATGACATTCAGGAGTTTTTAGGGTCGCTGATTACAAATTCGAGGTCAGAATTGCGAAATCATTTTGTAATTAAATTTTTACCCCCGCTCCCCACGTTTACTGTTTACCCAGGGAAACAATAAACAGGGTGGGGAGATAATATTATTATATAATATGTTCGTCTCGTGTGAATCAGTTAAATAACTTTGTAATTCTGNGTTTTTCTGCCTCATTCTTCATTACTCTCAACAAATAAAATAAATCTATGCACTTGCATAAGTATATTATAAATAAACAAATAACTACTTATTATAATGTATTATAATATAATAGGGCGAGGAACTATACGAAATACTCCTCACTCTACAAAATACAGATCATAAATGTTTACAAGCTACGTGACCGCTGACCTTAGGCAACCCAACAATGCACGATTGGTACTGGTAACGAAAATTCCCCTGGTAAAATAGGCGTCACTAATATTAATTATTCGCTTACAAGGAACAATGACAAACCGTGACGTCTACATTCGTGATAATGTGATCGCTAATTGGTTGCATAGAATCTCTTAAAAAATTACACCAATCAATCACAGCAGATCACAGGAAATCAAATTACCGTTCCAAACAAAATTACTGATCACGTGGCTTGTAATAAATACACAGCTACACAAAAAAAAAAGTTGCCAGTACTTTTCATGCGACATAATATGTTATCCGTAGTATTTTTGCCTCGTGATCAGGAATCCGGTGTTAGAATTGAGCTATCACATCACAGGAATTTCTTTACCTCAAAAAACAGGTCAAAAATAGCAAGAATTCAAGAAAAAGTGCTAGAAAAAGTACAAAAATTGTTTTCTTTATTCAAATGTTCATTTATATGGTTAAGACCCCGCCGAACGTGAATTCGCAGTCAGAATTGATGATTCTTTTTCTAACTTTAAAAAAACGGGTCAATTCAAGTCAGATATCACGAATTTTCAAAAATTAACGAATTTGCGCCAAATTTGGTATACGGGGGTTTTCGGGGTTGCTGATCACGGATACGAGGTCAATTCTACAAAATTCAATATGGCGGATTCAAGATGGCCGGCCAAATTTTCAAAAAATAACCCATACGCGCTAAATATGGTATCAGGAGTTTTTAGGGTCGCTGATTACAAATTCGAGGTCAGAATTGCGAAATCATTTTGTAATTAAATTTTTACCGCCGCTCCCCGCGTTTACTGTTTACCCAGGGAAACAATAAACAGGGTGGGGAGATAATATTATTATATAATATGTTCGTCTCGTGTGAATCAGTTAAATAACTTTGTAATTCTGCATGTTAAAGTTAAAATAAACACGTTCTTATTTGTATCACTGCAAAATTATAAAAGTTATGAATTATTCTGCATAGATGATAAACAATTAAGTATATTAAATTTAAGTCATAGTTGAACTTTAACTTAATAAAAAACCTTGAAATCAAGAAAGTATTTATGAAAACGTGACTCATTTTCTTAATCAACCAAATTACGTATAATTCATTCATATGGACCTGCTATTAGAACTTTCTGATATTTACTATGTTAGGTACTTGATAATAAGTAGAAAATGGAATTATGGGCATATGGATATGTAAAAAATTACATTTAAAATAATGCTAAAGATTCCCTACTGACTGTCATGCTTAGAAAACTTTAGACAAAGGCCTTTCTGTTATCAGTACATATACATAAAAACAATTTGCTACATGAGATTGACTATGTAAAATAATGACTTTTCATAGTCAATCTTCATGACTCCATCATGCAATAGCTGACCTGTACTGTGACATAAAATGCCAACAATTTTTGTTACTTCAGAATTGTCTTTGGATACAGACTTGATTTATTGTAATTTTATATGACCCTCATTAATAATTTTAATAATAACAACAATGGCAACCTATAATTAATTGACCATTAGCATTTTTTAACGTTCTGTTGTAAATAGTAAACCTGTCTATACAGTATTATAACATAGGTATGTATTGCTTAACTTAAGGTTCGTTTTGCAATGTTACGACTGGCCCTACAACAGCTTTTCATGGCCATGAATGACAAATAATTAGAATTTATTGCGGCAGTCTTATTTTTTTTTTAATTTCCCGAGATCCCATAAAGAGATTTCATCTAGAAGGCTAAGTAAAAGGGAGATTTCCTCAATTTTTTGCACTCATTTACTTTCTAAAAGCAGATGGAGACGTGGGTGTTTTCAGTATTCCAATCAAATCCCAAATAAGAAAATAGAAATCTACCGCGGCAGGTTCGCATTGAAAGTAACGCAAGAAACCTTACAAGAACCTATTTATCGTAGCCACATACTTGGGTGCCGACAATTACGCAACCCAGTCGGTTTCATATATGGAGCCAATTCGATAGTTTCAATTTATTTGATTAAAGTGCGTTCCCATTCCAATTTGTCCGTAATCACGCGCTGAAAACGTTTCCAGACTATTACCTTTTTTTTTGTTTGATTCATTGCTAACACCTTGCGAATGTGCTCGAACAAGCCCGTCGTTCTGTACAACTTGACGAGATAGTATCTTGTGCCACAGTTTAATTTTTATTTTCTCCTTACGAATATAATTTATGGTTCTACGTGCGTAATGATATGTACGTTATGGTAAAATTTTCAATAACGTGTATTACAAGTAATCACATGGAATTTGTTTCAGGTTCTATGAAGCCTTTCTGTTACTGTTGCTCCTGTTTAGATTTATTATACACAAGAACACGTTTCGGCTAATAGCATGTCATTATTAAATTGTCAGGTCATTTACTTTTTCATAAGTGTTCTATAGTAGAGTCTTGTTTTAATGACGCATTAAAAGTGTATCTACTTAAGGTACGGTATTTTTAGTACAGAACTAAAAATTTGAGTCAATCAGTAACGGAACGTCAAAAGGTAACTTTATAAGTACCTAGAGTATATACAGTAACATTGAAAACACTTGCACCAACTTTTCATTCACGTTGTGGGGGCACTACTCTCCTGGTACGTCACACTCTTCACGTAAATAATAAAGTAATATTTCGACGTATAAAGCTAGAAGATATAAAAATTCCAATTATTAATGAGCTTAATATCCTGATATAAATATTTAGTTTTAAATCATTTCCATAATATTTACAATTACGGCATTGTACATACATTTAAGTACGTTTTCCTGCATTAAGGATATTTGTCGATGTAATTAATTTATCCAAATCCATTAATAGCCCTAATCCCAGAACGATGACAAAAAACACAGACACGTACGCTTGGAAAGGTACCTAATTCTTGGGATATAAATGTGAGATAGTAGATAGAAGTAATATTCACGTATTCCCAAGTTGCAAAATAAATTATTTGTTGTTTTTATTTATGTGGGCAGTAACGATGCACCCCAAAGTTTTAATATCGCTAAAATTCTTCTGTTTCCATAATTACTAATGTCCTATTTTGACCTTCCTGATAATAATTAATGAAAGCATTAGGAGGATAACCACATGATAATAACTCGGTGGTAGATCTGATAAGGTGAGGGACACACTTTGTTGATGTAATGTTGATCGGACATTTACATTTTCAAAAAAAAAGGGTGGGCATCAATTTTCTTAATTTACCTTGTATACTAAACGATTTTACTTATATTTTTAACCAATTGAAACAATAATTAAAAATAATTTCAAAGTCACTATACAATATGGACACAATTGGTGAATAATGTAAATTAAGTATGTAGTATGAATTTAGAATTAATACTTTTGAATTAATAACAAGCAACAAACAGCCCGACAAAAAAATTTTTGTTGTGTTAGAGACGTTACGCTACCTATCTTTAGTAAAATTTTTCTCAGAATCCGAAAATGATAAGAACAAAATTTTGTGACGTACGGATTACCTCCCACACACTCTCAATTCTCCAAAAATTAAAAAAATCCAAACTGGCCATCCAACCAATCTATTTTTAGTAAAATTCGCTGAATACGAACATGGCAAAAAAATTGATTGGACACGAAGAATCCCCCTACTCCTCCGTATCTCTTACTTGCTTCTTTCACAGATAAAATTAAATACAAAGCAAACATGGTAACTGTTTGGATTTTTTTAATTTTTGGGAGGAATCGAGGGTGTGTGGGGGGGGGCAATCCATACGTCAGAATTTTTTGTTATCATTTTCGGAATCACCAGAGACTAGAGATAGGTAGGATTACGTCTCTATTTTTTTTATATCGGCCTGTATATGAGAAAATAGTAGGAGTTACAAAGTTGAAAAGTTTATAAACTTTTAGAGTAATTTTTAATGGCAGGTAGAATGCATTAATAATAAATATTTTCAATAATCAAAGCAGTGCTTAAAAAACTTATTCAGAACCTCTGGAATCATCCCCGACTTGCATACCTACTTCATAAAAAAGGTGAATAGTTGTGACCAGTCTGGTAACTGACGTGTCATCTGCATTGCTAGTTTACTTAAATGTAATGACACACACACAAATTGCTAGTTTACTTAAACGTAATCATTAATTCTACTATAGTTTTCATTATGGCAACGTATGTCTTATTGTGAAGATTATTAGTGACCAAGTTATTTATTGCTTTTATTATTTTATTGAATTTTAAATTTATTACAACGCTAATTATTTTTTACAATTAAGCATAAAGAAGTTCAAAAAAAGTGATAAACATTGTATTTTATGGTATTCTATGCACGCAGTTATGCAGGGCCGGCGCCAGGGTATTTGACACCTGAAGCAAATATTTGCTTGCCGCCCTAAGAAAAAATATAATACAAGTTACTACTGCTGGAACAAATAACAGATTTATTAATAAAAAGTTATAAAAAATATTTTAATAGGCAAAAATAAATAAAAAAATATTTTAGCAAAAAAAAACAAACATAAATTATAAGAAACATTCTATAAAAAATAAACAGATATTCCCATAAAACCAAAAATTAAAAATATTCAATAAATACAAAAAAGAAACTAAATAATGTCAAAACGGGATCTTTATACATATCACATATCAACTTTTCTACATTTTTCATTAACAAAGTCATCAATAATATCATCGTAAACCAAATTATTTGTTATATCTTCCTCGATAGTAAGAATGTCTTTGTCCGTTAACCGTTCCTGGCCATGGTTGATCATAAATAATTTTTAATAATTTATAATTTTGAAAAAGAACGTTCTTCACTGGCCACAGTCACAGGAATGGGAATATGTAACGTTTCACAATAAAGCACAAGCATTCATTCGGGGTCAAAAAATGTTTTTTTCAGATTTTAATAGAACTTTTGTACATCAAGAGATTTTGATAATTTTTTTCTCGGAAATGGTTGGGTTTAGGACCCATGTCATATAAGGTTTTTTTGTTTATTTTAATGTATTATATCGTCTGTTAAAATTAAGGCCGTCAAACTTCTTACACCCTGTATAACAAAATAATCATGCAGTAATACTTATAAACGTAATCAGTGCCTTCTATGCAGTCAGCGGTTTCAAAAAAGTTTCCATCGTATCAATATTTTCACACCTGAATGTATTTACTCTATTTATTCTGCAAATATCATCTCCAAGTTTGTAATCACTCTGTATATGCAAACTTAGCTTTTGTTTAAGGAATTCAATGTATTTGAAAAAACTTAGCATTTGTGTCTTTAGCCTTTAATCTTGTGACAAATCTAAATAACCCTCAAACGAATTAAATCAGTTTTATGCCTTTCAGTGGTTAGCAATAATCCACTCTTATTCAAACAATTCAGCTTTTTGGAACAATAAAGTGAAAGAATTTATGAAAATGAGTGCATAATTTATACTTTTCCTTTATTTATAAAAACAGAATATCGTTGATATTAAGAACAGATCTGATTTGTACAATTCAACTAATATTCTTAATAATTTACGTTAGTTCGACAACTGTTTAATTCAATTTTATTTTAGGCAGCAGCTGGGACGATAATAATCGAACAAATTAAATTACCACCGAATTCTCGTCTCTCAAATATTCTAGAACCTAACTTTCTTCATGGTCCCTTCCTTTTCTCTTTTCTTTCCTAATAAATTATATGAAATTAAAATTTCGGTCTATGAAAGGTGCGACCCGACTGGAATCATGGTTGTCTATCGGTTAACTGTTCAGTCTCGGATTTAACAACCGTCATAAGGAGCCATCAATCAAATTAACAAGAAATGCCTATCCTAGTCTAAGCCGCTTCAACGGTCTCCCGGCATTGCGTGGTGCCAGCTGAAATTGGAATTCCTATAGTGTCGCTGTGCGTTTGGAATAATTAGCAGAAGGAATTTGGAAATATAACCGATAATTGTTTTGGATTATAACTTCAATATACGGGAAATAAGAGAAGTAACTTTTATTTTTGTTCTTTATTTCGTTTGTTTAAAAATAGAGGCACATTGCGTTTTGTTAAGTTTTGATTTGAACGTTGGAATAAATAGCGGGTTGTTTCCTTCTTCTGGTCGATGGGTCGATGATTATTTCGAATTAAATATTAACCTAGCAAATGTGTGAAAAACTGTGTGAAAAAACATTTTAAATATTCTTCCACTGTTTACGTGATCGTTTTAAAGTAATTTTCCTATAGTGACTATAGAAACATTGTATATTTTTTGTGTTTTTTGCAAATGGAATATTTTTTAAGACATACTGGTTTACCACAATAATAAGAAACATTTTTGAAACCGTTGATCGATTTACTCTTTTTACAATGTACACAAATTCCAATAAAGAGGTGTAATAACGCAATTGTCATCAACGAGTCCATATGTTACCACCACGTTCAATAGTATAAATAATATATAATAATCNCTTCAATAATATCATCGTAAACCAAATTATTTGTTATATCTTTCTCGATAGCAAAAATGGCTTTGTCCGTTAACCGTTCCTGGCCATGGTTGATCATAAATAATTTTTAATAATTTATAATTTTGAAAAAGAACGTTTTTCACTGGCCACAGTCACAGGAATGGGAATATGTAACGTTTCACAATAAAGCACAAAGCATTCATTCGGCGTCAACAAATGTTTTTTTCAGATTTTTGTACAATTTTCAATTTCTGAAATTTATAAAAAGTTAATAGTCAAGTCTTAAAATGCCGCCCTTAACAAAATGTCGCCTGAAACATCTGCTTCGCTGTTTCACCCCTTCCGGCCGGCCCTGCAGTTATGTCAATATTCCTTAATTAATAGAACTTTTGTACATCAAGAGATTTTGATAATTTTTTTATGACCCATGTCATATAAGGTTTTTTTTTGTTTATTTTATTGTATTATATCGTCTGTTAAAATTAAGGCCGTCAAACTTCTTTCACCCTGTATAACAAAATAATCATGCAGTAATACTTATAAACATAATCAGTGCCTTCTATGCAGTCAGCGGTTTCAAAAATGTTTCCATCGTATCAATATTTTCACACCTGAATGTATTTACNCACTGTTTACGTGATCGTTTTAAAGTAATTTTCCTATAGTGACTATAGAAACATTGTATATTTTTTGTGTTTTTTGCAAATGGAATATTTTTTAAGACATACTGGCTTACCACAATAATAAGAAACATTTTTGAAACCGCTGATCGATTTACTCTTTTTACAATGTACACAAATTCCAATAAAGAGGTGTAATAACGCAATTGTCATCAACGAGTCCATATGTTACCACCACGTTCAATAGTATAAATAATATATAATAATCGTCCCTTACATAATCTTCTTATGTAAGGGACTATTCCAGAGATTCCCAATAAGTTTTAAAAATTTTGTTTGTTATTAATTTTAAGCGCCGTTTTGCGGTTTCAACGGTTTTGGTTATTGAAAATGTTTATAACTCATGTTAGTTTGTAAACATCCTGTAAATATTTTAATAATTTAGGTCTGTTCACAACTTCCGTACCTATATGTCAGCACGGTGTCCTGAATTATTAGTATCTGTTCTTTACGTTATATATAATTTCTTCTCCAATCATACGGGAGATATGTGTAAAATAATGTACTATAAACGTAATATGTTAGAGAGGGACAGTTGGAAACAGTCAGTAAGCAATCAAATCTTACTCTAACATTATACTTATGTTGTGTACATATCTTGTACTATTGGACTTAGTCCCACCACGTGAATTATTCATTGTAACATATATTACTTTTCCGATATCTTCAAACAAACAGAACTATGTTGAACCGATAAGTCTTTGTTTGGTTCTATACTTCTGTAATTTGGTAGTATATTTTCTATTTTTTCGATTTTAGCTTCTAAAATCAGAATAGCTTCTACTCAATCAAATGTGTAGGTGAAAAAATAATTCTGTTCAGACACATAAAGTGGCATATCCTGTACGTATAATTCAATTTTGTCGTAGTTCTCGTTAAATTTCGACACTTTTGTTAAAATTATCTCTTATCTGATCAACATGTTCCTGCGTTAAATATGACATACACCTTACCGAGTCGAGGAATTGGGCTGATTAAGGTCGTTGAACCTGTGAATTTTTATCGCACGCATATACTTATTAAGCCGAACGACGCTTGGGTCATGTTGCCGAAAAGTAATTTACAAATTGATTTTTTTTATCCGCTGAGTTGTGTAGGAGTACATAATTTTAACAGTGGCGCAACTAGCATGGTCTAATCAATTTAGAGATTAGCGGTTTGCTTGTGAGATTTCGGTAAGTCGATTCCAAAAGTATCCAAATCTGTATTTAGTTTTTTCCTTTTGTGATACTAGTATCTGATGTTACTAATTTCTTTGAAGAAAAATTTCAAAAATAAGCAGAAAATTTCTTCTTTTATATTTCTTAATTATGTGCATAAATTTTAGAGAAATATTATACTCATCAAAATAATGGTGAATAATCCTATCACACTTTTTTGAAAACTCAAAATTGATAGGTTTTAAATTTATATTTTTTTCGTCTTTATTAATGAGAATGAACAGCACCATAAAAAATAGATCATTAAAATTATGCAGATCTAAAACACTAAATCGCCTAGAAAGTTGATCATGACTATTTTATTTGTTGTTTTCAAAAAGTTATACTATTCAGTATTGAAATCATTAGAAAATGTCTTATTTCAAACAAATAACTAAGCTTTTCGCATAAAAACGTATCTATTTAATGTCTTGGGACAACATTTGACAACCATGTTTTCTGTTGAAATCTTGGTAAATTATTTTTAAATTTTACAATTTTGATGAAGTGTTTAATAAACTCCTAATAAAAAAGTTACCTATCATTGTTTTATTCAATATAGTTTTTTTTCATAGGTGCAAGTTCTTACTTATAAGTGTACGAAATTTAAATAATTTCTCTTAACCAAAAAAAAAATTGCGGTAAAATATTAATTAAAAAATAACTTTAAAATTATTAAACTCATTAATATTGAATTTTCGGAAAAGTGTAGGAACCTGTATCTTCATTATTATTTGCAGGATCAGCCCCTAAATATTTTGCACTTCATTTGAGATCACCCTGCATGTCTAATGTTGTTTCGAGAATTATGATGCAATATTTTAGTAAATCCTGAAACTTTATCATTAATTTTGACATGGTACTATGTAAATATTAAAATTACAAACTTTCATGTTATGTCTATAATAAAGTAATTTCAAAAACAATTTATATTTTAAAATAACGTTATAATATGTATGTTCAGCGTGAAAATTTCGGAAAAGTGGAAAGTGTTGAAGGAAAGACAAATTAATAAAACTGCCAATTGCCAAAAAAAATTTCTGGGATTTGCAAAAAATTAGATGAAACCACGAAGAACTAATCCTCGAACGAACGTACATTATCAATACCAGATAATTTAAATAGAGGAGTTGAAACAGATGACATAGAAATTAATTAACTGTAATAAAACATAATGTGCCTGCAATGCATCGGCTTTAAATTAAAAAAAGTCCATAAAAGGCAAGTTGTCATGGAATGTAAACTACTTGATCATTGATATACAATTTAATGTGGAACTATTTAGATGCCTTGTCTGTCTTATGACCCGATGGCATCTCAACGGAGGCAGCCATTCTCTTATATCTATGAATATACTTTACTTTATCCCCATCGTGAACAAAACATTTTTGGATATTTCGGTAGAAAATTTAAATTAATCACATATCACCAGACGTTAATATAGTTATTCTTGATTAAAGATCATAGCAGTTACTAGAGCAATGACTTTTGTAACAAAAGGAATTTGCAAGTTCTATATATTTTGTGTTTTTCATTACGTTTTAAAAATCTATGAAATTGATTTTTGTTTCAAATTTTTAATACGCAAAATTTCCTACAATGCCTTACTGTGCAGTATAGGACATAATGTTGTATAAACACTTGTTTAAAGTTATTTATATTGTATAGATAAACATAAAGAATACATTAGTATCTATACATTAGTTTATCAGTCAAAATCGTTTTTATTATTAAACTGGCTTCATAATAATATTTGCGCGCCTCTGTCTAAGAAACTACCAGTAATAAATTTGCACTAATAATTAACAGTTCGCGAGCTACTTCTAAGAAATATTTAGAAAATATTTCAAGTAACGATTCTCTGCTCTTGTGACCACACACATTCTGTTTCTGACTAGTGGCAGTACATTTATTAGTAGCTTCAAACCAAATAAGAACCGATATTAGCCATAATTTTTAATAACTACTTGGCACCAATGATATATTATCCTTCGCAACCGTTAGACAAATTAATTAAAAACAAAACTGTAGACATACAGTTTTTTACAATCATTTTTGCAAAAGATTAATCACTTTCAGAAATGACTTAGAAAAGCATCCAACTATCTCGCTCTACCGTGTTAAAATATCCATACGTCTTGCAAGTGTTTTAAAAAATTGTAATGTATATAACGTTTTATATAAGAGTGTTGAATATCATCGGTTATATAGCATATTCTGACGATTTGATGTAGGTATAATTAAAAGAGACAGTAGAACGCTTTTAGCGTAATTGATACATTTGTTTATTTGAATCATTTGCGCTATTAACAATTGCATAAGTGAATGTTTTATTAATTTGGAAAGAAAAATGCCATCTGGTTGCCATATAGACAACAGAGCAATGTGAAATCTGATTGCTATATCTAGTTAGTCATAATCTGGTCTGGTCTGATCATAGTCCGGTCATAGTCATCATCCTCATAGGTCATCATAGATCATAGGTCGTAGACATCTGGTTATAGTCTGGCCATAGTCATCTAGTCTGGTCTTAGTCTAGTCTAGCCTGGTCATAGTCTGGTTGGTCATAATCTGGTTGGTAATAGTGCAATCTGCAGACTGGTTGCCATATAGGGAACAGAACAGAGAACATAAGGAAGCAACAGTTCGAAGATAATCCTGTGAAATTTATTTTTATTTCTAATTACCTGCATTCTTGTAATTGACCGATAGAGTATTTGACATCAAATGAAAGAAAAAAGGAAATTATTATTAATTATTTTAATTCCGTTTGTTACCAAAACGGTCATTAGATGTTGTAGATATCGTATCATTTTTCAAGTAACAAGACAAAAAAAAATTAAAAACATTCTTGAAAACTTTAACTTCCTTTATCTCAAAACTGAGAGCTTAAAGGACAAATGTGTATATTAGAAAATGTTGTCAAATTTAGACGAGGAAAATGCTTTTTAATTTTAACACATTGTCCAATTTAAAAAAAATAAAAAAATGTAGATCAGATCTTTATAAAACTTTGTTCTGATATTTACTGAGAACTCACCTTTTAGAAATTCTTCACTTATTTTTATAATTGCTCTTATACCACTATGATAACTGCATCCAAATTTTAAAAAAATGATTTAAGAAAGACAATGACTGCAATAGCTCTGAAATTGGGAATATATTTTGATAGTTTTTCCAATTAATATGAATGCCAAAAGAGTAAGAGCTAGGCTGTAAGAACTTATGTATTTAAAGTATTTGTGAGGATTAATGTAAACAAATAAAGAGTATTTAAAATAGGTATAAAGTTATTCTAATATTGCGATTGTAAAAAAATTTATTTAATTTTATATCGTAACGGTTAATTTCAATACAATTCATTATGTGCGAATCTGGGGATATCAATCTGGATTCCATCGGAGACGTTAAAGATTTTCAAAGCGATCACAATGTAATTAATGCATTCAAAATTTCACCGGCCAATCTCATAATGAATAATTTATAACTCCGATAATAAACCAGTTTCTAAATAATCATTATTCAGTTGAAATTATATCTCTCGGCTTTACATAATGTTCACATAATTCATTACTTACCGCACAAATTATCGTGCCAGTTGAACACATACCTGCAACAAAGATTATTATTATTAGTGATATAAGAACGAAAAGTAAACAAATACAATAAAATAAATATGTGTTCGCTTAAGTTGTCTATACAGACAAAAACAGAAAGAAGAAACGATAATTTTGAAGGTGCATAGACTTAGGATCGTAGGATATAAAAAACAACTGAACATACAAACTGTGTTGTTAGAATGTATCTTCCATATGGTTAAAATTGGAACGAATGATCGAATGATCATTCACAATGGTACGTTTTTAGTTCGTACGGTTTTAACTGTACTATTTAAATTGTACATCCCAAATTATGCAGTTAAAAATGAGTAAGTAAAGCATTTATTCGTCTCAGTTTTAGTTGCTGGGTTGAATGAAACTAATGATAGATATACGTTGCCTATTTCAAATGTAAATTACACAGTTTTAGTAGTACCTTCCACACCGTATGGTTAAATTGGACAGCATATGACGGTTATTCGTCTCAATTTTGCTTGTGCAGTTCATTTTAGCTGTACAGTTTCGAAACAAATGCACTGATCATTTTAACCATAAACGTCCATTTATTTTCAGAAAAATGTACTTATGAAATTTTGTTTGTCGGTTAATTAAAATATGTCGTCTTCTAGAAAGACTGTTATTTGAAGAATTTCCTCGCTTTTGGGTATTTAGTGGTATCTAAATCATTTTCTAATTTAAATTAATTACTAACTTTAATTTTTTAGGAAAATTAATTTAGCTTTATCAGCCACAATTTGTAAACATATTTAAAATAATTGTTATATTATTCAGTGGATTTTTTAAATTACTTTCAATAAAGGCTTTAAATGTGTCGCAATAAGTTGTCACATTTAACTTGCATGCGAATTTTTCGGTTTTGGGTTTTACATTTTAATTTTTACATATTTCTAAAATTCTTATCAAAAGTTATACATTCTTTGATGCCATATAATTAGGTTCTTATATTAAAGAATAAATTAAGTACTTAATTAATTACTAGCTTGTCTATGAACCTATTTCTTTGGCATATCTACTGCTATTCCCTACATTATTGACAACTTTTTACATGTTTCAAATTCAATGCTCTAAACTTAAAAATAAATATTGACTACTATATATACTATAAAATTACTATAATGGCTAACTTTAGTAAATTTATAATCTATAACAGAACAATTACATGAATCAACATATCTGCAAAAATTGGTAAATGTAAAACGCCCTTGATTTTGGAAAATAAAATATTCGAAACTTTTTTCACAGATGTTAAGGTGAACAGGATGAAATTAAAGTAAATATACCAAGTAAATAATTTTAGATAGTATGAAAATTGTTATTTTTTATTTAAGGACCACTTAAATAGGGCCAGTATTTATAGTTTTATATTTATATTTTATAAGGTTAGGTTAATCGGGTCAATGGCCTCCACGGCTTTGCTGGCATATACTCACACTTTTGTCGAAATTTTCCATGACCGTTTTGCAAAAATTCGCTGAATTTCGTTGATACAGCGCTAAATTTCCTCCTACAAGGCGTGGATGGTCGTGGACTTGTTGGTGTAAGCCTCAGACATCAAAAGAACCCAAAGCAAAAAGTCCAACGGCGTTAAATCGTATGATCTAGGCGGCCAATTCTGATCACCAAAACGGGAAGTTACACCACCAGGAAAATGACTCATTTAGTAAATTAATTCTTTTTCGGTCTGTATGTGACATAGCTTTGTTGAAACCTCATGTTGTCTACATCCATATCTTGCAATTTAGGCACAAAAATCTGGATTATCATGTCGCAATAGCGAACACCATTAACTGTTATTGCCTGAACAGTCGCAATTTCAAAGAAGAATGGTCCCAAGACGCCTCCAGCCCAATATCCCTAACAATCACTCGTTGGTTTTCTGAACACCAAAGACGAAAATTTTGTGGATTAACGAAGCTATCAAGATGAAAATGAGCTTCATCGCTGAAGATTTCATTCAAAAAATCAGCATTCACTTGTTCCATAATCCAATCAACGAACTCTCTGTGTGGTCAACAGTCTCCAGTTCTTGAGTCAACTGAACTTTGTAAGCATGAAGATGTAGACAGCTTTTCGAAATGTCCACGTACGTTAATCTTTCGTGTACCACTCAATTTTTAATTACTCTGAACTGTAAGCTGTCTCGCTCTTTTTTTTTCGTTAACAACACTTTACCGCACAAATGGCGCTAAATTCAAATCTTGCGTGAACTTTGGGACACCCGATATAAGACATTAACATTTTTTTCTTTCGAATAAGAATAATGTACGAAACAATCAATTGGTATTCATAACTTCACTAAAGTGCCAAAAGCATGTTCCCTTTCTGGAATCTAGTCACTGCACTGAGAAGAATATACCGGGCATTGCTTCTGGCGCAGATTTGCTTAATTTTTAACGATTTTTCTGGTGCTAACTTCTCAACAGGAAACGGTACGGAGATTTAAACAGGATCATTAATGTAAAAATTGCATTAGCTGCGTTTTTAATATTTAAAATATGCAGTTTAATTTGAATAGTACTTAATTTACACTTTATTCCATTATAGTAATATAATGAATTTACGGTACTAAAATACAGCATCATAATGTATCTATTATGATACGCCAATAGATAAAATTTCATCATCATTTTTGTGAATCTTATATGTTCACAATGCAAAATGGCTTGTTCAAAAACAGTTACAATTCTTCACACAAGCGCATTAACGGTGAAATTAGGAGTAGTTTTATAAGTCTCTACATGTATGTACATACCTACATATAAAGGAATGATTCACCAAAACGTTTTCTGCCTGTCGATANTATAGCTTTAATAGTGGCTTCAACGGTGTTACTAACAACAACCATGCTCAACAGCCAACAACAGCGAGGTTGGCAATAAACAAATCTTCATAAAAGTAACTAGAATCCCTGCAATTTTGTTGCACGGAATAGAGCATGTTTTAATTCATGCAATTCAGTTGCCGGGACAGAATTGCATAGTCTGATAAGAAAAATTTCATGGATTCTATTGCGGCAACCAAATCCCTGCAACAAAATTGCATTGTCTGATACAGGCTTTAGACATCAAAAGAACCCAAAGCAAAAAGTCCAACGGCGTGAAATCGTATGATCTAGGCGGCCTATTCTGATCACCAAACGGGAAGTTACACGACCAGGAAAATGACTCATTTAGTAAATGAATACTTTTTCGGTCTGTATGGCATATGGCATAGTATTGTTGAAACAACATAAGCACTATTCAACGAACTCTCTTCGCTCTGTGTGGCCAACAGTCTCCAGTTCTTGAGTCAACTGAACTTTGTAAGCATGAAGATGTAGACAGCTTTTCGAAATATCCACGTACGTTACTCTTTCGTGTACCACTCCATTTTTAATTACTCTGAACTGTAAGCTGTCACGCTTTCCCGTTGACAACACTTTACCGCATAATGGCGCTAAATTCAAATCTTGCGTGAACTTTGGGACAAAATTTTTTCTTTCGAATAAGCATAATGTATATGAATAATTTATAACTTCACTAAACTGCCAAAATCATAGCCTCTTTCTGGAATCTAGTCACTCAAAAGAATATACCGAGCATTGCTTCTGGCGCAGATTTGCTTAATTTTTAACGATTTTTCTGGTGCTAACTTCTCAACAGGAAACGGTACGGAGATTTAAACAGGATCATTAATGTAAAAATTGCATTAGCTGCGTTTTTAATATTTAAAATATGCAGTTTAATTTGAATAGTACTTAATTTACACTTTATTCCATTATAGTAATATAATGAATTTACGGTACTAAAATACAGCATCATAATGTATCTATTATGATACGCCAATAGATAAAATTTCATCATCATTTTTGTGAATCGTATATGTTCACAATGCAATATGGCTTGTTCAGAAACAGTTACAATTCTTCACACAAGCGCATTAACGGTGAAATTAGGAGTAGTTTTATAAGTCTCTACATGTATGTACTGTACAGCTTTTCACAAAATAACTTTATTTTATAATAAAACAATACAACAATGACCAAATTATCTCAATACAACACCTCGTCAGTCGTCTGTGGTCATTCTCTCTCCCCCGTGTCCCTGCCTTTCAGTCCGAATTTCCGCGCCTTGGCCTTCACTTCTTATCGTTGTTTTATAAACAACGGCCCCAGTCGAAATAATACCCTAACAGTACATACCTACATATAAAGGAATGATTCACCAAAACGTTTTCTGCCTGTCGATATGACCAGCCCGTCTACCGACTTTCTCGTGCACCTGAAATTTCGGCGACTCATCACCCGGAAGAGATAAAAATTCAGGGAAGCTTTGTGTCGCGCAGGTACCAGAGAACATATGTCGGGAAGGTGGAAGCAAAAAGATGAACGGTTTAATTTCCTTTGATTCTAGCAAACCTATTCCCACGAATCACGGGTGTACATAATTATACTATTTCAAGAAAGTACAGAAATAAATCTGATATTCCACAGATGGTTATATAAAAAACAGATGGTGTACCTTCGTGGTTAACTGTATTGAGTATCTTTGATCCTTTACAGAGAGGCTCACAAAAGTATTTCAAAATGGAATTTATGTATTCATTATAACGACGAAGATGACACAGATTTAAGCTATTTTTATTGAAGATTGTTTAAAAAAAAACAACATTTGTTTCGTGATTTTTCTGGAATATGTTTCTCTCATATTCTTAGAAGCTTAGATACTTTTCTTAGAAACCTGTGGAAATTTCGAGAAACAAAAGAAAGTATATAATGTTAACTTGTAATTTGAAAAAATAACTCAAAATTTGTAAGCTATTGTATATTAATTGTGCTAAATAAAGGAAATTTAGTACAATAATATTTAGATGTATCATTTTAGTTTATTTTAGATAATTATTAATTATCAGATTATTACTAGATATTGTGGTATTATTCAGTGCTAGTTGGGACGTGTAACCCATACCTATACTCGTATGTGGTGTCTGTTTTTCCAACATCGTCAGTTAAGAATATTGTTTGTGAGGTTAGACATCTTTGGCATACCTAAATTTTTGGTATCAAATGACATTGCTGACTTCATTTGATAGGACTTTATTTTTTTTTATTCACTTCAATTAGCTTAATATTTTTAAAATAAAGTAATAAATCAATTTAGTTTGGAAATTAAACAAATTTTGAGCCTCAAGTTAGATAACAATGAAAAAGTCATCCTTAAAGTCATTTTTGTTTCATCGTTTTGTTTGGAATGAACCTGCACATTTGGTCTGTTAACGACCACCATCAACAAATCCATAAATGTAGGTAGGTATAAAAAAGTTCATCATCATTTAAAAACAAAAAGTACTAAAAAAATGAGGAGAAAAAGTTCATATGAACATAGTTTTAGAAAAGAAAGTTTTAATAAAAATTCTGTTTACCTCTACCAAATGCGCTGTAGGCACAATTTGAAAACCATTCTACTGAAATTTATGCTAAAATAGTAAAATTTTTTGAAAGAGCAGGGTACATTACATAGAAAAGGTATTCTCATTTCATATTCTTATCCAAGTCCAGTGTTACTATTTAATGATCATTGATGTAATTTTTCTTCAGTGTTATTGGTATTAACTATTTTTTTAATTATTAGCAGTTCGCATGTGCAAAACATAACAATAAACAAAATTTTAACAAAACGGACTCACATTGGATATTACACGTGCTGAAAAAAATTATGATTTTCTTTCTTTTCTAACTATTAATCTAACACTTTTTTCTTTTTTTAATTTATTTCTTTTTTGTAAGTATGAAAATTTAAAAAAAAATTGCAAATACAGTCTTGAAAAAAAAAATTGAGTTACAGAAAACTTTTCTCGTCTGAAATGCCATTAAATACACCACTGTTTTTGAAAGAGAGCAAGGAATCTAATAGCGTAAAATATTGATAGCTTTCTTAAAAAAAAATAAATAGATTACTGCTAAAAGAAAAAACATGGCACTGATAACCTGATACCCGTAAAAGCAAGATGATGCACTTGAAAATGTATCCGACCCAGTAAAACATACCAAAAAATTTCAATTTTAATTTTTTTTTTAATATTCCCCAAACTAATGAAAATATTTTCTTGAAATATGATTGTAATCTAACAAATTCTTGTACGTTTTTTCTATATCCCTAAATATAATTTTGTTATATGAAATTGTTTTCGCAACCCCATAGTTTTTGGGATTTAGGAGGTTTATGCTTGCAAAAAAAGTTGTCTCTGAATATCTTTTAAACAATTAATAACAAAATGGCATTCAGAATGAAAAAACTCAACTAGATCGCAACTCAAACCAATGACGTAGGTGTGGTTACGTTTTAATAAACAATTATGGAACGCCACTGGTATTAAATATTTTTTGTGTTTTTTTTAAATGCAAATTTCGTTTTGAAGGAAAATAACTTTTTTGCTTTGCTTTTACCGTTACAGAACAAATTAACAATCTGTCTAGATAAATTCAGAATTATACAGGGTGTTACACAACAACTCAAAAATGAAGGAGCGTTTTCCAACCTAATTTTAAGAAAATATTTCGTAATCAAACAAATGCTCTTAAGGATCTCTTTTTTGGGATACAAAGGATCAAACTGTTAAAAAAGTAGTTCTTTATCATAATGTGGGAATATTTAAGGTAATGGACAGATATGTGAAGAGATCTATCGAAGAGAGTATTAGTACATACGTATTTTCAATACAATTTTTAAAATCATCTTCGTTTGCCTCAACCTGTCATCTTTGCAGATTTCTGTTTGTTCCAAAACGGCAAAAGCAGTGCAAAACTGTTTTGTTCAAAACAATATTTGCACTTCAAAAATATAAAAAAATCCCAGTGGCCTGCCATAGTTTTTTATGAAATCGTAACTAGCCTTATATGCTGGTTTAAGGTTGAATGCCATTTCTGTGAATTGTAATTTTTTCAGTGGTCTCTAGAAATTAGGTAAGTAGGAGAATATTTTATAAAAACAGTTATTGCAATTATTTATCCTAAGGCCTATGAATATTAAATATAAATACGTAATTCCCCCTAGTACGGTATTTTGCGATCGCAAAGTTCAAAATATAATTGCAAAACTAACGAGCTAACACGAGTTGCACAACCTCATACAGAAATGAGTTATATACGGTTCTGGCTGCGTATATATGATTTCTATCAGACATTATTAACTTGTGTATACATACATATCAACATGCATGACTTTATATCACGATTTCCTCTGTTTAGTTTAAGATACCGACCATTTTATAATGTGACGTGTTTACTTTGTTTACTTTTATTTTTATTTTGCAATTGACAGACAGAGACGGATTTGAAATATTTAACAGTAAAATATAAAACATAGAACTGAGAAAACATGTAATTATTAACGATATGTTTTTGTTTCTGGAATTTATAAGAAAAAAATTGAAGCGAGAAGTGTGATTTGCGTGCATTAAAAAATCTACACTATTGCCAGATATACTGCAGAAATTTAATTAGGCGTAAAGGCGTGATTTCATATTTCATGAATATCAAATCAATAAACAAAGGTTCCTACATGTTCAGAAAAGCTTAATTTTGAAGATTTATTGTTAGTTCGAAGTAAACATCGATTTTTAATTACAAAAAATTATTGAAGATATTTCTTTCGTGGCAATTTTTACGCGTTATTTAACAATTTCAATATTTCAGGTATATGCTTTTGTTTTAATAATATTTAGACATATTTTTAATTTTTATTTTGATACAATTGGTTATTTAGCTATTTGCTAGATATTGTTGATATAATTCAATGCTATTTGGGGCATGTCAATGTCGTAGTATTTTTAGAAACATATTCGAATTTATTTGAACTAATTTATATTTTAACAGTAAATTACCGTTTTTATAAAGATCATATTTACTCCAGTCGGCAGAGGCCGAAAAGTTACTGTTGGTGACATTTTCTTGATAACTCGGAAATAACTACACAGGTCTACTTTAAATGATGAGTATTATAACAGGCTAATTTGCTGACAAAGTATTTTATCGATTTTGTTTTATGTTAATATGTTAAATAATGTACGACTACGGCTAACAGGCGCAAAATGTTAAGTAGCTTAGGATCTAAACGATGAAAATATATATTTTTTTAAATTGTAGGTAANTTTGGATATAAAAAGAGCACAAAGTCTCACAATCTTTAAAAATAGGCTGTACCGATATCTGGTAAACAGTACATTTTATACATTGAATGAATTTTTTTCTAATTAATGTATGTTGAAATTGCAACTATTGTTTAGTATGTAGTAAGTAGGTTAAAGTATCTTGCTGTATGACTATTCCTATACAATGTATTTTGTCTTTGAGGAAAATAAAGCTTATTATTATTATTATTATTATTATTATTATTATCGCACGGATTTCTATGACTTACTTTATCGCTCTCACGTAACGGCCGATGAACCATGGGGACTTTCCGACCCTGTATAAACTAATAGATTGCTTATAAAGCAATGAAAATAACCGTTAACAAAAAACACGTGCGAATAACCTAAATGCTAATATGCTAATGCCATCCTCTTTCCTCTATAAAAAAGCGTGAGAGAAAGATAAGCTGATACAAATATAATTTTTTTCTCGATTGTAAAGGTATTAACGTAAATGAACAAAATTCAAAATTTTATACTAAAAATCTTATAAAATACATACTAAAGATTTTCTCCGATACCAGAAATCTAGTTATTCAAACGATATCTAACTTTATAGACAAGATTCCTAACAGTTCATATTGCGGGAAACAACTACTCTTGGACTGCATGCCACAACTAGCATTAAATCACACTAGCGATTTCTAGTAAATAGCTAGTAATAAATAATTATCCAAAATGAAACTAAAAACGATTTGTGTAAAATATACTTAATTAATACAAAAACATAACTAACATATTAAAATTGTAAATAATGTAAACATTCAAAGAAACATCTTGTATTTTCGTTGTTCCGCAGATCTTCAGTCGGGCATGCATTGGATCCGCCAAGATACAGGGTTCTCTTCGTAGCGGCTTTAGAATCACGCCCCCACAGAGCCTAGTCCAAGTACAATAAAGGCAGTTCATAGATTCTTAGCTAACGCTATAACATGAAACTTTTCTTTTCATGAAAATCAATTTATTAAATTTTTTATGTAAAATATAAAACATAAGAAAAATAACATCTCCTAATGGGAAATTTCATAAAATTAAATAAAAAAGAAGATATATTAGGTCCTTCAAATATTAAGAATTTTTAGATGGATTTTTAGAAGATTTAATATACTAGAATGATAGAATATCGCAAAATAAGAAGTTCCAAACCTACAAAAATGTACAAATCGCCAAAATGTCAGATACATTAGGACGTTATTCTTTAGATCATTTTAAACTGTGAAGTAGAAGATTTTTGACACGCAGGATGTTGATTTTTTATAAACACCACATTTTTAGATATTCAGATATTTTTTTACTAGTAACTTCTAATTAACTGTCAAAATTCACTAAATTGTTTTACAAATACAGCAACCAGTTGTGAAAGTGATGGGAGTCACTGCTATTAACACCAGACTTTCTACGCCACTGACTAATCTGGAAATTCACTGGATCAATTTAAAATCTTACTGAATTTGAAAGGGAAAAGTACTGTTGCATTTCCAAAATACATATTTGTTTCAGAAATACGGTTATGAATACAATGTACCTACTAATCAATGTTTGAATAAAAAAAACATTGGAGTATAAATTGTGAATTTCTTTAGGGATAAGTGTTTCCACCTAATCCGAAAAAAAAAATAAATATTCATCAGATATGTAAGTCACTTAAAAAACACAAAATACTTAAAAAGTAACAGAACTTTTATTTATTTCTGTAAATTCTGTAAGGGAAATAACTTTTGATAAGTGCATATCAAAAGTGTACAGGGTGCTTTTTAAAATCAATACCAAAGGGTGCTAATATTGTTAATTTTTAACCATCTGCTACAAGTCACTGGGGTTTCAGAGTTTTCAACAAAAAACTGTTTTTATGCAAAATGATTTTTGACACAATATACAACATACATTAAACCCTGACGTATTTAGCACTCTTAAAAACTTACTTGTACGATATTTCAATGCATTACATTGATATGGCTAAAATTTGGTGTCCTCTATTTTAAAACAGAATATGACATGGTGAAGGTCCGTAGGAATAAATCCTTTATTTTTTCACGTTATATCATCCCCTGAATTTATGTTACCTTTTCCCAAGACACCCTGTACACAAAGACATCAGTCCGGCACTTTAATCACACAGCTTTATACGTGTAAAAAATCTCCATTCACTTTTATATTTAATTAACTCATCCCGCACTTATCAAATTAAGTTTGCATGTTAGTCGGACTTAAAATCCACTAAAGGAATTGGTTAGATAATATGCCAGCTTTTTACATAGCGCAAACTTCCTCAGACCGTCTCATCACTGAGAATCAGTTACATAATGCTTTTAATGTTTACTAATTACTTGTTTTGAAGAACATAAGTGGCACAAAATTCGTTTCGCAATTGTTCCTAAATTAGAAATACGTCTATATAAAGGAGAGGCAGTGTTAGATTATATGAACCTTTTCCTTGTAACAGTAACAAATTATAACAAAATCTTAAAAGTTACCAGAAAAATTTCTAAAACAAAGTGTAATTAATTAAAATTCATTCTATTGCTAAATACCAGTATGGAGAAACTGTCTCTTGTAATAATAATGATTTTAATTCTGATAATGTTTTACAGATGACAGAAAATGTAAAAACGGTTATATTGAGTCGCCCTTGACTAATGTTTCGAAAATATTTATAAATATTAGATTTTTAATACAGAGCCAGTAATTTTGCTTGGAACAGTCATTTTATTTAAGTAACAGTAATTTTATTTTTTTTAGTAGTTTTTGCATTTTTGTAATTTTTGAATTTGTATTTTTTGTTTTTTTGTATTTTTTTGTAAGAGTAATTTTATTTTTTTTGTCCGAAACAGTCATTTTATTTCCTGCATGTTGGCAATTAAATTTCGGTAAAATTAGAAATTATTAAAATAATAATATCAAGATTATAGTTATTACGATATCAATTGAAACCTGTGAATCTTAAAGCACAGGATCGTCTTGAAATTTCTTCCTATGCTTTAGCCATGATGTGTCTCGTAATTTATACTCGAATAGTCATTGGGTGAGTCCGGTATTGGTAGACCAGTCCGCCTGATGTAGAATCGACGGCGGCGCGCTGGTATCAAAGCAAACCTGTATTGGTCCACTATAAATACCCCAGGAAAATCCCCAAATAGTCGAGCCGGTTTTTATCCAAAGCGTCGAAACAAACTAGAGTTTAAAAACAAAATAAATAGGAATATTGCTCAGAATATAGTATTTCTAGACGAGACAGGACAAAATTTTTCTGGACTCCTATGGATTGCGTAGAGTTTATAAGTTAAACGTTTTTATGCGGTTTTTACTGATGCCGTAACGACTATACATTAAAACGCAACATTCTGTTACACCGGCTGTGATTGGTGTAATTTTTCCCGAAATTCTATTCCATCAATTAGTGATTGCATATTCTCGAGCGTAGGTATAACATTCTGTTACAGTTCATTGTAAACGAATCATTCAAATTGGTGACGCGAAGATTTAGGGATTTTTCGTCGTGCAATGTTGGGTTGCCGAAGCTCGGGGGTCACGTGGCTTGTAAACATTTATGAAGCCTCTGTATAATAGTCATAGTCAGTCATAGTTCCAAATTTGATACACAATTTATTCATTCATACATTTAGCATGAACTTTTTCCTTATATTTTGCAAGCTGATACCGGAACACCATGTATAATTCAAAATATTTTGTTTTTTGACATACATATTTATATTATATAATAATATCGATAATAATTTTTAATTTGAAACTGCAATGAGCCTACATATTTTGTTTTTTAACCTTTCGCTCAAAGATATCAATACACGTATATTACGTAAATGTATTTAATATATAAATGCACCAGGCTAGACATCGTTTTATAAGTTGCCTACTGTGAACATTCATTAGCGATTTTTTTAGTTTTAAAAGTAACTGGGGACCAATATCTTAAAACTGTTAATTATAATGTCTAATCACGATTTAATGTGCTTTCTAGCCATAAAAAACATGCGAAGAAGATTTACATCTATAATTATTCTAGGACGTGGGTGATTTAAGAGAAATTTTAATTCAATTTCATATTACGTTGTAGTCGAAAGCATTATAAAAAAAAGAAAAAAGTTGTTTTGCAAAAACAGTGTATGTTTTTTTTGTAGGTATGTGTAACGACTATTATAAAGGTAGTCTAATTGAAAATTATTAAAAACTCGGTATAAAATTTTGAGAGCAAATGAAATGAACAGCATTTGGACCTCCAAAAATTACTCTTAAAACCTAAAATGAACTAAAACTCTGTATTCAGTAGTTTTCTCCATGTACACAATCCGGGAAGAAAATCGATGCATTTTCTTCGTGACCACGTTGCAAATTTTGGGTATCCAGACAATCCAGCCTTGCAACTCTTCAGCTTCGGGTGAACATCAAAAAACCACCACTAAAAACTAAAGATGAACTAAAATTTAACGCGCACACACAATATCGCTGTCTTCGAGCTTGTAGGTTCGTGATTTGAATTGAGTCGAACCCACTAAATGTAGGATTTTTATTGATTTTTAAGTTTTAGATGCAGCTTAGTGGTGCTCAACCAAAGCTGGATTGCTGGATTAATTGAATAACCAAAATAAGCGAGAACCGAGCATAAATATGATTTGCTTGTTTCCAAAATTGTGCTTAAGGCGAAACCTACTGAATGCAAAGTTTTGTCTGCTTTGTAGGTTTTAGGGGTAGTTTTTAGCAATTTAAAGAATAACTGGACCATTTTCCATTACAGATTCATTTCGTTTGAATCTTAGTACCAAGTGGCATGGCTCTTCAGTGGAATAAACCAGTTTTTTTGTTGCCCGTGTTAATATATTCTTAATAATTTTTAAAAAATAAAAAAATATGATGTAAATAAAAATGTATTATTTTTGTTTAATCAAACATTCGGTAACTATAGTCAGTTTTAGCTAGGCATATAAAATTTTTCCAATACCTATGTCTTAAAATTCCAAAGTTTGTTTTAAAGCCGCTATTTGGCTTCTCGCTTTAATGCTAACCACAGATCAGCTATTATTTTTAGAAAATAAATCTATATATGATTATGTATTTAATTTTTGACTAGAAAAAAAATCAGTAGCTGTCGATGACTTATCGAAATTTCGCTATCATTAAATTGAAAAGTTAGCATTACTTTTTAATTGAATTGTTCCACTTTGACTCTAACCCGGATATATTTGTGCAAAATTCGCTTTTGCTATTTATTTAGGATCGACAGCTCCTGCGGGTAATTAATTAAATCACTGTTATTAATCTCATTTATGTAACTATTTACGTAAAATAAGCATTATAGAGAATTTATATACGTATTACAGTGGCGAAAAATAAGAGCCACAGGCAGTTGGGACAAAATCGAGTGAAGGAAATCTGACGTTGGTGAACGAACTATTAGTGAAAGGTTTCGAATGAAATAAGACCGGATCTCAAGAGTTAAACCGGACTTATTCATCTCGTATATGACTCTATATTATGTTGGCGGACATTTACTTGGATATGTAGATATTCACAAGTTCTGTTGTATATATAATGGTCTCGTTATAATGTGTGCCAATCTGATACAAGTGATTAATCATGACATTTTTAAAACGACTAAATGAGTTAGTCTATATTTAAGGTATGAAGTATTGGGGAAACTATTCGAAGTAAGTTAGTTTGGTATTAGTTACAGAAATTTAATGATGCTTTCATATTTCATAGTTATGAAACATTAAATTTTCCAATGAAAAATGCAGTCATCATCCGAAAATGTTATTATCGTTGTCTTTAAAGATATCGGAAAAGTAAGAGATAATTTATTGGATAATTTTGCAACAGGTGGTAATTTCTTTAATCTTAAAAGTAACTGAGCCATTACTTTTGAAAGATAGTACTGTCAGCTCTATTTTTTTTATAGAACATCCTGAATACATTTACATATTCTACTAGAACGCGTTCTTGAGATTACAGAATAAGATTTGATATGTCTGTCTCTATCTTAAGGAAGATAAGGCCATAAGATGAATACCTACACTTCTGTTGTGGAAGAACATTGTTTGACTTCATGGGGTCGGTCGGAGGTTCAGGGATTCGAGGCGTCAGTACTTGAATCGATGAATGCCACTGTCGCAAGTCCGATCCCCGCAGCCGTAGGACCGTAGATCAGCTATATTCGTACAGGGGAATTAGGCACCCTCCCTTAGAGTATGGTAGAACGTTGGCTTGGGTCAAGAGATTGATACCGGTCGGCATTTGACCATTACTAATGACGTCTTCCTGGTACTGAATAATAATATGCTGCCCCTCTCCCTCACAAGTCTCGGACTTGCTATTAGAATGGAGGCGTAGACTAGACATATTATATTAAGTATACCTGTAAGCATTATTTGAAAATATTTTTTTGAAAAAAATATTTGAATTAGCTTGTGTGTTGGTTGAAATGTTTGCTAACAATCACACAATCAGCAATGAATGCATTTTTATAGATTTTGCGATTTTCATTCGAGTAAACACGATGCAAGGGTTGAGAGTTCTCTATAAAAATGTTCTATTTTTGACTGCTTTAAATGAATCACAATATTACACAATAATCACTGTCGATACAATAATTTTGAATTAAACAGAATTTTACAGCTCAATAAACACATTCTTGTTAGGTACCTAAAACCTACATGTGAATTGTGAATATAAATTCAGAGACCCTTTCCAAACGTCATTCGGATAATAAACTATTCATTTTATCCATAATAATGTGCATTCGCAGGTCTTACTATCCCTGCAGAGTAATGGGTGATGTTGTTCTACTCTAGTAGAATATTTAGTACATAAATTATTTAAACAAAATATTTAAATTTTTCCTTATAAAAATGTGTAAAATAATAAATAATGGTACTTCTCTATTGAGTATTTTCGTGTTCTTTTAATTTATGAGCACCCTGTATATCTAATCTAAGATGTTTATATGACAGTCTTATTTTTTCGAGGGGAAGAACTTTTTATTAAGCGTGACATTTTTCGATTAAGTCAAAAACAAAAGAGTTTCTCCTCTTGTCAACTTCATCCGTGGACATACTGTATATACATTATTAATAAACTTTATTGTACTTAAATTCTCAAGTTTTTACTAAATTATTTTATTAAAAAAATCAAAAAATTATATTTTTTGCTTTCTTTAAAATTGTTTATTAACGATTTTTTGCATAAAATTTTCCGTTTTTTCATTTTTTAAATAAGCCATTTCGATGTGAAATTCAATTCTCTACAAAATTTTTCCTATGAACTGTACTGAAATTTTGCTTCGTTTTCGTGCTATACTTAAAAAACTGCAAAAGTGCATTTTCACCCCTATCTTCAATTTCAACCCTATAATTTAATAGCACCCCGCGGTTTTTTCATTTTTAATGACCCTTCGAACAAATCGTGATGAAAATCCTTGAACGTCTTATTTCCTTCCTTTTTTGCAAAAAAAATGAGAATTAAAACGTATAAGGGAAAACGCGACGAAAATAAAAAGATGGCTAAGTTTGAGCGGCCATATATCAATCAATTTTCATCCAAAAATAATTTACAACCTCTTGTTTTGAAGGAAATAAATTTTAACTACTTTTTTTTCTATGAAGCAATGCTCTCTTTACTCAAAAAAAAACTAGAGGCAAAAAAGTAAAACAAATCATAAAATCGAATTTTTTGTTTTTTTAAAATGTTCCTTTTAAACTTTTTAAATAAGCTATTTCCATGGGAAATTCAATTCTCTAAATAATTTTTCCTATGAACTACATAGCGAAATTTTGCTTCGTTTTCGAGCTACAATTAAAAAAACTGACAGGGGTGCATTTTCACCCCCATCTCCAATTTCCACCTTCTAATTTAATAGCACTCCTTTTTCATCTAAAACGACCCTTTGAACGATTCATGCAATAAAATTGCTTGAACGTCATATTTCCATTTAAAATCCTCTATTCAATAGCCTATAGTGCAATTATCCAGAAACACCGTGTATAAATATGGATGGTAGAGGATTTTTTAGCTTCTCTTAAATTAATTAAAGTGTCATGTATGCCGTTTTAAGTGAGACGGGCACTCCAACCGCCTCGAAAAAAATTCCTCGGCGGCTCTACCCGGAATTAGCCGGCCCTCAAATTACGTCGCGTTGTGCATAACAATTCCGGAAGCGTCGGCACCGCCGTCGACTATCGACGCGGACGCCTACGTCACACGTCAAAACATGGCGTTGCCGCGGCAACCAGCTGGCGCCAAGGAAGGCCCATTGAGCGCCGGCGTCTCTGTGTGGGCCGAGCATAATGCCCTTTTATCCCCAGCGACTATTCAAGACGAGAATTCTGAAAGCTCGACGGAATGAATAGAGAGAATGGCATAGGCTGCGAGCACTAGTTATCGCTCCGTGTTATGAATATTCTTCGGGCGCTGAGGCTCATGGTTTTAATTTGTGGGAAAATATGCCTCCCTTCGGGTTTTTAATATGCGACGATAAGGACTTCACTATCTAGACATAGTTTTAATATCTACAGGACGTTCCGAGTTTTATTTTAAGCAAAAACTTACACGCAAACATGGGTCGTACTTCGCTTCGTTTTCTAGTTACAGGGTGATGCAAATTAAAAAAAAATCACATTTTTTTAAATACATGTGACGTAAACATTTAAAACTTGGGCTATTAGAGGGAAATAATGGCTCTGTTAGCTTTCAAATAAGTCAACCAGTGGCCGAGATCCGAAGGATCTGTACCAATCAGAACCTCAAAATTTCGACGAAACTGAGTGTTTTGGAAATTCCTTCAGTGTATAATTTGTATTGATGTTCCTAAGGAAAAATGTTGCTTGGATTTTATTCGAAGAAGGTACCATTTTAAATTTATGATCTTTTAAATTTTAAAATATACGCATCATTACAGTTGAATTATCAAAAATAATTTTAAAGGTACTTGTGTTAATAATATAATTTAAGCAGTTGTTTTTAAATATAAATAGGATTTCAAAGGCAATGTCGAAATTAAATTTTTTTGAAAGTATTCACCTTCAATGTTCAAAATTTTTACACTAACGATTTTTTTTAATATGTGAGGAAATATTTCATTTAAAATTGTATTTACAACAAAGACTTTCCATAGATTTCTTTTTGTAAATCTACTAGTTTTAGAGTTATTTTAATTTTATTGAGTTATTTTATTTTATTTTTAGAGTTGTGGCATTTTATTTGAAATTAGATAAAGTGGTATTTTATTTAGAGGAAAATACTTTAAGAAATAAAGATTTGACTTTCGTGAAAACAATTTTTGTACCAAGTTTTATTATAATTTCTCTGAATTAGTTCATTTTAACACATTAACTAAAAGCCAATCTTACATTTATCTAACTGAAAAAAAAGTTATTTTGTTTTTTAGATTTATTAAATTACAAAACTTATAAGAAATGTAATAACCTCTAATATCAATTGTGAACTTTTTGATAGGCAATCTTCTAACAAAATCAAAGCTACTACACCAATGATTTTTTTTGTACATCCAGTATTCCTACAATCTAAAAAAAATCTATCAAATTTGTCTCAATTTTACTCAATAATGTATCAATTTCTGTCCATACTCGATTCATTGAAATTTTCACTCAATTAGTATGAGTACAACTGAGTAAAACTATTTCATAAGAAATGAGTGAGTTTTACTCAAATCTGAGTTACTGCTATCAATTGAGTGACTTTTGACTCTATTCTGAGTGGGTATATAAAACCAATTTAGAGTTGACTTTTTCTCTAATATGATTTAAATTTAACTATTATTGAGTCATTTTTTACTCAGACTTAGTTTTTAATTAATTAAATATTGAGTGCAAAAATAAGTCACTCATAAATGATTAATTAGAATATACAATGTTGAAATTAATTAGACGCTATACAGCGTGTTCTGCAAATGATGAACATTCAAATTAAGAGAAATATTTAATTTAATTTAATTTAATTTATTGATACACCCTAACAGGCCTAGCGACCTAATTACAAGGATATAAGAATACATCATATATACTTATTATTATAACATCAGAAAACTACTAATGAACAGCAGACTAAATGACAAGATAGTATAGAAATGTAATGCTAAACATAAACACACTACTCACTACTCATAAAGAGGTACTGACTGCTAAAAAGTATTAATTAGCTAAGGACAATAAATGTGCAGAAACAGTTCTATTAAATTTATTGAGTGGCCAGCTCCACTCTAAATCAATCAAAGAATCTACGTTATTGGCTAGTCGAAGTGGTGGTAAATGCTATTGGCACCCTAAACTTTAATGAACACCTAGTTTGTCGCGAAGGTACATTAAATGGTACAAGAGCTAAAATATTTTGTGTATCAATTAGGTTATTCAAAACTTTATATAAAAACATAAGTATAGCTATTTCACGCCTTATGCTCAAAGATGTAACATTGAATTCAGTTCTTAGATGTGCTAATGTAACATATTGACAATTAGGTCATGTATGGTATTTTTTGTAATATAGATATCTAAGAAATTTATTCTGTATTTTTTCAATGGTGTTCAAATATATTTGAGGTTGTGAGTGCCATATTGTAAAAATAATGTCTCAAATCTACATTTTTTTTGATAGTATATATTAACGCTTGAAGTTAAGAGATGAAAATCGGTATTTTGCAATAACTTTTCTGCAATTTATTAAATTTGTATAATTGTTGGGTAAAAGTCATGTTATTTGAAACTAGGTCTACTAATGTGTACAATTTATTTAATAAATATTATTAACGTTTGGAGTGGTTTTGCACCACTTATATTTACTTATATTTTCTTGGAATTTTAATTTAAATATCATTGTCATAAACTACTAAACAGTCATGGCAGTTTCAATACAGATTTGTTTTAGAGACAATAAAGTAATGCTTTGTGCAATTTAAAAAATTGTATCTATTATTCGTTCACACAAATTATTGGATATGATCACAATTTTCAGTAACACAGTGGCATTGAGTGGTACTGCTGTTCGATGTAAAAAAGAAATATGAATAAAAGGGAAAAAAGAAAGAGAAATTCTATACATGGATCGTTCGAAAGTAAGGAAGAGCGAAATGAAAGCAAAACTAAATCTTCACTGTATTGATTGACTGCAGTCTTTAGGTGTAGTTTTATAACTAACTCGGTTTTCCTTACTCATTCACAACTGCTTCCTTTACAGAGCATCCACAGAGAAACTCACTGAATGTAAAGCTGTAGCAGATTTTGGTGCTTTCAGGGATGGCATTTATCAAAACTGCAACGTTAAAGGACTAATTTTGTATCCGCACTTCAAGCGTATGCCTGCCGGTATTCGGTGAGTTGATCATACCCTGTGCAGTGTCTGTAGACCAGGAATTTAGATTTAGGGCCTATTAGATAAGCTCGTGTCACTCAATTGTTTGCTGTCGTTGGACTGTAAATTTGTTAGTTTGTTATTTAAATCCGTCAGATGTAGAATTTCAAAAAGTCGTTTCCTGATATTCACCCGAAGCTGTTGCAAGTGTGGCAAGTTTTGATAGAACTTGAATAGCCAAAATATGCAGTGCGCTCCGTGAATATGATGGATGAGTTATTTGCAGAACTTTGTCTAAGCGGACAAGATTTTATAGTTAGTTTTCTGATGTTTCGCAGTTCTGAAAAGACGCAAGAGTTGGTTGAGGCTTTGGATACTCAAAATATGCAATTAGCCCTAGAAGTATGATGAGTAGGCTCATTTCCCGAGCTGTGGCCAAGGAGAAACCTACCGAATTCAGAGTTTTGACTGCTTTTCAGGATCTGGGTGTCAAAATACATCGAGTGTGTATATGGCTGTCCTTAATATACAGAATATAAAAATAATGATGCTGAAATTTAATTTAAAATCGATTTATGAAATTTAATGACAATTACTGATGTGAACACTAAAAGCTATTGGATATTTCATTCGTTTAATTACACCTTTCTTCTAAACCATGGCTTTAGAAAAAGACAATAATAATTATTTAAGTTTATCCATTTATGAATATCTATTTTCATTACAGTAATTGCAAAACGATTATACGCAAGCGGTATAATTAACTGTACTTCGGATATTTAAAAAACCATCTGACGCTGCCTCTCAGCGCAAAACTCGGCTGAATATGAAAATTAATGAAAAATCCAATATTGCACAATTCAAACAATGGACAATGGGTTCTACTGTGAATGAATGGATGTATTTTCACGGAATCACCGTTTATTACCAGATAAAAATCTGAATTGCACACCACAAAGGCATTGAATTTCGTTGTGTAATTGTATCCATTATCTGAGGCATTGTGGATGCTACATCTCTTGTAATATGTATCACTGTGCTGTGTTACCTACTTGTTGATGTTGGGTAAGATTTGAATATTGATGACACCCAGCTCGACTTACAACCGAGTATGACACCAACAGGTAGTTGATTTACTAAATAAACTAATAATGTTCCACTGTATGAACATGTCAAGCATAAAACATAATTTAATTAAAATATTTATGATTTATACGTAAGTAGTGCGATAGATATTACTGACTTTTATAAACGTAGAAAAAATTATTTTAAATGCAGGCATTAGCTAAGCTAGATAGATCTTCCTGAGAGTTTTGAAAAATATACATAGGTATTACATATCTTCGATGAGACATACTGATATATCCAATATGAAACCGGTTCTAAAATTTAACAATGCATTTATATGTTGGACCATTTCAAATTTGAAATAATTTGATTTAATTAAACTTCTGCTTTTACTCCTATTCATATAATGTCTAACTGTAAGAATGTAATTAGCTAATAAGCCTTATGTGCTACGGTTAATTACCCATTTTAGCTCTGTGACCATTGCACAATTTTGAAATATTTAGCGCTACATACTTTTACCGGTTTTCAATTTAACGAATAATTCATTATTAACAGTAACGTATCTAGGGATTTCAAGTGACCATTACCTTTTATACAGGGTGATTCAGTCATAAGTCATTAATATTAACCACATATTCAGAAGGCCTAATAAAGACAGAAAATCGAAAAAAACTTAACTCCCATTAATTCGGGGCCCTACTTTGCATCACATTTGCTGACTGGGGACGCGTCGGCGCATCTCAGAGCGTTTGAACGTTGAAGAGAAACAGCTGATTTCCTCAGTTGTCTTAAATTTTGCAATTGGTTTTAAAATCAAAGCGCAGTGCATCTTTATTTTATTAACAAAGTGTTATAGACGAATGGATGTTATTTTAGCCATACTGGCATTTTAAATAGGTAGATACCATACTGCTCTTTCAAAAGCAATAAGTCAGACGATAAGGTATACGTACTACAAACTGAATAATTAATTGAACGTAATACTAAAAACTCATGTTCAATCATAAAATATAGAGAAAACGTACAATATCATAAATTCTAAATTGCAATAACCTAACATTCGAAAACAATTATTATCCGTATACATTTGTTTTTATTAACAAATAAATAATACTTGTTAATATTTAAAATGTAAAAAAATATCTAATTCATTCAGTGTCTAGGTAAAAAGGTCTATTTTTTTCGTTCACTATTAAAAACACAGTAAAAGCTAGGTTAGTGACCGAATATGGTAGGTTAAGATTCACTCTCGATAAACCTTTTTTAATCGCGTATTCGTATTCTACTCATTTTTCCCTATCTGCCGGTAAAATTAACGACATTATGACTAAATCACCCTGTATATACAGAAAAAGAAATCAAATTCGAAAAGTATTAAGAATATTTGTCTACACGCCACTGGAATTTTCTTAACTGTAATACCTGACCTAGCCTAATGTGCGCACAGTCAATTGACAGACAATAAGTTTACGCACAAGGATGAAAAGAATATGACGAAGTAAGTAAATAAGTGACCTTTACTGTATTTAATTTTATTTGTTTAGTATTGTTATTAAATCCTACTGTTATTCAGTGTAACCGGTGAATATTAATTATTATTAGTAATTTAATAAAAAAAAATTATAGTTAGTGATGCTACAACTGTTCAAAATTTTGTTCACCGACACATTTGATCTAGTTTTGATGAACCAAACCAAATGTTCCTTCTTCTCGCTGCTCTTGTAAATTATTAATAGTTTTCACTTCACCTCTTAATTATTTAAATGATCCAGTAAAAAAGTGTCGAGAAACTCAGGAGACCGCAAAGACCATGCTACCGTTCCTCGACGTTCAATCCACTGTCCTTCTTGAACTTCATTAAGATAATCTCGAAAATTCTGTCGGACCCAATACACATTTTTCTCAATTTATGAGCAAATTTCCTCTTTCATATCCTCATTGAACCATCGCGATAAAGGTAGCAGCATTTGACATTTCTACCAGGAAAAATTTCTACTTATTTAAGTGAGAAGCTGCTACTGTATTTTTTACTGCACCATAAAACTCATTAATTCTGCGTTGCATAAGCCATTCTGAACACGGGTAAAACTGATGTAAACAATAAGCCACTGTAATAAGAACGTTATAAAAATCACATCTGCTGAAACTACTCGGAATTACGCACTCAAAATCTTAAAATACGTTTTAGTAAGTACAACTTCACTCAATATTTTTGGTGATATGGATTGTACTGTTTACAACACATATATCCCCAAAGTTTTTTGGGTAAGTTCTGAAATCGAATTCGAATCTTTTTTATTTTATCTACCATTTTATTTTTTCATTGAAATAATACGAAAGTGAATTGCAAATATAGTTATTTTTATCAACTTCCACCCTTGCAATTAGTAAAATTACAGTTTATTAGTCTAATTTTGGATATTTTAAGTGTCTGAATAATTTAAACTTAATCGGTTGTCTAAGCAAGAAAATAATATAATATAGACTGACTGAAAATAATTTATCGCTACTTACAGACTTCATTCACTAAAATTATCAAGAATTGACCCAGTAAAGAGCAAAGTAAACGGGTCGGCGATATCTGTGGCCTATATTTATCTGCTTGTCCTTAGCGGCCTTGAATGTTACGTATTCGTAGCAACTATGTAAAATAATGATGCACATGCATAGTAAAACTGACCTTGAATATCTGCTACGTTTTCCCATCAATGTCAAGAACCGTTCTCGACGTTTTACGCCAAATTAACCAGTGACTTAATTATGGCGCTGCGCGTCGGCGCTTGCAGCTATCGGTGTGTTGTCCTTTGGCAGGACCCCGTTTATAAATAGCAAATCGTTTGTCAATTGAATTAAATGCGATTATTCTTTCTTAATAATATGCTGTATTGTTCAGAGGGTAGTTGTCAACAGTTAAAACTGTTTTAAATCTTCTATTTATGGCAACATATGTTAGCTTAAATGACAAAAATTATTGATAGAATATGTGCAGAATATGATGGATTCATTATCATTATTTCAATTTGATGTCAATTTCTGATCCAATGTCTTCAATTTTGGTTAACGTTTCAAGGCAGTATTTTTATTATTTAATAGTAAATCTAACTTGGATAAGATAGATATCTGTGTGTGATTTCAAAACAAAAGACAGTTTGTTGAAATGAAATAGATATTAACGTCTGATGTAAACTCAGAGAAATATCATTTAGTATTAGGCAGAAATATTAGCCCTAACAAAGCCTCTGCTTTCGATAGGCCCCCGAAAGGCTGCGCTTATATTGAGGTTGTTATTGCCACCAATATGGTTTTTGGTAGACGCCGTTTCCATAATTTTAGTAGTAATTATTTGCTAACCATTTGCAAACCGCCAACGACATTCAGCATTTCTCTAAAGAAGATTGATGGTTTACGGTCTCCTATTTCTAATCCTAATAATTCATCTAATCGTTTCTCTTCACTGACCGATAACCTGTTAATAATAGTTTCTTTAATTTGGGTTTGAAATGATATCAAAAACGTTTGAAATTACTTCTAAAGGTAAATTTGAAATTACATGATTATATTTATTTGACTATTTGACTAAACCAAATTTCCGGTTTTGTTATCCAAAACAGTGGTAATTTGTTTGTAAAGATTTTGTTGTCATTTCATTTGTGTCATTCATTTTGAAGTATTTAAAAATAATGATAAAACTAGTTTACTCGTAGTTTTGATATCGAGAGAAAATTTATATTATGTGTAGCAACCTTACCACAAGAATCAATATATCGGCCGATAGCCGCACGGTTTAAGGCGTCAGTACTTAAATCGTGTGCAAATTTCTGCCCGGGTTCGATTCCCGCGGCCGATAGACCGTAGATTATGACCTCCGTGCCAATCCTCCGTACAAGCTATGCTTCTACGGAGGATTGGCACCCTCTGTGCAGGTATTGTAGAGTGGAAGAATGTTGGCTTGGGTCAATGTGAGAGATTGACACCGGTTGGCACTTGACCAATTAATGAGGTTTTCCAGGTTTCCCTCATTCCTGCACTGAATGAGTGGTTAAGGCCTACCAACATAAGTCGTTCCTGGGCGCAAATAAGGCCTGCCTAATAATAATATGCCGCCTCCTCTCCCGCACAAGTCTCCGACTTATGGGCTAATTCCCGTAGTTAGAATGAGGAGTAGAGATATTATTATATCATTATTATCATCCAATTTTGTATTTTTAAAGGTTTCTTCGATTCTTCTTTCTTCACTCTTCTTACTGCTTGAATTCTTCCTCACTTTTTAAAATGGAAATATTTTGATACTGTTTCTGAAGATTCGGTTGTCACCTAGCCTGACGAGTTTTATGACAATACTAGCAAATCCCTTTTTTTTACTTCAACTTACCGTAAGAAGGCGTCTTTGTTATTCTAGTACTCGACTTAAGATATTTCTATTAAGCTTGTCATGTGATATTTTAACACTAATGTATTGGATGTATATAATATTTCAACAAAAATTTTAAAATCAATAATCGACCCAATATTAATACCTTGCACTGATTTAATTAATTATTGTATACGTAAACATATTTTCCCCCAATGTTTAAAAATTTGTTGTTCCTATTTATAAAAATAATGATATTAATAATCCCTCTAATTTCAGACCTGTAATACCTCATCTAGCTAAAATATATGAAACTATCTTAAAAATACAAATAACTAATTATTTTGAGACCCAGGTACTTTTCAATCTTCAAAAATTCGGTTTTCGAAGTAATTTATCGACCACACTAGCCATAGATTGTTTAACATCCACAATAAACAATAGTTTTGAAGAAGGGAAATACGTTGCTAGTCAATTTTTAGATCTGACAAAAGCTTTCGATTGTGTATCACACGAAATTCTTATACATAAGCTACATAATTATGGTTTTTCATCGTACTGTTCGGATTTATTGAGATCATATTTGAGTAATAGATTACAGTATGTTGTATATAATAATGTGAAATCATCCATAAAAAATATTGAACATGGAGTTCCACAAGGTTCCATATTGGGTCCGTTGCTGTTTCTGATATACATATATTAATGATTTTCCTAATTGTTTACCTCATGATACTAAAAGTATACTCTTTGCTGATGATACCAATATAACCAGAACCAACTTAAACTTTGAACAGTTAATGACATCAACTTATGACCAACATGCATTGGTAGAAAACTGGTTTAATAGTAATCAACTCTGTTTGAATACTTCGAAGACCGAAACTATGGTTTTTAGTATCCGGAATATGGAAAACTAGGACAATGCAGCACATGTAAAATTCTTGGGAGTCCATCTTGACCCTAAACTGACATGGGATCAACATGTTAATTATGTTTGCTCCAAGATATCAAAACATACTTATTTACTCCGGAGTCTCAAACGAAGAGTCTCAAAATCAAGCTTGCTGATAGTTTATCATGGCTATATCCATTCCATCATAACATATGCTATTTTAGTATGGGGTCATGCCTCCTCTATGAAAAAAGTTTTTACTCTTCAGAGAAAAATTATTAGAATCATATCTGACCTTGGTTATAGAGAGCAGTTTTCTAAATTATACTGTACCCTGTACATATATACTTCAGTGTCTTATTTATGTCAAAAAACATATACATAACTTTGAAATCAGAAGTGAGACTCACTCTTATAATACCCGAAAGAGCACATACTCGTATGTAATAAATTTCTTAGTAAAACGCGGGTCGGTACTAATTATTGGGCCATTAAATTTTTTAACATAATACCTCACCAAATTCAAATTCTTAATGAAAATAATTTTAAATCAAGGATAAAAAATATTTAATAAAAAATGCCTTTCATAGTTTTGAAGATTTTATTGACAGTAATGTAGCTCGAATATGACTGTTAACATTCAAGTCTAAAAATTGTTGATTAGATGAAGTCACAGATGCTCTTTATCTCAAATTTCTAAGTATGCTAAAGAGCAAATTCATACACAAGCTAATAACTAATAAATTATCTAAAACAAAAATATCATGTCGAAATATCGTTCCTCATTAATATCAAGTAATTGTGATATTGGTTTGTTGTATATGTTACTGTTGTGAAAACGGCTGTCGGCAGTAGTAAGGTCTTGTGACCATTGTGTATGCCGCCAGTAAGAGTTCTGTCAGACTGCCCCCACCTGTTAATGTTTTTTGACTGTCACAAGCACGATGACATAATGTCTTGAGAATCCTTGTTTGTGGATCCTCATAACATGCATCTCGCGTTGTTGGTCCGTTGAATCCTGTTGGGCTGGTTTGCATATTTATATGTCCACGACCTGCTAAATGTCATGTGTGAATCCTAATTTTCCTTCTGCTTAACGTGCCAATTTTCCAATTTACTTCAACCCATAAGTCCTTTATAGGAAACCTGACTTGATGCAAAAGATATCAGCCTAATCATTCGTCTGTTCACCGTTCTTTGATCGCATTATATTTTTACTTATAAGAAAAAAATGTTTAGAATTGGTTTGAGTAAAGTTAGCAATTCTAAATTAAAATTAGAATAAAAGAGAGAAAAAAGTAATACCTAATGATATATAATTTTAAAAATAATAATAAATCAAAACCTTGTTATTACTATTATCATCAGTCAGTAGAAGCAGATGGAATTGTAGTTTGAAGCAGTGACACAACATCTGTTAAAAAAGTTTAAATCCCTTTTTGTTCAATTCATCAGAAACATATAAAGATTTTGCTAACATTGATTCTAATTACATAGTCTCTATTGAGCTGTTGTCTAGTGGTTATTACCCATTATTATTAAATACACCGATATCTATTAAGAGCGGAACACCTAGAAGAACTTTTTGTTTTAAAATAACTATCATGATTTATTAACTGTTGTATAATGTTTGTTTTGTTTATAGTAATTATTTATTTATTACTTCTTGTAATGCGACTTGACTTTGTTAGTAACCTTAACATTTAAAGCTTGAACATAATTGTGGTTTTTCTAGACGTTATATTTTCAATGGAGGTACTAAATGTTCTGAAATCATATTGCAAACTAGGGACCACAGAATACTATGGAATGTATAGATGTTTTTTAATGGCGTAGCTACGCATGTAATTTTTGTGTGGATTGATGAGAATTGATAACAACCAGTGTAAAGTTATTGTTAAAGAAAACCATTTTGTGATGAGAGTAATTGCATCGTTCGCAGATGCAATGTCCACTAATTGGCTCTTTTCAAATGTTAAACTAAAGTGTACAAAGTACTCAAAGCAGATAAAAACTAGGGAAGATAAATGAGGCTCCTAGAGAAATAATTGTTCCTTTGCTTGAAACACAAACTACTGTAAAAAATATTCGTAAGTCATATGTATATGATTAAATAGAAGTTTGAGAAAAATTTATTAAAGTTTAATATTAACACCGCAGTTTTTGTTCATCTTCTTAGCTCATGTTTAATTATTATAATTAAATGCTTCTTTAACTAAAATTAAAAACTGTTGTTTATTTTGGAATTAAACATTAAAATGAGCAGATTAATGAAGATTTTATGCGTTACTTTAATTTATTTATGATTTCATAATTCGATTAAGAAGAAAAGGAATGATAGAAAGCCCTAATATAAATTTTACAATTAGCAATGAATATTTTACCACGAAATTTTGTACAAATACTTTTTTGAGGATATGCAAAATCCAGTGGTGTCATAAAATTTCCAATAAAAAGATATCTTTCTGATTTATGACAAATTTGACGTTACGTAAAAGAGGGTTATGCAAAGCTCTCTTTTATAACGACATCCAGATTGCGGAAAAAACTATATTTTTCAAAGAATAGACCTTAAAACATTGTGCAATCTCCAGTTTTTTATTTGCTGTAAAAAATTGTTAAATAATAAAAGGAAACTTTGCTGACAGCAAGTACTTTTCTCGTTACTTTAATTGCAAAATTTAGTCCATATAAAGCGTATTTTAAAACCGCACTCACGTAGGTGCGCCTCACCATATGTTATATCAAAGATTACATCAACATATCGTCCAAGAGTAAACAAAATCGTTTTATTTTCACCAACAATTGCACACGTTCTGTACATAGATTACAAGCAAATAATCAACAGATTTATGATTGTTGCTACATAACCTTGTAAATTCCATATTCATATCTGCAACGGCTTTCAACATCACAACAACTATTAAAAACCATTTGTTATACCATAGGTCAATGTCCCAAACAAACTTCAAACGATTCCTTATTTGGGGTTGTTTTTGTGTATTTTTGTCAGCGCGCCATCAAAGGAACAATTTTAACATCCGAAATCGCACCAAATGGATGTTGAGTAACCATTTCTGTACTTAACTTGCATGAATATTTTATTAACAGCCTACATATTTGCAGACCGAATTATTAAACAGTGAGTTGAAAAGTAATTGTAGTTTCGCTTTTAAAAGTAAAAAAATATGTACGTACCTACTACATACATTATGGCGGTTTTCCACTAAAGGGACAGTTGAGTTTATGTCGTATTTGTGTTTTCTAGAACCTGAAAACAAAAATAAAACTGAAACAAACCCAAAACTCTTGTTTCCATCAAGCGGGCTACGTTTTGTTTTTGTTTTCGGTCCTTTTCCACTGGTTGCCGCGAGGAAGTCAGAACACATTTTTCCAATAACCAACCAACATGTTTAGAGAAGATTTTTTTATTCTTAGTTATGGCTGGTTTATACTGAAGTCCTTGGAAAAAAGTAAGTATATATATATGTACGGTTAAAGTGTTTACTTGGTTACTTAGTTAGTTTGTATACTAGCCAAGTAAACACATTAACCGTACAAATATGTATTTTATAATAGCTATAATTCATTAATGATTAAAATATTGTTTTTGAGCAGAATAAAACGCTAACACAGATATTGGGTTGGATCACTGAAATAGAAAACACAACACGACCGCTTCCACTAAACAGACTTGAGTTTCAAAACATGTCGAAACCTTGTGATGTGACCGCTTTCGAGCGGGACCCGAAAAACAAAACTCCAACTGTCGCAAAACACGCCAGTCTTCAAAAAGTTTACGAAAAGTTACAGTTCTGTTTTATTCGACACAAGTTTGTGTTTTGGTTTTGTTTGTCCGTTTAGTGGACAACCGCCTTTATACTGAATATTACATATTTAAAAAAAGTGATAAGAAAATAAACGAATTTAATACCTAAATAAATCTTGTCAGAAAATTTATCTGCATACGTAATGTAAAAAAAATACTTTTATTAGTTAAAAGAATTATCAGTGAGAACTTTTGTATTTTATTCATTACTCATTTTTAACAATCCTTATGGCGGTTTTCCACTAAACGGACAGTTGAGTTTATGTCCTGTTTGTGTTTTCCAGAACAAAACAAAAATAAAACTGAAACAAACTCAAAACTCTTGTTTCCATCAAGCGGGCTACATTTTGTTCGAGTTTTGTTTGTGTTTTCAGTCCTTTTCTACTGGTTGTCGCGAGGAAGTCGGAACACATTTTTCCAATAACTAGCCAACATGTTTAGAGAAGATTTTTTTATTCTTAGTTATGGCTGGTTTATACTGAAGTCCTTGGAAATAAAGTGTGTCTACAGAGTGTCCCACTTCGAATTCCATCGATGGATATCTGGGAAACCGGTCTGAGGATTTTTTTGAAATTGTGATGGTGTGATACGGACCGTGGGGCCCACCAAGTTAAAATATTTTCAAGGTCCTCGTACTTCCGGTTACACCGGAAGTCGATACTAACTTTCTTATTTTAAATGGAACCCCCTGTATATTATGCATTTTTGGAAACATTATCCATTTTTAAGTTGAAAACATATAGCACACTCCATACTTAGGATTGACCGTTTCCGAGATATTTCGATTTTTAAACAAAAATTGACAGATGCAGACTGTCAGCAAAATTTAGTTTTCCCGGTTTATTTTTTTGTGCAAATTGGACATTTTGTAGAG
>NW_019416350.1:2275570-2330743 GCF_000390285.2 Anoplophora glabripennis | reverse complement strand
TTGTTGTAACATCGGGTATGTCAAATGATTTTATTATTTAAAAACACAGATTAATTTTATTAATTAATAAAGGCAAAAGCAGTTGAATTTGCCGATATAAAATAGGTGTTATAATTTTTTTTTGCGAAAGTTTTTGTCCGTTTTTATCACACCGCCATGCCGGTCGCATTGTGCGAGGTCAGGTTTTACAGTGGACCAGTTTCCAGTGCCGTGCAGAAGTGTATTTTTAAATCAATTTCGAACTGCCCTTTTTGATTTTTTCTTTACAAAATTGTATTTGTAAGGGTCCCCTGTACATCCAGAATTTTTTTATTTGGATAAGTTCTGAAACAGCCTGTATATTGGGTTGGATCACTTAAATAGAAAACACAACACGACCGTTTCCACTAAACAAACTTGAGTTTCAAAACACGTCGAAACCTTTTGATGTGACCGCTTTCGAGCAGGATCCGAAAAACAAAACTCCAACTGTCGCAAAACAAGCCAGTCTTCAAAAAGTTTGCGAAAAGTTACAGTTTGGTTTTATTCGACACAAGTTTGTGTTTTGCTTTTGTTTTGTCCGTTTAGTGGAAAACCGCCTTTACGTTACTTTGCAGTTAACACAATTTTCGATAAGAATTCTAGGCAGCTCATAACTCCCTTAGTTGATCAATAGCGGCATTGGCATTGTCTGAGACGGTCTACGTAAAATTTGATTTCACATCGCAGTTTTGTTTTAAAATAATTTTTCTACGTAAAATCCTGCCACTTTTGATGACTTTTAACCACCTTAACTTTAGAACATCTGCACTTGCAAGCGGTTGGTGATCCTCTGTATTTATGACCAGTACTTAGATGGATTGGGAAACCCAAGATATCTAACAATTTCGCTTGGTATTTTCCTATATACAGGATGTCCCATTTTAATGTACCAGACCGCATAATTTTTTTAACTCGACTTATAAAAAAATTTTTCTAACAAAAGTTATCAGGTTTCGAGAGGGTCAAATTATGGTGGCCTTGAATCTGTCCTTGAACTCAATTATCATGGTCATGTCAAGGTCAACTTTGATTTTTTGAAAGGAAACCCATATTTTTTATTGCAAATTCGTATTCTGCGGGAAAAAATACGTAACCTTTGTATGAAACATTTTTTTGAATATGCTTTGTTCTCTCGCTAGAGTGCGCTGAACTTTTACTGTTCCATTTTAATTATCACGCTAATATCTCGAAAAATAAGCAGGTTGGTCAAAAATATTTCCAACAAAAGTTGTCAGGTTTCGAGGGGATCAAACTACTGTGAAGTCCATTATCAAGGTCAACATTGATTTTTTGAATGGAAACGCATATTTTTATTATAGTTTCGTATTCTGCAAACTAAAATACGTAACTTTTGTATGAAACATGTTTCTTGAAAAGGCTACCTCTAACAATTAAATTTACCGCCCTGTTTATTATTCTATTTCTCTGTTCACTGAACTTTGAGCTCAACGGACATTTTATGCTGGACAATGTTCATTTTTGTCGTGAGAGAAAATAGTTCATAATTAAATACTTCACCATATTCTTTCATTTTAGTTAATGTGTTGTGTACAGGGTGGTTGATTTTCGATAGTTTTATAGGGTACAGCCAAAACGGTGATAGATACAAAAAATCTGATATCGATGTCCCGTCCTCTTTTTTTGAGTTTACTTCGCTGGTCCCAAAAGATCTTGGCTAACTTGATTAGTTTTAGATATACAGGGTTTTTTTGAAATATGGCCCATTTACATTAACCTCTCTATCTCCGTTGTCATTCAATTTAGAAGAAAAAAGTGTACACATTATTTGTTCTATTTTTTATTAGGAAGCCATTGGCGTACTCAGATTTTTTACAAATCGCACAGTTTCTCCGATATTGCATAAACATAGTTTTTTTTAAATAGAACACCCTGTATTTGGCCATCCCGTTGAGTAGCATTTTTTTTTACCTTTTCAGCCATACATAATAATAGATACTTTTTATTTGCCTAAATGAAGAAAAATGCAAAAATGTAGATATAGATATTTTTTCAGTTGGCCATGTTATTTATTTATTCGTCTTTTGTTGTTTAATATTGACAGTTAGTTTATTTTTGACTGATTGAAAGCTTGTTAAACGTCTATTACTTGGTTTTAATTTTGAAAAGTATAAAAATGGTATACGAAAATCTTCACAAAGTTCAAATGTTAGAGTGTTACATTGAAAGTGAAAAAAATAGTGACACAGCTTTAAACTTATATTTGGAGAGATACCCAGAGCGTCATCAGCCAGAAAAGAGAATTTTTAGCCGACTCTATGATAATTTGTGTGAGTTTGGTTCTTTTCAAAAACCGAGAGCTAAATCTTATAATATACAGAATAGAGAAGATGATGAAATCAATACTTTAGCTTTTGTTGTCGCAAATCCCAACGTATCCAGCAGAGAAATTCAAAGAACGATAGGAATTGGTAAATTCAAAGCATTGAGAATTTTAAAAAAACACAAGTTTCGACCATATACTATAAGAAAAGTCCACCATTTGCATCCAGGAGATGAAGAGAGACGCATCATTTTCTGCCAATGGTTTTTGCAGCAAACTCATGTATACCCCAATTTTTTTCAAAATGTTATTTGGACCGACGAGGCTTTTATAAGCAGCGAAGGTATATTCAACCGGCATAATGCGCGTTATTGGTCAGATGTGAATCCTCACCAAACTGTGGCCAGAATTCAACAAGGGCGGTTTGGTTTTCATGTATGGGTAGCTCTCTTCCACAATAGAGTGTTAGCTTACGAAATGTACGATGAAAACCTTAACGCTCAGAGATATGTGAGAATTTTACAAGAAAATATTATTGAACTGCTGGACGATATGTCACTAGCTCAACGATATAATATGTTCTTTCAGCATGATGGTGCGCCTCCACATAATTCCCACATAGTTAGAGAATTATTAAATCATAATTTCGGGGACAATTGGATCGGTACGTACGGACCAAACAAGTGGCCGCCTAGGTCACCAGACCTAACCCTTATAGATTTTTATTTTTGGGGGGATCTTAAAGACAGAATTTATAAGTATAAAGCTAATAATGTCGAGGAGCTAAGGAAACATTTTGAAAACTATATTCAGTGGGTATCAAATATACACATTTACCCGTTCCATTGCCAAACGTTGTAAGTTATGTATCAACGAAAATGGCCGACAATTCGAGTACTTGCTGTGACTTTGTTATGTCATTTTTATTTTATTGTTGTTTCTCTCATTTTATAGTTGTTATTTCTGTTTAGTTTATGTTTAATAAGTGTACCTATAATTAAACCTTTTAAGTAAAGATAAATGGATAATCTAATTTATTTTTTCTTGTAATTTTTTAATCTAAGTTAGGTGCTTAATATAAAAATAATAATAGAAAACGAGGAGACCAATACAAAATAAATCTCATGGGCAACTGAAAAAATATCTATACATTTTTCTTCATTTAGGCAAATAAAAAGCATCTATTATTATATATGGCTGAAAAGGTAAAAAAAATGTTATTCAACGGGATGGCCAAATGCAGGATGTTCTATTTAAAAAAACCTAAGTTTATGTAATATCGGAAAAACTGTGCGATTTGTAAAAAATCTGAGTACACCACTGGCTTCCTAATAAAAAATAGAACAAATAATGTGCACACTTTTTTCTTCTAAATTGAATGACAACGGAGATAGAGAGGATAATGAAAATGGGCCATTTTTCAAAAAAACCCTGTATATCTAAAACTAATCAAGTTAGCCAAGACCTTTTGGTACCAGCGAAGTAAACTCAAAAAAGAGGACATCGATATTAGATTTTTTGTATCTATCACCGTTTTGGCTGTACCCTATAGAACTATCGAAAATCAACCACCCTGTACAGTGAAAACATTTTGGCGTTTATAATTTGTATTATTTTATTATTAGTATTACATAAACGACCAAGTTTTTTTTCAATATTTTTCTCTTAAAAAAAAATGAATTCATTTGCACTAACTCATAAGGCTACATAAATATGTACCTACCATAAAATTATTGTTTCTTACTACAAAATATTCATACATATTTTACGAAATACTATCAGTTTCATCATGAAACCTTTTTAAGGTGTTAAAAGGCGTTGTGTACCGTGCTGTTTAGATCTATTACAAATTAAAACTTGTAGTCATAATACTGACAAAAGCAGGGTGGAACATATATTTTATCTTGATTCGGAAACACTTTAGGAAAATGACTTGCAATCTTGGAGAAGCTTTTTGATTTGGGGCAGAGGCGTAACAATAACTTTCTTAATGTCTAAACCAAGGTCAACACTTTAGTATTATGCAAACAGCGACAAGACTAATTCCTCTTGCAAAATTAAACCGAAATACATATATTTCCTAAAAAATCCCTCAAAGATTGAACTAACTGTTTGATCCATAAACTTTAGACTTGGTGACCAAATTTATCTTGTCCGCAAGTTTCAACTGTGCACGGACAAAATTGCCAGTCTAGTACTGGAGCTCATTGTCTGAACGTCAATCGGTGAATACCGGTATGCATAATACTGAACAGAAGCTACAGGCCGTAGAATATTTGTTGAGATTGAATTCCAAGAACTACTGTAACAGTTTACCACGGCAAGGGCGTGCCTTGAAATTTTCCGCCTATGTCTTTCTACCTCGGGTGTTGAATGCGATTAATTCCAAGAAAGTGACGCAGGGGTCTTCTTGAAATTCAATCTCAGCAAATATCGTACGGACTGTACCTGCCTTACTGTTATGGTCTCCTGCCACTTCTACTGATGACCTTCTTTTTGATCTGCGGATCTCACAGACAAGATGAATTTGGACAATCTGTAAAGCTATGCACTTATTTCAATGCAAAATAGTCAGACAAATATATCAAAATTTTCTAAAATGTCAGATCTCTATTTGTTGTAAATGCCTGCTATACAGGGTGATTCACAACTTACCCAATAAAATTTGTGAATAGATGCGGCATGAGAAATGGAGTCAATATCGTAAAAAAAAATTTTGTAATATCCTTATAGTTTCCGAGAAAAGAATTAATAAAGTTATAGTGCATTCAACCACTACATAGCTGGACAACTGTAATCTCTAGCGTCATTCGCACTACGCGTGGAGAGCCACGTGGCCTCAGCAACTCCGAATACTGAAATCCGATTGTCAATCGTCGTTGCGTTAGTGTTTACCTGTTATCTGTAGTGTTTTCAATAGTTTTTTTAGCTACACTGAAAGAAATGGGCTTATTAAACTGTTTATCTAGAGTAATGTGTACAGCGCATATTAAAACTTTTATAACCAATATACAACTTTTATTAAAAAAAAGCAATCATCTCCATACTCATTATTCAATCAGTTTAACTGGAAGGTGCTTAATACACCTTATGCATCTATGAAATAAAGGTTATAATGAATTACTTATACATTATTAGGTGTTATAGACTTTATATTCCAGTTGTATAGTAGGGAAGATTTGTTGTATAAAGACCAGTATCCGAATTTGTATATAACAATTGTATTAACAGAATTATTCGTTCTTATACTGAATATGTTTCCGTTTTTAACGTGTAAAACGCATCTTATAATGGTTAAGTGATCGTCACCTCTCGGTGCATAATCGGTTATGATCGTTGTTAAGTTATATTCATAGTCTTGTAATAATAATCATATGTCAGACCCGAGAGCGAAGTGCGCCGACTCAATAAGAAACCTGGCTATTCCAGCCGCTGATTTAGGGTTCGCCGCACGAGCTCATCCCTTCTAAGATTTCAGTAGCATGCTATGCATGAAGCAGAACGGTACTCAACTATCTTATACAGTCCACTTTTATTGTCCATACATGTTCAATCATTGTCAAAATAAACACACAAAACCACAACGTCTTTATTATCTTTACTCAAGAAGAGAAAATACAACAATCGTAAAATTTCCGACAGTCCGCTGTGCATCGACTTACACACGTCTAGTTTGATGAAAATGGACAGTATATGCACATGTTTTGTGGGATACATGATCATATCGCGTTGTGTGAAATGGAAAATTATTATGTAAGTATCTAACTGTTTTATGGCTTGTAATTGTTTTGTTTTTTCAAATGTAAATCTTGTCTAAATCTTAAAAATTATTATTTTGTAGGTCCTATTAGAAATCGCTGATGTTAAGTTTTACATAAGATGGAGGAACAGAAGGTTAACGGTGACAAAGAAGAGCATGGGTATAAAGTCAATCAACCAGAGGAAATAAAATTATATGGAAAGAAGCTCAACCTTTCTGGGGATGCTTCATTCTTAAGGTGGAAGAGTTATAGTGCAAATTCTCATGTAATACAAGAAAATACGGGTGCATCGTTGCTAAGAAAATAAACTGGACAGTTTTGGGAGCGATTTGTCATCATTTTTAATGCTTAAAAGTATGTTTTATGTATGTTTACATTAGAACCTTAGCTTGTAATTACAGTTATCCAATAAAATTTCTGAAAACTTAATGACATATGTTTTTAACTCATACAGAGTATACAACAGTTTAATACATTTATTATTATAAAACTTATAACCAGTACTAGATGTTCTAATAACGATATGGAACACTTTAATAACAGTTATTGCTATTATTTCGTAAAGGGTATAAAAAACGTTGTATACTAGTTATACAATAATTTAATAAAGAATAAGGTTTATAGTCACTATACAACTGTGCTAGCAATACGCGTTTTATATCCAATATTCACCTGTATAACTGTCACATATAGTATACAATGGTCTTATAATGGTATATAGAATTCTAATAAAGAATAAAACGCATTTCTTTCAGTGTAGTGTCAAAAATGGTTTGCGTGTATAGCAACTCGGAGTTGATGGGTACCGTTTTAATTTTTGGTGAAGCAAGACAACATTTGTATTATGGTGAAGCATTTGTGTTATGGTGAAGTAAGACAACATTTGTGTTAGTCCGTGGAAACTGAGTAAGACGAAGCCAAATGTGTTTACACGTTGGTGGATAAAATTTTGAATAATTGTTGTAATATGGGGTATGTGAAATGATTTTATTTTTAAAAACACACATTAATTTTATTAATTAATAAAGGCAAGAGCAGTTGAATTTGCCTATATAAAATAGGTGCTTAAAATTCTATTTATTTCTTTTCTTGCGAAAGTTTTTGTACGTTTTTATCACACCGCCATGCCGGTCGCATTGTGCATGGTCAGGTTTTATAGTGGACCAGTTTCCAGTGCCATGCAGAAGTGTATTTTTAAATCATTTTCGGACTACCCTTTTTGATTTTTTCTTTACAAAATTGTATTTGTGAGGGTCCCTGTACATCCAGAATTTTTTTTTTTTGAATAAATTCTGAATCACCCTGTATAAGGTTCGCCACCGATGAATTACTAACAATATCAAGAAAATATAAACTCATTTGACATAGCATATCCAAATCTGTAAAACGTTTTTTTTTTTTTTGATACGAAGTATTTTTTTTATAGTTGAAACCAAACAAATTCCTCCTTTTCCAATTTTTGTCTAAATTTTAAATGTAGCTCGTTATTAGAAATAAAGTACATTCTGCCAAGTTTGAAGTTCATGCCTTCAATTGTTCCCAAGTACCTAATTATTCCAAAACTGTTTCGGCTTTATATAACAGAATATATCCTACCACAATGTCGCTATTACATCCTGTGGAAATGAACATTTTGCTGCCAGTTAATAAGGTCAAAATCCTAATACTCCTTGAGGATGTTCAATATTCTTAAAAGGTTCAAAGGTTCAAAGGTTCAATATTCTTCAAATCTCTCAGACAAAAGAGAAAAATTATATCTACAGTAACAATTCCACATAATACTGTATTATCAGAAAAAATAAGGAGAATAGGAAACAAATTTAACATTAGAACTAATACTTTATGGACTTCTTTATCAAAGACGTGTTCCAATGGTATACCTTGTGACTGCCATAAACATTATGTTGGAGAAACCTCTCCTTTTAAATATTAGAATAGACGAGCACAAAGATTACATTTGAGAAATAAAAAATTTACGATCCCGTTTGGGAAATTGGTCATACTGTTGTGAAAGATGTATTTGTAATCACTCTGTTTACTTGGATGCCAAAAATACTAAAAGAAGTAGGTAATAATAGAATAAACAACATGGAATACCTTTAGCCATGGAATCAGACAAGAACAGGCGAATTTAAATTCTTGTTATAATATAAATTAAAACTGTCAGAAATATTCTAAAAAGAAACTTAATTGCTGAGTTTTGAGAAAAAAACAAATTGATTTTCAAAACGTCAACGACTTAATGAAGTGTGCGATATAAGGGGTGATTCAGTCATGAGGTCATTAATTTTATGAGAAGATAGAGAGAAATTAGCAATTAAAAAAAAGAAAACCATATTTACGTTGAAAAAATATCTTCAAATAATTATTTAAACCCCTTTTTTTTGGCCCTCTCCAGACCGTTGACCCACAAAGGTTTATCGAGAGTGAATCTTGATGTACCGTAATGTTCGGTCATGAATCTAGCTTTTAATGCGTTTTTAATCCCTAGTAAACGACAACGAATAAACAGAGTTTTTTACCTAGACGCGTGAATGAATAAGATATTCTTTTACGTCTTAAGTATTCATTATTTGTCAATAAAAACAAATGTATAATGATAATAACACAGGTCAACATTTTATCTAGGCTTGTGCACGGGAATCGAAGATAGTATCCTAGTGTTTTTGGGGTCGCTGATTACAATCGGGGTCGGTTAGACTCCATCACGTCAAGTTCAAGGTCATTTGAAGGTCAAAATGTTAAAAAACCTCCCAAAAATCTGAAAAATTTCATGGACATGTTTTTGAGGTCGCTGAATCCGAATCTGGTGTTTATTTTTACTTTGCATGCAGAAGTAGACAACCTGCCTAGAGATGACCTTGAATGACCTCGAGGATGCATGCAAAGTAAAAATAAACACCGGATTCGGATTTGGCGACCTCAAAAACATGTCCATGAAATTTTTCAGATTTTTGGAAGGTTTTTTTGACCATTTGACCTTCAAATGACCTTGAAATGAGGTCGACTGACCTCAAATTCAGATTCAGGGTCCCCGAAAACATACGTATGAATTTTTTCAGATTTTTTGGATGGTACTTAGCATTTTTGTCTCAAAAACCCCTCAAATGACCTTGAGGTGACCTTGAATGACCTCGAGGATGCATGCAAAGTAAAAATAAACACCTCAAAAACATGTTCATGAATTTTTAGATATTTTGAAGGTTTTTTGACCATTTGACCTTCATATGACTTTGAAATGAGGTCGACTGACCTCAGATTCAGATTCAGGGTTCTCGAAAACATACGTATAAATATTTTCAGATTTTTCGGATGGTACTTAGCATTTTTGTCTAAAAAAAACCCGCAAAGGTTTTTGGACCGTTTGACCTTCAAATGACATTGAACTTGACATGATCAAACGTAACCGACCCGCGCAGCGACCCCCAAAACTCTAGAATACCATCTTCGATTCCGTGTACATGCCTAGATAAAATGTTGACCTGTGTAATTGTTTTCGAATGTTAGGTTATTACAATTTAGTATTTTTAATATTGTTAACGTTTTCAGTATGTTTCATAACTGAATATGAGTTTTTAGTATTATTTCAATTAATTATTCAGTTTATAGTTACGTATTGTGTGACTTATTGTTTGTGAAATAGTAGTATGGTACCAACTTATTTAAAATGACAGTAGGACTAAAAAAACACTCGCTTATCTGTTTATAGCACTGATTTTGAAGTTGAAAGACTGCAAAAATCAAGACGACTGGGATGAAATCAGCTGTTTCGCTTCAACGTTCGAATGCTCTATAGTCCGCCGACGCATTCCCTGTTGCGAACTAGGGCGCTGAATTAACGGGAATTAAAGGATAATTTGATTATTTTTTAAAAGGTATCACCCAGTATATTTATGTGCATATTGCATTTTCTATTTGTCTATTTTCATAACTCTTGGCTTGTCCTTTTGGCGCAAGGGTATATTTCATTTAATTAATCTTCACAGATGGAAAAATACCCAATGAATAAATAAAGAAATAAATGAAAAAGCAGGCTCTTGTATTAAGTTGGGTTTTAAATTCAATTTTATTTTATTTAACTGACAGAAAGCTTAATATACCCAATCGCTATAACATAGCATTAATAAGAGATTTTAATTACAGCATTTAATAAAAGTAAAATTATTGTATTTATGTGTCAATAGTTCATAATTTAGATAGTTATAAAATGTTATATTACCCACCCTAGAACATTGTGCTACTGATATTATCTATCGCAATTGTCTAGCTTTAACATTCCTAGTAGAAACTCCAACCGATCGAAAGCCTCGCGCCATTTTTATGTAACTATTTTTTTTGCGTCGCAAAATTCATACGTGCGACACCCCCGTAGAAACTACTTTCACATACACACGGGCAACTATCTCGGGAAAGATTAATTAATCCGTAAGAAATCACGTCTCGCGCGTTCCTTTATCTCCAATGGAATCGTAAATAGAAAGCAACTATCTAGCCCGCGTCAAATCCACAACAGAGCCTTCAGCGAAAATAAAATGAAAGTCGAAAGAATTATTAATTCAGCCTTTGTACAGATGGGATAGCTCAGAAGCAGAGCTCGTTTCCTTTTGTGTATCATAAGCAGAACGAGCTTTTTGAATGCAAAGCGCAGTTTACGTAAAATTAATGGCTGCGGAATATGTCTAAGAGTTAATTGTTTCCTCTAGATGAGCAAATGTTCGAAATATACAGGGTGTCCCAGAAAAGAAGGCCAATCCGGTTACCAGAGAGTTCTAGGATCAAAAGTTTATTTAAATAAACTTGCCTATATACAAAAACGCTTCCTTTATATCGAGAAAAACAGGAATTATCGGATAACTTCAGAGATCTGGAAATATCAGTGAATTTTTGAGATATTTTTGAAAGTTTCATTTGCGATCGGTCCTAATTTGCCAGGCGTTGCCACTGGACGTCATGAAATTATTCTGTTACCATATATATTTTTTTTCGTTTTTTATTACCGTTAAGGGTGTCGAATTACATAAATCAAACTTTACTTGTTAATTGAATCTATCAAAATAAGAAAAAATTCCTATAAACGTGAATTGGGAAATGGTTAGTTTTAGGGTGTTCCTAAATATCATGTACATAAGGGAGGGGGTAATTCTTTGACTTATTTCATGACTAAAAGTTCATATAAACGCTTCGTTACCTGAAATTTTAAGATTTTTTTAGTTTTTTCTCTATAGCTCCCACAGATTTTGAGATGTTTAGTTCAAATTTGGAATATAGGTTACGCTGTAGGGCTTACATCATTGGGCATGCCAAATGGTCGTGATATTCTACAGAGTGATATTTTTTCGGGGTTCATGCCCCTTTTCTTCCCCTGAACTTTTGTGCGGTGCGCCGCTGGTAGATTATAAAATCAAAATTAAATTATATGTTTTGTTGAGAAACTTTTTTGCCTCTTATGATTTTTTTTATCTGCGACCGTTATCAAGAAAAAAATAAAAATGATTTTATGTAATTCGTTAGATGTAATTTAAATTCTTAAAATGGTTCAGTAGGCTCTGGCTTTATTTATTAGTTAATTTCTTGTTTCTATTAATTTTGACAGTTCGCATTTGAAATCGTAACTTGGGTCTGCATATGTTTAAAAATTAAAAGTTTATGTTATAAACTGTAAGGTGTAAGTGTTTTAAATACTCATTATAACCTCACAACAATGCCAAATTTTATGAATTTTGAAATGGGTCATCCCAGCTTTAATTTTTAATAGGTAGTGGCGAATAAACTGTCAAAAGTAATAGAAACAAGAGATTATCACTTCTTACGTTTTTTTATTTAAACTACTCATTTTCAAAACCACTCAAATGTTATAGTTTTGGACTTAAAATGTCCCATATCGAGAAAGATGGAGCAAGACTTTACACCAGCACTCCCCCGCCCCTCAAAGTTTTAAGTTTTACTTCGCTGAACTAAACCTAACCTAGTTCATAGTAGGTAGTTATATTTTTCTTATAACTGTTAAAAAATGTAAATACCTGTATAAAATTTTTATTGAAAGATGGAAACTAATAACTTTTCATTTCTGTCTCGAAAACTTTTCAAATCCTCTCTAGAAATATCAGGGAATTTTTTGGTCAAATTTTGGTACTCCCTTTTGGGGAGAACGTAATTTGATCCCAGAAATCTGTGGCTACCGGAATGACCTTTTTTGCCACACCCTGTATATTTGAAAAGATCAGTTTCCTACAAATTTACTTCAGACCTAACCCTAGTACACATGTCTACAAAATTCTAAGAGAACTCGTTGCTCCTTTGTGCTTAATTGCAATTTAACGTGACAGTAGTCGCACTAAAATTAAACAATCAAGTTATGTCTTTAAGCGGTGTTTACGTAACAAACTAGATTTTGGCCATTCGTTACTTCCATCTCACTTTCACCATGCCGGCTTTGCCCATTTCCTTATGGAGGATAATATTGTGGACTACTACTAGATAACTACTTTTAATCCACTGCGAAAAAAGTGGTTATGTTATGCAACTTAGTGCAGGTGCCACAAAATACGTATATAAATATTAGTTGTTTTTTCATGAGTAGATATTTTCAGGTGCTTTGGAAGGTTTACTGATTCCCAGCATTGTGTTCAGAGTTATACTCAAAAACTTTCTTCAGATATTTTGAGTGAGTGCTAATTTTTAGTATAGATTTTTAAAATTTGAAAAAAAAAACCATTTTAGTGATATAGGTGCTTAATTATAGCATATCGATTACTTTTTTGCAACTAAATTCCATTAAACTGGAAATCCTAAAGGAATCAAAGAATGTTTTATGTCAAATTCATCATGAATTGTGATTAATTTTAAATCTGTAATAATATTTATTTCTAAATAAGAAGAAATCAAAATAGACATACCTACTCGTATATGCATGATATAGGCAAAATCTGTATATTCGCATCAACACTTAAAAATACGCATTTCAATGAACGCTCCCGTTACAGGGGTCATAAATTAAGTCAAATTTCTTGGACCTGACGCATATCTTGTCGTCATGGGTTATTGGCAAAGAACATAAATCGTCTCCTATGTTTATTTATTGCATTCATCATCATTAAAAGGTTGTGAGGAATCTGAAAAATGAAAAAGCATGAATTTATCCCGTTTCCAAATGCCTATTCTTAACTCTAAATTTTATGTAAAAAGTGGAAGAATGATGATTTTGGAATGTCTATCCTATTTGTTTAATTACAAATGTTAGAAATTAATTAAATCTGAAAAAATATGTGCAAAATGTAAATAATAAAATAAACTAAAACATTTCTTATAAAAAATATTTCTGTCCTAAAAGTGAATAGTAAAACTTAATCACAAATGTTATAAATTAATTAAATCTTAAGCAACATGTAAAGTAACAAGAATTTAAATTTTCCCGTGGGTGAAATATGTTATTTTATACATTGTTACAATATTATACTTAAAGTATTTCATTTTACTTTACACACTGATGCCTAAGATGAGCTAAGTTGATAATGACTGATTATAAATTACTTCCTCGCATATATTAACAGCCAGTGGTATTGGTGATATACAATAAAATTTTATAAATAATCCATACTAAAGTCACATACACATTTTTTAACAATTTTACTTTATCACTTTCCAAGCACTGAATATCAGCATCATAGAATTGGACTTTGGAGAATTTCCAGATTTGTTCCAAATATTTACCGTTACTTCCGATGAATTGACACAGTTGAGTCAAGATTACTTAAAACTTTGTAATTAATAAATGGAAGAGAATAGTATCGATTTTGAGAAAAGCTGATCTGTTCCTTTAGCATAATGGGAGCGGAACTGTAGCAAACCGCAGCGGATCTAAAAAGGTATAGAAGCTGGTTATTGACCTATTTTGTGGCTTTATTTTTCTCATCGTGTATTATTTGTTATTGACATATGCAACTCGGTATATGTTTACTGAAGATTTAACACTTGAATAGCCAATAAGGGCAAAGCAAATTAATCGATAACAAAGAAAGTGATGATCTAGTACCAAGAAAATAACAATTTTTATGTAGTCTAAAGTTTAAGATTCACTGCTATGATGATTTAGAATACATCTTCGTTATAACTTTTTAAATTAGGTATGACTTTTTAAATTAATTTGTTCTATTTCCTAATAAGGCTCATCTTTCCTTTCCAAAAATCGTACCATGAACTTTCTGTTGGACTGACAGAGGATAGATGATTTTAATTATCCTGAGTATTATCAATAAATTTTAATCATGACAAATTTATTTTTCAGCATAAAATCTGTCACATAATGTTGACCCTTTGTTTATTATTTGTTTACATTCAATGTTATCAGTAGATATAGAGTTTTTCAATTTGTAACAAGGTTTAAATTTAGTTTTTACATGTTTATATACCTAATGTTATATTACAAGTGTATATTGAACCCACACTAAAAAGGTACTTATTTGGATTAAATAAATATCGTTTGCTATGCACTAGTCCTAGTTTTGGATGTTGCTTAGAATATGTAGTGTGAAAAGTATTTAAATATATAATTTGAATGATAACGTATTTTTACTTTAATATGTACTTCGCGTCTTTATTATTATTCTACATATTTTCAAATGTAGATGACATAAATTCAATAGAAATATGTCTGAGTTTAATGTAAACTAACACTTTTTCAATAAAAAATATTTAAGTAACAATAAAGCAATAGCTTATAAAAAATTATATTAATAGCTTATAATTAATGAAATGAAATTAAATGAAAATGGTGCTTATGAAATAAATTAATCAATTTTTTCACAAATATTGTACCTAAGTATTTTTTTTGAGGAAATAAGTTGAAGAGAAGATTGTAGAGCCAGAACCTCCGCACACGGTTCGAGGGCATCAACTAATCGACATAAGAGTACATGACACAAAGCATGCACTTGCTCTTTTTGCAAAGTACTTTTACGTATTTTAGATTATCTACAAATTGTAATCACGAAGTGACGAATTTATTGTAAACTGTTTCATTTTTTAATTCGAACAAATCAAATAACTTCTGTTAAATGCAATTGGTTTATGATAACCAGCAATATTAACTAACTGCACCCAAAACAGCCGGTTACTTAGAAATAGAAAATAATTGTTTTTTCAGTGTATTATTATAATAAGGCCCGATTACACGATGCGCTAATTTCAATAAAAATCTAGAACTTTCTTTACTTTTTAAGCTTATCAAATATTTTACTACTACTTTAATAAACAAGTGGTAATTCTGTAGAAAATATTATATTAGGTTTAAATTTAGTAACTATGTGAGTTAATAGTAATTAAAATTAACATGGGTCTTATTTGTCGCAAGTACCTTTTGGTAAAAATTGAGAAAATGTTTAGAATTATTTCTAATTTGGTCAATAAAAGCACAATTATAGTAACTTAAAGATGCGTATCTACATAATTACGCATGTTGCTAACCCTGTGCTTAGTAGTTTAGTGACAAGCTCATTTGTATTTATTTGTATTGGTGATTAACTTATTAAATATTCGAATTCAATCAAGTAATAAATACAAATTTAAAGTTAAGCAATAACTTTCTTGGAAGTGTTAAAGAAGCCAATTTGTTATAATGTAAAATGTCATACGTTATCGTTCAATGTAGCATATATTAACATTTAAACGCCATCAGCCAAGATTGATTATTCAGATTATAAGTCGTTTCTTTCTTAACGAATATATCAATCGTGAGCTGCAGTCTATGCACATATAGTTGAAAAAAATATATAATATTGAAATTTGTTAAATTATATAACCAGACTAAGTGGTTCCAAATTTCTGTTTTTTTTAAGCTGTTGTTCTCTAGGTTCAGAGATTGTAGTAGATAATTAATTAAACAGGTAGGTAATCAAAATGTAGGAGCATTTGTCAGTAATTAATAAATAGTGTAGATATAATATACTGCGACCTTACTTATGTTTTTACTGCTAAGTATTTGATGTGTTATTATATGCATGAATTCAGGAAAATATTTTTATTTGTTAATGATAGAACAAAAAACCCATCTAAACTATTAAAATGTTGAAATAGATGGATTTCTTTAATTTTTCGCAGTGAAAGATCACGGAATAAATATAAGGATGTACTTACCTTTCCTGTTTTATGGAAATTTTTTAACGATACTTAATAAATTTGATTAATTCGTTAATTAATGTATTAATAGTTTCATAAAAACATTCTGTGGGAGGTGAAAAGATTTATATAGTTTTTATAGTACCGTACGCGATTTTTTGTATACTCAACAAATGTGTAAAATTTAGGAAATGTAATAATAAAGACTAGAATTAAAAATATGCTTTTTCCCTTATTTTGAACATATTGTCAGTTTAAAAACTGTCTTGTTCCCTGGAGAAAACTTGCATAACTGGTACAGTGTAGAGATATTCTTTTTAACTTACTTTCTAAAACCCTGGTGTCAAAAGACTATATATTCACTGAAAATTACGCATAAAAATGTTAAGTACTAGTTTGGCTATTAATGATGTGTTGAAAATATTAATTTGTGATCTTTTGATTTTGCCTTACTGCACAGGGATATTCTGTTTATTTGTGTACTTAAAAAAATGATACCTATGTTCTAGTTAATAAAAGAACAAGTTTGGTTTACGTTTCTGGAAAGTAATAGATATTCAATTGTTTTCCTAAGTGAAAAATAAAACTTTGATCAATATCATTTTAATACAAAAGTAAAAATTCCCAGAAGTACATACTTTTGAGCATGAATTCATACTAACCTATGTTCTATAAATAAGCTGTTGTATCAGAATTTTTTGCTACCTATAACTTGTTTGGGCTCATATAGGTTTTGGGTTCAAAAATTGAGACATTTTAAAAATTGGAAAGCTGATCTTATGTAACATACGGGTATATCTACTTGACGTTTATAATTTCATTGCAGCAATGTAGCTTTTTAAATGTTACCCACCAATCAATAGATGCTGGTGAATAAAATCGATCAATTTAGGAACCTCAAATCATACAAATTGGAAATTTTTAGTTAAATTTTTATTTTTCGCATATATATAGGGTAAAAGACAGAATTAGTTTTTTCAAAATTTGGAACACTACATGTTCCATGATTTTTCGAAAAATTTGTTTTGTGATTCTCGTCATTGTCTCAGTTATTCGATCGAGATATTGAGTTAAATAAAGTGCCTCGTAACAGTAATAACAATAAAAAAAATCGAAAATTCGGAAGGAAAGCAGTAGCATATCAAATAAAATCAAACAATGTTTCTGATAGCGGATTCATTATTTCTACCTAGTCAAAATCAATTCATTCTATATTTCTCTGAGAATTTTTTTATTTCAAAGTTGGTTGCTCATATTGTCACTGACTTTTTTCTTGTTATACAAGGAGGTATTCTGGTCTAGAGGCATAAATTTAAAAAAAAAAAATATTTTTACCATTAATTTTTTTGCAACATGTTTATTGATATTTTGAAAATATATAAAAAACTTTGAAAAAAATGAGATTTAAATAAGTTATAAGCTGGCAAAGCTGGGAGGTAAAAAAAATGTTGACAATTGCGCCCCTTGGCATTTTTTTCATAATTTTAAATTTTTTAATGTAGTAAAAAAAAATAATTTTGATACAACAGTGGTAGGGGCGATAGAAAATTATACACTGAACGTTGGTACAAAATTTACAGTAAATCGGTTAAATAGAACCTGCGATATCGTATCAACCATGTTGAAAAAAGTAGTTTTGAGAGAATCGCGTTTAAAATTTTTAGCAAAAGTTTCAGGTTTTCAAGACAATACTTTACCACGTCCTTCGATTAAACGATTTTCATGTGTTTTGGGTTTGACTATATTCATATATTCAAAAATGGTCGGGTAGTCGGGCATTGTCCACCGTCTATAGTTCGATTTACTTCGGCCCACACTGGGACCTTTTGTAATTATTAGTCCCAAAAATGCCTAGAGATCTTGTCTTGTGTGATTTAGAGATCCCTCACGAGCTTTTTTTAGAAAAATTAATCTAAATTCATATAAAAGTTTTAATTTTTTTTTTCCATTTTGGACAGTTTTAGTTTTTATGGACGTTCTTGGAACTACCAACTGCAAAAGGCCCCAGTGTGTGGCGCGACGAGCTTAGTTGCGTCACTAAAACAGCTATAACTCCGTAAACTGTTGGAATTTTCAAATTTTCTCTCGAGGATATGTTCATAAATGTCTAAACTTTAAGAATATGCAAAAACATTATTTTTTCGAAATTCTAGAACAGAATACCCCCTTAAAATCTTATTATAAACTAATATGGTAAAGGACATAATGTGAATCAAGAAACAAATTCAAAAAAAAGGAGACATTTGCTATTGTAGCTTCTACAGCGTCACTGACATAACCACAAACTACTGCATGCGGCATCGGTGCCCTAGATATATTGCTTAAGAACGATACTTGATTTTTTAAAGCATTGTCTAAGAATTAAAATGAAGAAAATACTTTATATGTATCTATCTTCCGAAATATCGCAATGACAAACTCCCAGGGCACGCCAGTGATTAGTCGAGAAATTCGCGGTTCGCCCGCATGTCATTGGGTATAATTAGCGGGAGGTAGTTAACCCAGGTAAAAGTGATTTAATTTTAGTCGCTGACCTATATTCGCGGATAGACGTCTGCGCGGTGCGCTGTTGCACCATATGTTCGTGGGTACGAGCACCGTCCCGTCGTCAGGATAATTCGGAGCCGGTTAACGCACCCGAAATTTTGTAGTAAACAACCGAATTTATTATGAATTTATCACCTCGATAGCGATACTCGGCTTCTGTTTACCAGATGCAATGATGTGAGTATAGTGCGTTTCAGTACGGCGTGGATTCATTTTTTTTTCATACGAAACACCTTTGTTTCGCCTAGTGTTTGTCAATCAGGGTAATTAGGTTTTAAGAGAAAAAAAATGTTATAAAGTAACTAAATTATCCTTATTCCTCTACCTTATGCCTCTACCTCAAGAAAGACTACTGCGATTTTTTTAAATATTAAACAACTGCTAATTTCGAAGCTGTATTTTAAAAAAGATTGCAAATAACTCTAAAATTAATTTTGCATTCATAACAAATGCGTTTGCTTATCTCGCATCTTGCCTCTTGTTTATGTAATCTTACACATTTCTGATGGGCATATTGTATACAGGGTAGCCCATGGAAAACGTACCGCAAGGCATTACATGATAGTACAGAACTTTTCGGCAAAATCCAAAAACAGGTCAAATTTGTTTCTGAGGGGGACAACTTTTGGCTCAAAAAGCATACCAAATTCTTCAACCCCCTAAGTGGGGGTGCTATCCCCTAAATTTTTTCAAATGGGAATGGGGGTCAAGTGGGGGGTCATTAGAAAGGACTTTTAATTCTCTATACATCGATTCTTACTTTTTGAAAATCGATCCATTATTTTAGAAAATATGCAGCTTTGAAAATACGAACAATATTTTTGACGAGAAATGCGAAAATCGATTTAATTTTACTTCAAAACTTACGGTATTAGCTTGGTAAATTCCTTCAAAAGAATTCGCTTTTTTTTTTTCTGATTTGCGAATTCTTTAGCCTGATTTTGGTGAGCAAAAAATTGTCCGCTTTTTGTTTCGTATTTAGATAGGCCACAAGAAGTTGCTAGATAACTGTCTTGTGACTTGTAGTTGAAGAGTACCAATACTGCCGAGTCTTTTAAATTGATTAATTATGGTGTACTCAATTCCAGAAAGAGTAGAAATTATTGAGCTTTTTTTCAAAAACAATGAATGCGGAAATCGGGTCGCCGAACTGTTCAACCAACGGCATCCTGAGAAACATGCGTCTGGAAAAATTGTTCGCGAATTGGTGGCCAAATTTCGCGAAACTGGCTCCGTTCATAACAAAAAGAGGCAGGTTGAAAATCCGGTACTAAATGAACCTACGGAAATAGCGGTATTGGGGCAAGTGGCAATGGATAGTACGCTGAGTACAATGCAATTGGCTACTGCGACAGGAGTGAGTCGTACAAGTGTCCAACGAATATTAAAAAAATACAAATTCCATCCTTATAAGATTCGGCTAGTGCAAGAGCTAAATGAAGACGATTTTGATCGTCGTTTGCAATTTTGCGAAATAATGACTGAACGAGCGATAAACGATAATTTCCTCTTTAATGTGTGTTTTTCGGACGAGTGTACGTTCTTCTTGAATGGTTTAGTGAATCGCCATAATTGTCGTTACTGGGCTGATACCAATCCAAGGATTTTCCATGAGACACACTCCCAACACCCCCAGAAGTTGAATGTATGGGCAGGTATTTTTGGAAATTCCATTGTAGGTCCTTTTTTCCTTCCTGGAAATTTGACAGGCGATATGTACTTGGATTTACTACAAAATGTCATCGACCCAGCTCTAACAAATATCATAGAGGACGACCCTGCTTACAATGAACACGAACTGATTTTCCAGCAAGACGGAGCTCCTCCACATTACTCGCTCAATGTGCGCAATTACCTAAATGAGACGTTTCCAGGACGCTGGATAGGACGAAGAGGTGCAATTGAGTGGCCCCCTCGGTCACCCGACTTAAATCCTTTAGATTTCTTTCTCTGGGGGCACATTAAAAGCAAAGTTTACAGCACTCCACCTGATACCTTGGAAGATCTGCGAGGACGAATCATTAATGTATGTCGCGAAGTAACACCGCAAGTGCTCCAGAATGTTCGACAACGGTTTGAAGACAACCTGTATCATTGTATGCAAGTTGGCGGACAACATTTTCAGCATTTACTTGACTAATACCGTAAGTTTTGAAGTAAAATTAAATCGATTTTCGCATTTCTCGTCAAAAATATTGTTCGTATTTTCAAAGCTGCATATTTTCTAAAATAATGAATCGATTTTCAAAAAGTAAGAATCGATGTATAGAGAATTAAAAGCCCTTTCTAATGACCCACCACTTGACCCCCATTCCCATTTGAAAAAATTTAGGGGATAGCACCCCCACTTAGGGGGTTGAAGATTTTGGTATGCTTTTTGAGCCAAAAGTTGAGCCGCTCAGAAACAAATTTGACCTGTTTTTGGATTTTGCCGAAAAGTTCTTTACTACCATGTAATGCCTTGCGGTACGTTTTCGATGGGCTACCCTGTATAAACAGAACATAGATGAAATATATACAACTAAAGAAAAATCCTTTTATAAAAAATTGCCTATCGAAAACAAAGAAAAGCAGCTCCGCAGCCCATCTTTTTGCATACTAAAATGAATTAACTAGTTTTTGTATTAACCTGACACTCTTTATTTTTGAGTAATATAAGTATCTCTATAGGAATTTTACGTTTTTGAAGGTTTGAAAATACTGTGCAAAAGAGCGCTTGACCCAATTGGAAAAAAAAACATTATTTTTATAGCTTGGGGCCAAACAAAATTAAATCGGTTTTAGCCCAAACGGGCTACTGCCCTACATCTAGGTACATACCCCCCAATAATCGATCCACATTCAACCTCGGACAGGGAAACTCTAATTGACGCTCAGATATGAAATTTGTATCTCAAATGTTAAGGCTGCCAAAACCAGGCTGAAGCACCGACAGCAAACTAAAACTGAAATTCAATCAGGTAAACCCAAATTGAAGCTCAGATGTGGAAGCTTAATCTCGAACAGAAGATCTAGTTGGTAATACAGAGCTGAAGCTCCGTCAGGCAAAAGCAAATTGACAATTATTCAGGGAAATTTTGGACCAAAATCAACTGAATATTTCTTGTCTAGTCTAAGGATGTACAGTCATTTATGTGACATCACTGCACTTGTCTTAACAGTTGGGTAGGGGAAAGGTGGGTTGGATCCGTTACTACCTGCAGTAGTTGGATGTGGGTCGGTTATTGGGGGCTATATAGGTGAATGGTTGGGGGTGGGTCCGTTTGGACTAAAATCGATTGAATTTTGTTTGTCTGACCCTAAACTACAAAAATCATGTACTTTCTTTAATTTTCCAATGACTTCGAAAACTGCGCTTAACGACCCTCACCCTTTCTATTATTTCGTTTCAAAATTTAGAGAAAGACTTTCATCACGTCAACTACAGCGACTATTTTCTTCAGGCTAATGATGTTGCCGAGCTTCTCAAATCCGAAATACATAGAGATCCATAATGACTGAAAGTGACTTCATTATAAAAAACACTGGCCGATCTTCCCAGTCAGAATTAATAACGAATCAGTTTCAGTGTTGTCAAATGTGACAATAAAAAATCTTATGTGAGCCATACAAAATATTTCTAGGAAGCGACACGGTCGACTAGTCTGGATACCTATGTAAAAGGAAAGTCTTCTTTGCGAACAAATTGCCCAAACAAGCGTATTTCCCTATTCATTGTGGTGTCTCCATCAGTAACCCAATACGACATTAACTCTCATTAATTGTTAACTTTCTATCTCTCTCTCCTACACATTAAACACTGTATGTATGTATGTATGTATGTGGAGGTGTGGTGGAATTGTCTTCCACCACGGCACTTAGGCCTTATTAGGCCCTTTGTACACCCTCCTTCATTACTCGAGTACTTTTCTTCAAACCATCTTATTTACTACACGGATGGCTTGGTGGCAAAGTCTCGTACAGTTTATGTATGATAGCATGGTCTTGAGTTGCAGAGATTTCTTGCTCTGCTCTCATTACCATTTATCGGGGACCACACGCCTGCGGCAAATGTTGGGCGACCCAGGTCTCTGGTAGGCTGTCACAGCCCCGTCCCCGAGCCTGCCTTAAACCCTGTCTCTCTCATTAAATGTTAATTATCTCTCTTTCACACACACACACATTAAACGCTGTTTCTCTCTTTAAATGTTCTCTCTCTTTCTCATTAAATGTTTACTGTCTCATTGAATGTTAACTCTCCCTCCCTCTCTCCCTCTATCTCATTAAATGTTAACTTTCTCTCTCTCTCCCACACATTAAACGCCGTCTCTCTCACTCTCTCACACACATTAAACGCTGTCTCTCTCATTAAATGTTATCTCTCTTTCTCATTAAATGTATACTGTTTCATTAAATGTTAATTTTCTCTCTCTCTCTCTCATTAAACTCTCTTGTTAAATGTTAACTCTCTCTTTAGATGTTTACTGTCTCATTGAATGTTAACTCTCTCATTAAATGGTAACTCTCTCTCTGTCTCTCAATAAATGTCGTTAACTCTCATTAAATCTTCCTTTGACACTGCTCTTGTGATTAGCCTAGGATATGACATCGCTTGTTTCTCCCACTGTAAACTAAGCTTTATGTTTTGCTTTGGATTTGCACTACAGCTAGATGCATACGTTCTGTTTTATGTAGAGTCGCTTACAGTTTAATGTAAAAATACTGGAGATTGTTTTAATAACATTAAATTTTAAAAGTTTTGAAAGTGATTTTAGTAAGCAAGTCTAATTACACTACGATAATAACTTTTTATAGGTCAAAACAGTCATGAAATATTCACTTCCAATAATAATTACTTCTAATAGTTTAATAAGTAGTGTACACATTTCCAGTAAATTTATAAATATATATTAATACGTGTCTTAGTGAATTATATATAATTGATGTTAGAGTTTAGCATAATGCTAAAATTGTTACTTATGAATTTAATAAATTTAAGTTAGATTGCCATTTATTTCTGTATGCTATTGAATAGAATTTTGTTTACATCTCTACAACATACTCTCTCTTTGTCAAAATAAACATTTGTAATATACGGTATTGGCTTTGAAATTGAAAAAATATAATGGTATTTTATTTTTCCTATAAGTGTACTGTAAATATTTTATTTATACTATTTAAGCAAAATTTAATAGACTTTACAATGTACTAACATTGTACCTTACAATGTTAGTGCACTAGCAGTCAGCATTATTTATTCGAGCATTAAGTCAGCATTAAGAAAATTAAATTGTTTCAAGTGAAACACCTTGTGTGTATATTTGCGCAGAACTTTATCTAACGAATTATGTAATCGAATAATTTATACTAGGCTGTCCAACAGAAAACATTCAACTTCCATCGGATAACAAAATGAGGAAACACTAAAAACAAACGGAAATAGAGAAAACATAACCGCTTTGAGAGAACATACCAAAAGCCCCTTCTCTATATCAGGAATAAATAAATCGTGTAGTTGAAAATTGGTTGTACCAGTGCATTCTCGTTATTACATGTTTGATTAAAACAAACATTCGAACACTTACATAACGCAGACATGTTTAATTTAATGAGTAATTTAACATTTACGTAGGTATACAATTTGTCCGGAATTTCCTGAATAAAAGATGCATTAAGTTTCTGTCCTAATCACTCTTGTGTCAAAAATATAAATTTCAATTGTGATTTAAATATAATTAATTGCCTCTTCTATTTTAAAAGCCTTTTTTGAGAATAGATATTTTCTGCTTACAAAAAGGCTAAATTATTTAAAAAACTTTTGTGTTTCTTAAAATTAATCTTCAAAGAAAAAATGTGAAACGCAAACGTAACTCAAGAGTAATTGAAGGCACATACTTAACCATGGTGATGTAATAATAATAATAATTACATACATAGAAAATTGGAACAAACATCTACCCTGTGGTACTGACAACAGGATTTTGAGTGAGATTTTCCAATTGCAAAATTAACATTTGGAAGCATTGGATGCGACTAATTGCAGAGGTCATTACGGAACGTCTCAGGGTCACCATTGCCTTTATAATCAACAAGAACCGAAATGAACATCAGGGAGACCTAAGGTTCTGATAGCGGGTCCAACACCCACACAGCCTCTTCCGAGAATAACAAAAGCAGGTCAAAGATTCCTAACTTAGCTAAGGAAGTGCAAGGTAGTTCTACAAATGACTGTGACCACCTGGTGATAGGCCACGGCAACTCGTTGATTATATTGGTTGTTCCAAAATTCACGCAAGATTTGAATTTTGCGCCATTTATGCGGTAAAGTGTTGTCAATGAAAAAAAGAGGCAGCGTGACATCTGACAGTTCAGAGTTATTAAAAATTGAGGTAATATGGTCGAAATAGTGATTTAACTTCATCAACTGTGAAGAGATTAAATGAAAAATTCATGGAGACTGGATCAATTAGTGATCTTAAACATTCTGGCAGTTCGTGCGACTGTCCAGGAACATCAATGGCACTGTGGTCAAGAATTGGACATTTTGAGAAGCTGTACATCGTATTTCCACGAAAGATTTGCATCTTCATACTGACAAAGTTCAATTGACTCAAGAACTGAAGTCTACTGATCAAGCAGAACAAAGAGACTTCGTTGAATAGATTATAGAACAATTGGATGCTGATTTTTTTTTTTAACAAAATCATCTTCAACAATCATCTTGACGGCTTTATTAATCGACAAAATTCTCGCATTTGGGGTTCAGAAAATTCACTAGTGACTGATGAGAAACAAATGCATCCACGTGTCACTGTTTGGTGCGGATTTTGGACTGGAGACATCATCAGACCAATCTTCTTCGAAAGTGCGGCTGGTCAGACAATAAAAGTCAATGGTAGTCGTTATCGTGACATGATAATCCAGTTTTTGTGCCTAAATTATTGCAAGACATTGACGTAGACGACATGTGGTTTGAACAAGACGGTACCACATACCATACAGCCCGAGAAACAATTGAATTACTTTATGAGTCATTTCCTGGTCGTGTAATTTCCCGTTTTGGTGATCATGCGATTTAACGCCGTTAAATTTTTTTCTATGGCGTTTTCTGAAGTCTAAGCTTTATACCCACGAGCACCCACGCCTTGAAGGAGGAAATTGAGCTCTGTATCAACGAAATTCATCCGCATTTATGCAAAACGGTAATGGACAATTTCGACAAAAGAGTGCGTATATGCCAGCAAAACCGTGGAGTCAATTTACTCGATTATACTTTATGAATCAGTAAAAAATTTACAATTTGGATTAAAAACCTATGTTTTCTACCAAAATTACTTCTTGTGTGAATTTTGGGACACCTTTTAGTAGGTATATGAAAAACAATATTTTGTTATAAAAGAAAATGACAATTTTAAAAAATTAAAATATTTATTCTTCTTATGTATAAATAGAATTATGAATTGCTCCCGTTACCATTTAATAAAACAGTTCTTGAGCAGCCGCGATTTCATCCATTAATTTACCAACATTGCCAACAATTATTCACTATTATATGGCTGTTACATGAATCGTTACATTTAAATCAAACTGCTGGTCTCAAACCGGTCTTATAAATTGAAATTGCCAGCTGAGACGTATATTCATAATTGATTAATAATTTCATTTATTCTCGTTGCAGGAGACTGCTAAATTATCACATGATACAGGCAGGCCGCCTCGCGTTATATAATCAAGAAAGTAAATAAGAAAAGGCAGAGAAAAAAACAAAGCTCGTACTGTTGCGCAATGTTTAACATGTCATAGAGGTACGTACGTAAGAGCTGATTATTAAGTTTTATTATCTGTTTATGTTGGTTTTAGTATTTAACGGAAAATAAAGCAGCCTTAGTGCAGGATATAAATATAACGTTCGCCTGACAGATAGTGATGAAAGGCTGCCATAAATAACAGTGTCAGTACAAGTATTGCCTGGTTATTTACACCTTGTTTCGGATTTTTATAGGGCGGCCATTTTCCAGGACGTCTTTCAATAATCGACCGACAATATCATAAAGGCGATTCTCTAACCAGAAGAAAATGTTTATATTAACTTTTGGAAAAGGTATTATCGTTTCTTATATCATTTTTTTATTTGTCTTGTAAGTATCTTGGTAGATGCATTGGTACTAATTGTCCTACAGGCTGGCCAGTTAGACTCCCATACTTGAAATTATTATTATAGTATTATAATTTCATACGTATCAGTACTCAGCAACGTATTGATATTAATTTCTTCCTAGTATCAGAATAACTAAATTATAACTTCATTATCGCGTTTCTCGAAAACTAAACATTTACAGACCTATGTTTCTTGAACTTTTTCGGTCATAGGATCACCTGTAGAATTTTGTAGGTGGAATATTGTTACCCTTAAAGTGTAACTTTTTTATTTTTAGTGATATGAATTTCATTATTATTTATTATTTCAAAGAACAGAACTGAAATTGATCGACATATGGTTAGTGTTAAATAACTAAAACATATCTTCATTGTCATTGTTATTCCATGTTTATTGGCACAAAGCTTTTCTTTATGTCTACCGGTAGAGAGCGGTCTGGCAGTTAGTCCAATCAAATTGTCGAAAATACCTCATTTTTTGCCAAAAAATAGTTCAGTAATTGAAAATATGTAAAAATTAGGAAAAATTCCGTAGAATTCAATTAACTACTGTTAGACCACCTGAATTTTTGGGCTTCATTTACAAAATGGCGTCCAAAGTGCGCAAAAAACACTTTCTTTAAATTATAAAAAAACTAAACATTTTAGAAAAAACGTTGCAAACAAAAATTATAGGAATTTTTAAAACGAATTGAATAAGCCCAAACCGGTTTTGATCGATAAATAAATAAATTAGTTATTGCAAAAAACCTCTAAAAATCGCAATTTCTTTAAATAAGGTAGCTGTATCTCTTTCAAAAGTAAATATTTTTTATGAAACTTTGTGAAAGGATAGCTCTTGATGAGCAAAATAAAATGATTTTTTCTAAATTGAAAAATATTATATAGTTTTTGCAAAAATCGAGTTTTTCGAAAAAAAGCGTTTTTGTATACTCTTACAGGAATTGAATAGAAATCACAATTCAAATAGCTTGAATCTCATATGACATACGCACATAAGAAAACTGAAAATTGGTCTATATGAAACTCATCTTAAAGGTGCAAATATGTTCGAAATATGGAGCGTGCATTGAAATTTTCCACCAATGTCTTTCTACCTCGGGGTGTCGAATGCGGTTAATTCAAAGAAAGTGACGTAGGAGTCTTCTTGGAATTCTATCCCAACAACTATCGTACCGACATTAATCAAGTTCTATTAAACAGATTCAATTTTTATCCCTATATTAAATAATTCACGGGATTTTAGGTTCCAATTAGTGTTTAAAGTCAAATGCATTTCGAATAATTTATTTTCTTCATGCATTTCCTGTAATTGGATATTAAACATGTTGGAAATGAATAACTCATTATTTTATTAATATTATAATGTATAGGCGGCTGTGGCTTCTTAAAAGGACTTATTTTTTCTCACTTCACCTTTTCTCTATTAATAGTACTCTGAATTTTAAGCAGTTACTTCTCACACTGATTACTCTGTGTTAGTTTTTGATATAGATTACTCCACTATACATTTTTTTTATTTCTGCTTACAGTCTATAAATATATTTAGAGAAGTTACATATTGACATTTTGTGAATTCAAAATTGTTGCAATATTTCAAACTAGCCTAGGAATGTAGATTATTTAACACACTCGTAACATGTATATTACCAAATGTAAAAATGATATACCTACCCAGTTAGAACTGAAATAACTTTACTAATATGTTTACAAGAAAAATAAGCTTAACTCTATTATTAGGGGTCTTAAATTCTGGGAGTACAACATAAATTTCTGGCCATTTATTACGGTAGAAAAAGATCAACGCTCATTTAACACTGCTTATTTGAATGACTAATGCACGCGTTAAATAAGACAGGCGCTCGCGTGTATTAAAAAAGCCGAAAAAGAAATTATTCCCTTCTGCTCAGTTAATTTGACTGCCATTTGCCAGGGATAGGGTCCACATGGCTTGAGTTAAGAGGCCTACGTTTAAACACCAAACCAAATTTTCCTTCTATTATGAGTAAATAAAAATCTATGATAAAATATTGTGCACAGGGTGTCAAATTTAAAATCAGATCAGGAAGCATGTGGAGGTAATTTTGAAAATACATAAGAATTTCCGTATGGTCATTTCTCCAAAAATAATTCCTCTTAGGTTTTTTAAGTTGACGGAAATATTCAAATTAATGGTTAATGGTTAATGGTTCAAATTAATATGGTACATGTAGGATGTGGTAATGTTAAGTCCTCTAGACAGCCAATGGCGGAGATATGTTGAATTGTTTTAATTAATTCAGCATTATAAAAAAGAGACGATTTTGATCTTCCGGAATTCTAAGACCTTGATTACTTACCCCCACAGAGCCTAACCCGAGAACAATGGAAGGTTAAAGATTACTAGCTAAGACTAAGGAAATACACAGATTTAGTGTACTTCTTGACGAAAATGCACACAAGTTTCTAATATTTTTTAACATATAATGTGATAAGAATGAGAATTTATATAATAAATAATATTTGTTATATTAAATTAGTTATTAGTTAAAATTCTGTTATTATAATGCTAGAAACTTCCAATTTTCAGAGTTTGTTTTATAAACATAGGCATCCTAAATCTATGTTATTTGTAAACCATCATATCTCGCAACAAATTGCTCTAATTCAAAAGCTGTCGGGTGCCAAATACGTGCAAAAAAGGAGGAGATAGTTATTCTTATTCTTTTCTTCGATTTACAAAAATGAAATGCTTTAAAATACAAGTTAAACAAAACATGTATTTATAGAATAGCATGTTTAAGTTGAAAAAAGTTATTGAAAGTTGTTATTGATTTTTTAAATTATTTTTTCTATTATTTAATGTTAATTTTGTACAGAGTGAACCAATTACGGCACTTTATAAAGATTTTTAAATTTTTTTAGTAGAGTTCAGTACCATGCAGTATAATTTACGGTATTTAAGTTAGATATACAGAGTGTCCCAGATATGCATGTACCAGCAAACGACCCTAGATTTCCTCCCAACGTTTGTTTCATGTAACTTAAAAACGATTTGCGCTAGAGACTTCTTACTTGACATTAGTCTTTATTTCTCTGATCCAAATATACTACTGGCACATGTAAGAAATTTATATACATGGCATCATTTTTGAGGTCCCCGTCCTCTTGACTACCTCATAACCTTTTCCATAGGCTTATGGCTGTCTAATTTACTTATTACAATACAAAATTTCTTTATCAAGATGTTTTGCCTTTTGTTAAATTTAGACATTTAGACATGAATTACGAGTAAAACAACAAAATCTTCGGCGTTAAATATACGAGTGTTAAAAAATTCCGCTCTAATATGTAGAGACTCTACCTATAAAAATATGATATAAAGTTTATATAAACATACTTCATAAGCTGTTCCCTAAGGATACTGTGGCTGTTTGTTCCAAAGTTGAGTTTTAGGATACTATCCTTGGAATAGTTATAGCAGTATTAAGAAGCAATTTAGGAAGTATTTGCATATAAACTTTTTTTCTTATTTTTCTGGGTGGAATCACTTCTCCGAATATTTGATAGGATGTTTTGAACACCCTATATTTTATTACACTTTAACTCCAAAGATCGCCGTTTTACTTAGAATCAGTATCAGATTTAAATTTTTTATAAAGAAAATTAGGTAGCCATAGGCATACCTACGTATAAAAACGTACGATGTTCTAAGGGGACCTCCAAAAATAACACCCTTTACATCTGCTTATTATTTGTGTGAGGAATTAAAACATAATGGTATTAATATTAATAATCCAAAACAATCTTACCATAAAGAAGAAAAATTTATAATCGTATTGCATTATACAGGGTGTCCCGTAATTCCACGTAAATATTGAAAGAGGGTATTCTATGGCTTATTTTAGGGGGGTCTTTTTTATATTTTTTTCGATTTGAGATCTCTCTGCAGATATATTAGTGTTTGTGGGGTGGACCAAAAATCCGGTTTTCATTTTTTTTTTCAAAAACGGCTTAATCAAAATTTTGAAGTGGTTGAAACAAACGACTCTTCCTGATGTTTTGGTCAGAACTTTTTTCTAGATGGCTATGGATCAAATTAAAATTACGTTTTCAATTTTTCCAAAAAATGTATATTTTCTGAGTAAAAAAAATTATTTTTTTATCAATTACCACCCTTTCAAACTGGAAATCATAATAAATAATAATATAATATCTCTACTCCTCATTTTAACCACGAGAATTAGCCCAGAAGTAGGAGACTTGTGCGGGAGAGGAGGCGGCATATTATTATTATTAAGCAGGCCGCATTTACGCCCAGGAACGACTTATGTTGGTAGGCCCTAACCACCATTCAGTGCAAATAAAAGCACATGTCAGGTGTGTGTCATTTTAATGCAGAATAATTTAAACTAAAACTCAAAAAGTACATAAGATATAAATAAAAAAACACTACACCATATTGTGTTCAAAATGTCTTCCGTCGGATCTTTCACAACATTGCAATCTTCTAATGAAATTAAAATTAACAATACGTAGCGTTTCCACAAAATTTCGGTTTAAATTATTAAGCAATAAAATGACACACGCCTGTTATGTGTTTTTTACTCAGAAAGTATTAATTTTTTGGAAAAATTGAAAGAGTAAGAATAGTTTTTAAATTCATAGGGCCACTAAACCCTAATTTTAATTATTTTGATCCATAGCCATCTAGAAAACAGTTCTGACCAAAACATCAGGAAGAGTTGTTTGTTTCAACTTCACTTAGCAAATACTTGAAAAATTAGTGTTGATGGTAAAAAAATATATATAAATACATTACATATATTGCATTGTGATCTCGCAAACCATATAAGAAAGAAAAAACGGCTTAGCTGTTCTGGTTTTCTAGAAATTTTTTATTACCAAAAAGATATTTTTTATGTTCACACATATTTAAAATCTATAAAAACTTTATCACAGCGTATCTAACTTTTTCCAAAAAGTTCGGTGGCGATTCAGATTTTTGTTTCTAAAAAAGTATCTTTCGTTTATAATTATATTTTTTCTTATATATGCCATATTGAATGGTACCCTGATCTAAAAGGATTTTAAACCCTTCAGCAATATGTCACAAGTACAAAGTAATTCAATAACATGCCAACAAACATCAATCAGTTGGACGAACCCGTAATACTTTACCTCTCAGCGCCCAAAAAGTGCTAACTTCTGCTCTCCACTCCACTCGACACTGCACTCGGCTGTGTCATATTTTTAACACACCGCGAAAATGTATAAAGAAAAAAAGTGGAAGAAAAACAAAACCGTATCCTGGCATAAAAATTTCATTCAAGCTACATCAACAAACATATGCTATTTCTGCCTTTCTGACGGCTTAATTATGGCAGCGAATCGCGAAAGACGGATCGGACACCCGAATATGAAATACGTGAATTATTTGTGATAATTCGCTGGATCCTGTGTGAATTTACACGGAGACCGCTGTTATAATTTCGAGTATTTTTCAACGCAACGTGATTCACACAATTATTTATAATGCCTTCCAAATGGCGCGATTATAATTAACAGATGCTCGCGCAGTGGCGTACTTTACATTTTTTTAAGAGGCATTATCACGTCATGCGTCATGGTGATTATAAATGTCAGTGTCTTTAACTTTATGTTTAGTAGAAATATTAGACATAATAGGAATGCAGTAAAAACGCTCATTATGCAGAATACAGTGCTATTTCCTATGAAGTATACATTTTAGAAAAGCTTTTAATGTTTTGCTATAATATGTTCTATTCAGTAAAAATATCGAACGTTTTTTAACATTTCAGGTAAGATATTGCACTCCTATACACATACATTATCTTCATTGTGATAATAAAGAGGAGACCAATTTGGAAAACTAATATTCAAACTAAATGCAAATTTAGTTGGGGATGTCAAAGAAATGTTTATTTTTTTTATGTTCCGAAAAGATCTTCGCCAAGGGAACAAATATGACTTAATGAGTTTGTACAGGGTATCCCCAAATGAATGAGACGAACTCAAACTGTAGTTTTCTTGTATGAAAATAAACCGATGTTGATCAAATTACCTTAGTACATTTTATTTCTAAAAAACGCTATAAACCTTCAAATAAATTTTCATTCAATTTTTTTAAGATACATCCGTCAATTTTTCAGATATATCAGTGAAATTTGATAAATTAAAGTTTTTTGATGTAGCGGAAGATGAAGATACACTTATTTCTTATCTAATGCATAGACATCGCTAAATATATCTACCTACCTTTTGTTTTATTCCCCATGTTTTTCATGTTTTTCATGGGAAGTTTTGAAAATGTTATTATTCCATTACTATGCATAGGTTGCCGCGGATTTGTTTGCCAAATGATCTGTCATTTTATGCCATTTAATAATCATGGAACAGTGGTCCGGCAAACAACGTTCTTTTGTGACTAAATCTTACTACAAAAATAATGATTGTGTGGTCGCAGCACAGCGGCAATTTCGAATTTATTTCAACATTGTTCGTCATGGAAGAGTTCCGTCTGCCCATGCCATAAAGGGGTGGGTTCGTAAATTTGAAGATACTGGATCAGCTGAAAATGTCAAACATAAGGGACCAAACAGAAGTGTCAGAAGTTTTGAAAACATTGATCGCGTTAGAGCATCTGTAGAGCGCAGTCCAAAACGTTCAAGTCGAAAACAAAGCCAGGCCTTGGGCTTATCTAGGACTACTTTTCTTAGAATTTTACACAAGGGTATCAATTTTCATCCTTACAAAGTGCAGATTGTCCAAGCATTGAAACCAACAGATCTTCCTGTTCGCCTACATTTTGCTGAAACAATGCTGCAGCATGAACTGGTCGTTCACAATTTATGGATGTCTAATGAAGAACATTTCCATTTATCTGGCTATACCAATAAACAAAACAGCCGTTATTGGGCTTTGGAAAATCCACAAGAACTTCATCAACAACCGTTACACAGCCCCAAGGTAACAGTATGGTGCGCAATATCTTCAATGGAAATCATAGGTCCCTATTTTTTTTGAGGGTCACAATGAAAATGCTTTAACAGTCAATGCTGCACGCTATATTGACATGATTAACCAGTTCCTTACACAGCAACTGAACATATTTCCACAGAACAATAGCTGGTTCCAGCAAGATGGCGCTACTTCACTTATCGCAAGAGCATCAATGGATTCCGTGCGAAAATTTTTTCCAGGTCGTGTTATCTCCAGACACGGAGACATTGAGTGGCCCCCAAGATCACCAGATCTTACGGTATGCGACTACTTTTTGTGGGGCTATCTAAAAAGCAAGGTGTTCATTGACAAACCACGAGATATTCAGGAGCTGAAAATGAAAATTCTGGAAGAAATTGCTAATATTTCGTTGGATATGTTGCGTCGTGTTATGCAGAATTTCAACGTTCGGCTTCAAGAATGCATGGAGAGAAGAGGAGGTCATTTAGCAGGCATAATTTTTAAGAAATAAAAATGGCAACAATTATCTTGTTATTGCTATACTTTGTTTTAATTAAATACAGTTACTTTCGGAAATACGTTGTTTTCAAAACTTCCCGCTCCCATGGTCCACCTTGTACATGTGTTTTATGTAACGCCATTTTAATTACTGCAAAAAAGATATATGAGTTATTCTCATCCAGTTTATCTTCGTATTTTATTAAATATGTGCTTTTGTTTTTTTAGTATTTAGATCAATTTATCTTTGTTCAAAAGTAACACCACATTCTAAAGCTATATACCTGAATAAGGTTAACACCCCTAAATTGTTAAAGAATATTTGATATAGCTACAAATTTAATTAGATCAAAATTCCTTCAAAGACTTAGCTGTCTATAATATGCAACAGCAGTAGGGAATTGAAATATCAGGAACATTGCATTTTAACGGCATGTAAACTAATACACCGTTTTTACAGTAAATAAAGGAAGGTTTCATAATATATCTTCGTTTCCTCAAAATATGTATAACTGAAAAATGATGCAAAAAAAGCAAAATACCGCTTCAGGTATCTATAACAAATTTCATATCTAAAAAATATATCTCAGTTTTCATATATAAGGGGTGTTTCAGTCATAATGTAGTTAATTTTAAGGGAAGATAGGGAAAAATGAGTAGAATACGACTTCACGATTAAAAAAATTTAAAATGCTTACTTATGCTGAAAAAAAAAAGTTATATCATTTTTTAAACCCCTTTTTGGTCCGTTCCTGACCGCTGATCTACATCGAGAGTGAATCTTGACCTACCGTGTTCAGTCACTAACCTATCTTTACTACCAATTCTTAACGTTTTCACTATATTCTAATTAAATGTGTTTTTAGTACCTATTACATATGTTCAAGAAGATAATTATTCAGTTTGCAGTACGTATACCTTATTGTATAACTTATTATTTGTAGTTGTATGGTTACCTACTTATTTAAAATAACAAATACGGCTAAAAATACTCACTCATTTGTCCATAAAGTCTTAATAAAGTTTGAGATCCGTTGCACTTTAATTTTGAAAGCAATTGCAAAACTGGACGAAACGACGGTTAGGTAATCAGCTGTTTCGCTACAACGTCCGATCACTGTGTACTCCGCCGGCCTGCTCAGCGCGTATCACGATGTGGAGCGTTGAGTTATTCGGGAGTTAAGGGGTAATTTACTTATTTTTTAAAAGGTCAAGAAAATTTTTTTTTCGATGGGGCCTTCCGAATACGTGGTTAAAATTAATGACATTATGACTGAAACACCCTGTATAACAACTTCTTAAGAAACAAAATTATACTTACAGTAACGTTTATTTATACTACACTAACGTGATTTTTATTCAAGAAAGTTGCTCATAAGGTTTTTTAAAGGTTAAAATTTAAGATACTACAGATTTTTTAAGATACTACTTTTCATACATAAAAATGTACTTACGTTCTGACATAAGTAATTGATCTTAAGTATAATTTTCTAAATTCTGTATGTTTCTTGTTTTGTTTTCTCATCGTAGATCTAATTATTACCTATCTGAAACTTTTACATTCAGTATTTTTTTTCTAAGTACAAGAAAAGTTAAATTGTATTGTAAATTAATATTGTTCCATATCTTGCAAGGAGGTAAAAGAGCCTTATAATTATTTATTATAAAATAGTGTCTAGTGCGGAGAAATGAACCACTTTCTATTTAATGACTATCGAAAGCAGGAATTCAATCAAAATCGGACACAAATTTGTTGAATTGCCAAGGGACATGTGAATAAAGGTACGCTTACGGAAAACGTAAAGTGAGAGGAGAAATACATTTTTCCTTTTTTATGCTAATAAACTACTAATATAAATATAATGTAAATTGTGCTTTTTGTTTCCGATAAGGAAATCGCCTTTTTGATTCCAGTACGCTTAAGAAGTTTAAAAAAGCCGAAGAAAAGTTATAGGTACAAGTTGAATACATAATTATTTCCACTTATTAATTAGCAATTTCGAACGTCTTGCATTTCTGCAAACTCTATTAGAATCAAAAGGAAGTTTGAAGAAGCTCATTTTCGAAATCAGTAGGAAAAGGTTCCCTTCAAAAAATTGTTAAGAAAATGAAAAATGCCTTTAAAAAATCTGATTTGTAACACAACTTAAATTTGAAAATTTAAATAGGTACGGTCTTTCGAGGGTTCGAAGTAAACATTTTTTATTAATAAACTTTACAAATTCTCAATAGTTAAAAAGTTACAATGGTTTAAATGTCTTAAAAAGTTTAAAATCTATTGAGTTCCGCTGGATAAAAAAATAAAGATAAGAATGACTATATTATAAGTATAACAATTCAATAAAACCACAAAATTTGTTCAAAATATTTCTCCTACTTTTCTACTACACAGTAACGCACGACCTAATTTCTTGAAATTTGCGAAAATTGTTCTCGCAAATTCTCGTCGGTTCGATGGCATAGTTCTTCAGCAACAGATTTCACTTGCATGTACCTGGTCCTTCAGGTTTCCGTAAGAATGAGTTTTAGTGGGTTGAGATCCGGAATACGTGGGAGCCCTTCCACAAATCCAACCTGACCTGTCGACCGCTGCGGAAAGGTATGATTTGGATAATCTACAGGATGACTAAAATGTGCTGGAAGTCCATCATGAACTAAATATTAGGTCTGTTCCAACAAGAGTCAGGGATTGGTTCCGAACCGTTCGAAATGTTTGGCCAGCTAAGTTCTAAATGTGTCTTCAGTGAATATATCGCAAGAATTAGTTGGATGCACATTTCTGACGGTTCGGAACCAATCCCTGACTCTTGTTGGAACAGACCTATTATATTGCACAATTAATGAAACTCTTCTGCATTATTTTTCGAGATATGAAAAACCTTGCAACTTGTACAAGTTATTTCTTGTTTTATTCTTGTCACTGAACTCTAGTTTGAATCACAAAATATTCATGTTTAAATTGAAAATTGAGGAATATCTAAACAAACAATAGAAGTGGGGAACATGTATATTCAGATAAACTCATCAAAAATGGTCATCGACACGTGACCGATGAATTAGCGATAACTCGTCGATTCTGACGACTGAATGTAGCCATTTACAACCCATACCTCTATACTTTTACAACCTGGTCGCGTGAAACACGCTTGATGCGTGGAGTAAAGCTCCAGCATATTTCTACGCTAATGTGTTAAACAAAAACTTAGTTGCTTAGAAATCAATAATAAATTATCATAGTCCCGGAACTGAGGCTCCAATTTGTTGTCCGACAGGTGATCGGTAAATGACATTTGTTGTCAGAGCATTAATATTGTTAATTTTTCTGGATTGCCATCTACAATAATCACAAATTATAACAAGTCCTTCACTTTTTTCCTTTATTTATTTAGAAATTAATTCGAAAGAAATTGAATTGGTAATAAAATTAAGTTTTAACTATAATTCCTAATTTTGCTATAGTTATTACTTTGGCGCTTTTTCTAAAGCCAAAATGGTATTTAGATTTGCGATTTTCTCTCAACACTATAATAATCTCTTTCTAGCTCGGCTCCAGATGATGTGGCCATTTGCCAAATGTAAACAGATGCAATGGGTACGTAGATTTATGAGAGTACAAGATATTTTGCAAATATAAAATACAGTATCATGTTGTTGGTGCATATCGGTACATAACTTCCTAAATATGTAGTTGCTAAAGCTATACAAACGGACACTATGTTGACTATTCAACAAGTAAATATTTTCGGTACGTGATGGTTCGCTCAGGAGGAGATAAATGAAAACATCTCAGCGAAAATGAATCCAACAACAACACTGAGCAAGAAGGTAATTTGTATGCAAACATAACATTTAGGGACATAATTTTACTAAGCGCTTATATTTTACATCTGTATTGATACAACTTGGTGCTATAGGTTTCTGCAAGGGTTTTTTGCAATAGGTTTTTAAATAATATTTGTCATATTTATGTTTAATGATTGTTTTCAGAGTGATCGATCATCTAGAACTGGATTTAACTCACTTATTGCTAGAGATAGACCCATAAAACCTTATATCTCTGTTGTAATCCTGAGTTAACATGAACAATGTAAAAATATACAAGATTTCTGTTAAAAAAACTCATATTAAGTCTTTATTAGTGTAACACAATAAGCAATTCTTTTCGCAAACTTAGGTATTACAGAATTTTCAAAACAACTAAATTTTTTTCCTATGTCGAGGGTATTTCTGTGTTATTGTTATTTTTCCAAAACATATCGATGGTTAAGAATCTACAAAGATAATATATAATGTCGTGGGGACTTGGTTCTTTATACAGTAAATCCACGGTTAGAGTGGAAAATAGGGAAAATATATTTATTGTTCATTTTACGAGAAAAAGGAATTCTTGATTAAAATTTTTGCTTGTCTTTAAAATATCTTTAAAGATAAGCAAAAATTTTAATCAAGAATGCCTCTTTCTCATAAAATGAACAATAAAAATGTTTTACTGTCCGTTTCTATTAAAGAAGGCCGATTCAGACACAAATTGAAATTGTAATATAAATTTCAATTCTAAGCAACTTTCGTTAATAACATATTTCTGTATTGTTAAAAACAAAAGCAGTTTATTCTTGAAAGATTTTTATATTTATGGATTTTTTTTATCACCCTGTATATGCCAGATGAAAGTTCTCCATGTCAACCGTATTTTAAAGATAAGTAAAAATTTTAATTAAGAATGCCTTTTTTCTAAAATGAAAATTAAAATATTTTCCCTCTTTTGGATATTTCACTTTTGATCAAAAGCTTTATCATTTATTTTTTCATATTTAATTTAAATTATAGACATTGTCCTTTAAGAATGATTAAAGTCTGAATTTGAGTTAAAATTATAAATTTTACTTTCTTCATTTTGCAGGGGTAATTATAAACTTTTATTATATTACTGGAACGGCTGTTAGTTTTACTGTCGTCACAATAATGATATTATATAATATACATATTCTTAATTTAAAGTAATAATTTTTGCCTTCGTAAATGTATAGGAATTTTTAGTTCACGCTTTATACTAATTTTGGCAAGTTAAATGAGGATTTTCTTGTTGCTCAAAATATCATCCTACACCCTCCCCCGCTCTTAAAGCCCCGCCGCTGTTCCTAAGCTATTTTCATGCAGCCTGCATCAGTTTTTGCATTCGGTACCCATAAATTCGAGTTTTGTTGCGTACAATAAAGCTCAAATGGTGTACATCACGTTTATCCACCACGCTGCTCTAGTTATTCCGGGCACCGAGTCAGGTAATTCGCTATCCATTATTTATTTCTTAAAAACGTGCGAAATTAACCGCAATCTTTTATTTCGCCACAGTTAAACACTTAATTATCACTAATTGTTCCCGAGAGGTATCTCCGATCTTAACCGTCTGCTTTACTGTTGGAGCAATTAGAAACCTGGGGAGTTTGTATCTCTATTAATCGATTTAGCTAGGTTTCTATTTGCGTTAAACTACAAACTCAATAATTAAGGCTTTGAGACTCTAGTGTAAGCCTCTGCCCTGGAAAATTTAATACAAGAAGGCTTCATAACCAAAAATGAATGTTCGAAGTTAAAATTGATTACTAAAGATCAGTAAATTGGTCTCCTGACAGTACTTTATTCTCTAAAAATGGTGGTTTCCCCGATATTTGCAACGACTACTATAGTAGGATCATATTCGATGCAAAGCAATAAATCATTGCCTGTCAAGAGATCCAGTGCCATACGCTTTTAATGGTTTTAGAAATTGAATAATTTCTTTATACATTATGAAGGGACGTAGGGATCAGTTCACGTCTGGCACCCTTGTTCCTACAAAAATCCTTTTATTCCCATAAACTATTTATTTTAAATGTAATTTATTATAAATCCAATTTGTTTTTTAAATTCCACATATGTACTAGATTTTACCTCTGTACGCGCCACTGTTGTTTACTTGTTTTTTGAAGGCGCTCTCTGATTTACGGTCAAACTCGCCAGGTTAGTATTTGACGTAAAACCGGCCACTTGGTACACTCGATGCACCTGGGCGACTACAGCTACTACCAGAACACAGTGCGTATGCAGCGGTATTTCAGATTTTACATTCAATTTCATTTTAAATTTGAAATGGCTTATTTTACGCCTCCTAAAAATGATAAGATTTTCCTTTGATAAAAGACCAACAACTTTTTGCTCTACTTTGCAATAACTGACTCAAAAAAAAAAGTCCAAAAACTCTTTAGAAACAAATATAAATGATTATCTGCTATTTGTTATTCAAGACTTGACTAAAAGAGTAAAGTTTGTTTAAATGAGAAATTGATAAAGTTTTGACTTAGTGGTATTTCAAGTAATTGATATTTTTTGATAAAATTTGAAGTTTGAAAAAAAAATGTAAGTAAGACTCTTCTCTTTGTTTAACCATAGAAACGTATTGCATTAAAAAAAACGAATTCCTTCACAGGACAATTGTTATACTAGAATCTAGTTTTATTATGACACTAATAAACATTTGTTCTGACCATCACACGATTGTTAATCTCATTGGAATGAGTAAGAACGAAATGTATAACGCACACGATTAATGATAAATATTAAATTGTTGCTCAGTATATTGAGACACGGATGAAAACTAAACAAAGCGGCATCACTGCATACATCTATTCATCTAATAACAGCAAATATGTACCTAAATATATCGCCTTCTTCTGATGTTATGCTCTTTTCTCTGCACTGTAACCTAGTAAATAACTTGGACTGTATACCTACATATGGTGGTACAGAAAATCTAGGTATTTCTTGGGTGAAACAAAGAGCCCAAAAGGTATAGATTTTATTAGTATAAAATCACCTAAAGTTAGCAGTTTTCGGAACTATGCTTGTAGAAACTTTTAACTCCAAGAGATGTTAATATTTTTCATCAGTGTTATGGCATATTTTTTTTAATTTGGAGTTTGTTACTGAATGGAGAAACTATAGGGGTAAAGTAAGCAATAAGAGAGACAAGAAAACCGTGTACCAACCACATACTAGTCATTTTATTTAAATAAAACTAACCGAACCGACAATATTTGATCCCTAACACCCGCATTACGTCTATTTGTACTGGAGACGTACGGACGTCGACTTCATATGTGCTTTTGAATCTTGATCTAACGTATAAAAGGCAAAGAGGAATAACAGTTGTATCTTAAAATTCCGCACCAGATTGTATACGTATGAGCACTGATACTTGAGGGACTTAGTGTTAAGTAAATAAGATATATTAATATTTCCACTTATGAGAATATAGATAATGAGAAAATTTTTCATAATAATTATTAAGTATATAATAAGTTTTCATTTTAGTGCAAACAAAAACAATGAAAATTCGAATTTCTAACTTTGTTACAACAACTCATACTGTTTTAATTGTCATTGTCTTTTTTTCAAAAGACGGAACTCATTGACATTAATTATGAATAAGAAATTACTGCTTTTCTATAACACAAGCCCGCCTGAGATACTAAAATGGATCGAAAACTCAGGAATTTTTAAATTAATTATTTAAATCTATTATTATTATCAAAACTTGTTTGAATTTAAAAATTTCCAATCTGCAAATTCAAAATAAATTAAACGTTATTAAGTGACTACAGGGAGAGATGAAATTTATGTATACTGTATGAATAAGAACTCTATAATGTTTTTTTTGTTGTTATTATTCTTCAGTAACATTATTTAGTTTTATCAAATTTTATCAAGTGAACATATTTGTCGGTTCTTCAGAAAGATTATAAGTATTAAATAATGTAAATCGACGTAATTAACTAAGGCCACTAGTTAATTACTGTTGCCATTAATTAATGGTGACTCATATGACAAATTTGACTTTTCTGATTGCACTTCTAGAATTTGAAACATTTCAGCAAAAAATGTCCTTTATATTTTGAAGGTACTTCAGTGCTTTAATTTCTTTGTAAAATACAGAATTTATGCAGGACACGAAGCGCGAAAACAGTAGACATCTTGAATTTCCTAAACCGTTATCATAAATAGACGCAAACTTTCTAGATTTGAATTATATTTATTACTTAGGTAATGTTGTCTACAAATTTGCGGGTTTTCCAATGATTTATTTCTATGTTTATTAAGTTCTTTGAAACATCTTCACAAACTTATTATTTCACTGCCCTAGGCACAATATCATATTGCCTTCCTTTTTTACACAATGTTGTAAATATTTTCACCATATGTATTAATGAATGTGTACAATAACACAAAATTTGGTTCTACCTATTGTACAAGAACATTTTTAGTTTTAGCCATCTTTAATACGTTTTCATAACTGTCAAACTAATACCACATATGTACCTATATAGATTTAGTTTAACACAGTTTAGTGTGTTTATCACAAAATATGTAGGCATTTTGTGCTAAATACAAATAGTTGTCTAAATTGGCTGTTAACGTTAAACAGAAACACATCTTTATTGATACCTCTCAATGATATCTTTATAAAACTAAGTTCACTACCCAAGAAAAATTCGAAAATCAAAACAACAACTGAGCCAATATTACTTATTCAAAAAAATTGCAGTGTCTTGTAAACCCATCAAAAAAAAATTTGAAAGACTGAAAAAAGCGCAAGAAAAAGACTGGTCTAAAACACAACACAGTAGAATCACAGATAGGTGTAGGCAAGAAAGAGTAGATTGTGATAAAGGATACTATAACCTCGTTTTCTCCGTTCGAGGTTAATTTTTTTTTCAAATTTAAGTCTAAAGTTTCAATTGAATAATTTATAAAAATAACAATTATTAATAACAATCTTTTTTAAATTATAATTTTGACACCCTTTATCTTGAAAGGCAGGTGACAAGAACAAAAAACGACATAAAGAAAGTCTCATTATTTTAACTCAAAAAGTCTGTGTGTTGTCTGTATTTAAACACAAGTTAAAATATCTTATTACACTGCCTACAACTTCCAAAATGTAGGTCAAGTTTGGACAGCTTTATCGCTGTTTGTTTTTAACTCATGGATAATTTCCCTATTTTATTAACTCTGCTGTTTGTTTGACGAAGATATTTTCAAAAAATTTGTAAATTATGCTTCATTGAAAATTTGTACACAGAATAATGTATAAATGTATTTCCAAGGACACGTCTTTTTTTAATCGTACGAAAATACCTCAAAATGCACCCAAACGAAGTTTTAACTCTTAGAAATATTCATAAAAATTTATTTTATTAAGAAACCATCAGAGACAAACTTAATTAAAATTGGAAATTAAATATTGAACTTTCCTTTCACAAAGTAAATTACTTGTATTACTTGTTTGCTTCTTTATATTAGTGCAACGAAAAAATAGGTAATTGACACAAATTGCAATACTACTGTTTACGTCATCGTTTTCTTATATGGAAATTGGAGCAAGGAAAATATGAATATCAATTTTAATGTTTCAATATATTTTTGTTATAATTGAAATTACAGATATACCTCTTGCAATACTTACTTATGACTCAAATTACCGTATTTATTTCTATTCAATTTAGGAACCTAGGCAATATGTGATTGTCGAGTAGGTACTTGAAGATATAAATTTGAAGAAATGACAGCTTCATCTATAAATTTGTTGCTATTTAATCAAAATTGAAAATTTTATACTTGGTTGAGTATAGTTTTGGATGTTTCGATTCGTAATACAAAAATGTTATAAAAGAAATTCTATAAATATAAGAACCTGAAATCTTCAGAAGTAGATGCAGGGAAACGATTATTATATTCAGAATTTATGTGAAAACGACTTCTAGTTCATACATAATTTTGCATCAGTTTCATATAAAATTAAATTGTTTTTCTCCATTTCAATTTTCTAATAAAAATAGTTTGACAAACATTTGTGAAATAATTTTATCAAAATTCATTCTACAACTTGGACATATTTCAGTGCTAAAAAAACTACGTTGTGTAAATTTAAATTTAATAAACAGTCACCATATTTTCAGGTATTATACAAGTTATTGTTTTATTTCGTTGAAAATGCCTATAATTCTGAATAGGTTTGGTTTGTCATTAACTTTAGCTACTATCAATATGGTCATACAAAGCAGGTATTTTATGTTTCAAAACTACTGTTAACGGTTTCTAAATTACCTCTTAATTAATTTAAGACTGGCAACGAATCGAAATTTAAGGCTCGGCCAATTTAAATAATTAGATAAATTTTGCAACCTGTTAGTTAGCTGTAAACGATTTGCCGCCGACAATTATCCGCATTTTATGTACACTTAGAAACTGTTTCGTGATAAGAAGTTGTCACTCGTAAAGTGTTTTTTCGAATTGTGATTACGAACCTTGTTAGAAACACAGGGACCGTATCTTAACACCTCTTATATTACTTTACTAGAAAGTTTACTATTTTTATATGCCACTAGCGGCCCGTCCCGGCTTCTCACGGGTGGACATTTATTTTAAACATTTTGGGATATAAAAAATATTGCCTATGTTACTCAGGGATAATGTAGCATTCTAATGGTGAAAGAATAATCGAAATCCGTCCAGTAGTTTTTAGTTTATTCGTAACAAACATACATACATACAAAAATACAAATCTTTCCTCTTTAAAATATTAGTATTGATTAACTAATAGGTGTGATTTTTCAAGATAATATTTATTTTTTTATTAAATTTAATTCGCAACAAAAAATCATTTGTTTGTCAATTTTCAGGTAAACATCTCAGCAGGGTGTATATGAAATGTGACCAACATGAAAACAAAATGTTGACAGGTGTACTTTATTTCTTGTGCCATTACGTTCTATGTCAAATATGAATTGAAAAAAAGGTAACGACCAAAATTTTAGGGCTTTGAATCGACGTTGTCGCTGTAGCGGGTTCGATCACCGCGACCGGAATATCGAGTATTAGACCAGGGCGGATTTGTTTTCAGGTGGATGTGAGAGGGGCCAAGCAATTTTTTTCTGGATTACCTTCAGTACAACTCGCTTAATAAAAGTGTAGATCCCAGATCTGGGCGAGGCCCGGAACATTTTCAAAATTTGCAAAAAAGGTTAAAAAATTTAAAAATATATATATTTTAACTGAGTTTCTTACTCATGTCTAGGAACCTATACATTTTGGAAGAATATGAGGAAAAAAATGAACAGGAAAAAGGTTACAAAGTTTTAGAATTGAATTTTGCACATTATATAGTAAGTTAAAAATGTTTCAATTTTTACTGTTGTTGCAAAACAATAATTGATGAAAAAGAGGCAAAATAATCAAGTTTTTTGGATATATTTTAAAAATATTTTAACTGCTCCGAAGACATTCTAATTATGGTAAAAAAACGTTAAAGTATAATAAAACAACTCACAAATTTCGTTAAATTCGGTCCTATAGTTTTCGCAAAATAATTGTTTGAAAAAATTTTAAAAAAATATTTTCGAATGTTCAAAATGTTGCACAGCCTCAAATAAAGCATCTAGATACTTGAAAATTTTTTTACATAGAAAAGACCATTCAACCTTTCAAATGGTTTTTGAAAAATTTAAATCGGTTGATTAGGACGGCCACAATACATTTTTAAAGTTAACACCCTTTTTTTATTTTTAAACAATTACATTACATTTATCAATTTGGAATTTAGTTTTTTTTCATAAATTATAATTTTAAAGTACTAGTTTTCCTTAATTTTATCTGTATTTAACAAAAAAATTAATTTCCAAATATTTATTTTTTTATTAAATTTAATTCGCAACAAAAAATCATTTGTTTGTCAATTTTCAGGTAAACATCTCAGCAGGGTGTATATGAAATGTGACCAACATGAAAACAAAATGTTGACAGGTGTACTTTATTTCTTGTGCCATTACGTTCTATGTCAAATATGAATTGAAAAAAAGGTAACGGTCAAAATTTTAGGGCTTTGAATCGACGTTGTCGCTGTAGCGGGTTCGATCACCGCGACCGGAATATCGAGTATTAGACCAGGGCGGATTTGTTTTCAGGTGGATGTGAGAGGGGCCAAGCAATTTTTTTCTGGATTACCTTCAGTACAACTCGCTTAATAAAAGTGTAGATCCCAGATCTGGGCGAGGCCCGGAATATTTTCAAAATTTGCAAAACAGTTTAAAAAATTTAAAAATATATATATTTTAACTGAGTTTCTTACTCATGTCTTGGAACCTATACATTTTGGAAGAATATGAGGAAAAAAATGAACAGGAAAAAGGTTACNGATTTTAATGAAAATTAGTGTGTTGTTTTATTACACTCTAAAGTTTTTTTTACCAAAATTAGAATGATCTCGGAGCAATTAAAGTATTTAAATAAAATTATCCAAAAAATTTGACTATTTTGCCTTTTTTCATCAATTATTGCTATTTTGTAACATCGGTAATCAATTTAAACATTTTTAACTTATATTAGTATATTGTGCAAAATTCAATTCTAAGACCTTTTTCCTTTTCTCAATATTCTTCCAAAATGCATAGGTACCAAAATATAAGTAAAAATTGCAGTTTTTGTTCCCTCTATCTCTTCCAATCTCTTTGGTCTATACTAAATGGATTAATATATAACGTGCATTATATTTAATTGATTGCATAAAACTCTTTCTCAGTGATGTAAAGTTTAATGGTTCAGCTTTAATAATAAGGGAAATATGACCAGAACACCACTGTTCTTTATGCATGGTACCAGATGATGCAATCACCTGCAAAATGTTTCCTAAATGTATACAAATGCAGTATGGTATGTCGGTGTATGTACACACATTTGTGAAATTTGTGAAACGCACACGCCGTATCGTGTGGATGGCGTATATCGATGCACTGCAAAGTATACCTTCATTTGCAAAATATTCAGCGAAGTTGTATCTACACACATCGCACCGTTTGGATGATTGAACAAGTGAATGTTATTCGATATGTGATGGTTCGCTCAGGTTAGGATAAACAAAACACATTAAGGAAAATGAATGTACGGACACCACTGTTAATATTTCAAGCAGTTCCAGCGTGTGCTGCTCCCTACATTCGTAAAAAAATGGTATGTGTACACAAGCTCTTGACATGCGGATAAATTGTGCCTAGAATGTTTAGGAAAGTTTAAGGAGATATTTGTTGTGTGTTCATATTTCACATCTGTGAATGGTGTGTATGACACAACTTGGTGCTATAGATTTTAACTAATTAATCTGCAACTATTTGGCACATTTTTTATATCTGACAAATGTTTGATGATCTGGAGCCAGCTTTAGAAAAAGACCTTATCAAACCAATGCACTTACTGTTTAAAGATAGACATATAAAACTTCACATAACTGTAATCCTTCGGAAAAATGTCCTAAAATCTGGACTAATCTGTTATTTCTAATCAAAAAAGAAAAAGAAACAAAGGAGTTTAAAATATCATGCTAATATTCCTGTGCAAACCATTTGAATTATTACCACCTTGTTACTGATGCAAGTTTGTGAAATATCTTTCCCAAACAAGAAAGCGTTCGCCGAAATCTTGGTCCACCCGGCTTTTAGAAACCACGCCGTTAGCTTTTACCTGTGCCGGAGAGTGTTGCATCACGTTGCGTATCCACTCTCTTACCTGCAACAAAACACACTCTGTTAACAAAACGGATGTGACGCCTCGTCTTATTGTATACAAAGCAATTTGGCTAAGATCAATCAGAAATACAACGCAAAACAAAGTCTTCCAGCTACGCTTCCATAGCTCGTTCTTCGGCGCTTATTGTTAATAATTCGAGTGAATTTTTTGCGAGCCGGGGGCCGTTGCGAAATTTTGAAAGTGATTATGTTAATTTCGAGATTGCTGTGTTGATTAAATAACTTTCATTTCGTTTACGTATTGGTACCCCGGCGGTTTAATTGACTTATTCGTTTTTGCGAAATGAAAAAGAGAGATGGAAGGTAGGTGTGACATACGTGTAATGCTATTATGAAGTTATTATGAAGGCTTTCGCATTTCATCTCGGTGGTCTGTGCAGTGGCGCACCTAGACGAAGCCGTTATAGGATATCTAACTTTTTTTATATTTTTATTACATGAAAAAAAGAACAGTCAATTTAATCGTTTGCATGGGATTATTCATTTTATTTTTTTTGGGTTCAATATTTTTGCTATATTTTAATCGATATAAGAATAAAGACAAATTCCTTTTTTTTTAATATAAGAAATATACCTATCCTTTTTTTCTGAAGCGTAATATTAAAAAAATAAACGTCATGATACAATCTGAATAATGAATATAATTAATTGGCAATGGGTGACATTTTTCTTATTTAATCACAAACCCCTGCATCCCCTAAAAAGTTACATGTTGAAAGAGCATTTATTTCATTTCATGTTGGTAGACCATTTTAATTTCAAGCTACAATTTTCGTATTTCTCTAAGGAATAAATCATTTTCATCCACCGAGATCACTGTACTGTCTGTAAACAAGTAATACTTCTTCTTAGTCATCATCATCGACTTATCCACGACTGTCTCAATCAAACGAGTGTATTTTATCTGTTCCATAAAAAATCACAAAGAGCACACTGCTACATTTTTTGAACGTAAAGAAAAATGATATACGAAAAATATTTGACTTAAAATAATGTGACGGTGTCCATAAAAGATAATTACAATAACATTGCATATTAATTTTCGTACTACTTATACATTTTATGTTTTATCTGACAATATTTAAACAATATTTCAGCCAAGTGTTTGGACAAAAGTAGCACACTAACGAAATTAAATTTTTGGAGTGATTACTAGTTAGCATTTTGGTGAATTGACGACATTTCCTCGGATTTTGCTTAAAAAACAATTTTTCATGTACCTCACTTATTCCAAGTTCATTTGTTTATGTGTGGTGAAATCAGAATATTTTTTATAGAATCTTTATGTTTCTCGCCCAGATTGTTATAAAACATAACTTAGGAGAAAAAAAGAAAACAAAATCATGAATTGTAGGAACATGTGAATACTTCCATTTGCTAAAGTTTTGAAAAATAGAATTTTTAATTTAAAAGGAAGATAATTTGATTGCCAAAAAGAAACAAATGTATTCAATAAAGGAAACCCATTTATAAGAAGGAGCATAAGAAAACAGACTCAAGAACTAAATTAATAGAAGACTACGGACAATAGAAACTTAAGTAAGTCCAATAACAAAACAAAGTTAACTGTTATCCAGTTTTGAGTCAACACAGATCTAATCTAAATCACCGACAGGGAATAGTAGGTAATATAGAAATATCAGCAAGAAGACAAACAACAAAGAGTTATATGACAGATGACAAGTCAGGAACAGAAGTTGTACAGGAAAGAAATACAGGAGATAAAGGACCAAGAAGGAAATAAATTAGTGTATTAGACAATGGTAAAGAGGTATAAACCCCTAATATAATACAGATTTGTGTTAAATTTAATATTTAAATCCAAATCTTGGATATTGTTATTTAGTTTAAGTTAGAGTGGAAGAAGTGGCGTAGGTTTAATTTAAGAATACGTCTATTTATAGAAGATTGAAAAATTTTGGATAAAAAGTAAAGTAAATTAAGTGTTAGCCAATCACATAATTTTTATTTTAATTTGAAATATATTGGATCAGAGTAATTAAATGAATTAGAAATTATTTTTACCAGAAATAGAATAACTGTGGTTAGTTAAAATTCAAATATAAATTTTTTGTTTTTTCCTTCTCAAGATTAAGTATCTAAATTTATTAATCAGTATAATATTTTAAAATCAAAATACTAATCTTCTCAGAGTCTTATCCTGAGATAAGACTACTCATATTAGATAAAAATTAAATTACAATGATAAAGAAGAAAAATAGGATTCAAAGAAGAAGAAGGGAAGCAGAATAAGTAAATACAGGTAAGAAAATTACCATCTCACAAGAATTTATAACAATATGTTGGTTTAGTTTAATATTGACGCGATCAATTATTCGTAGTGAAATAAAGTTAATAGCTTCAGAAGTTCAGTAGATTCACTTACTGTGGGTAATGAAATAATTTTGAACATTTGATTTGAACAAAAAAAACTTTGTATTGTGTTAAATCCAATTTTAAAGATTTTAAACTAAACCTTTCTGAAAAAAATTAAGCTACCGACATATTTCTAGAAATCATAAATTTTCTGGATATAAGAACTATAAATTGATTTATACATTTCTAAAATCTGATTTTAGCTAAATATTCTAAAATAAAATGGTTTGCTCCTACAACCTGTATATAGCCATAGTTTGTGATAAACTGTAGAATGTAGAGAAAACTGGTATCACTTTTCGACGGGTCAGCATATTAGCTACTTTCATACTGTGGAAATGTTCATGGATTATCACTTATTAAATTTGTTTATCGTTTTTTAAACTGTTTCTTTTCATAGTGATTGGGAAATATAATTACTATATTTCACTCTATAATATTAAGAAACTAAACAATTGAAAGAGGTGATTTTTCAAGCCACTTTAAGAAGATCTTAAGAAGGAATCATCTTCTTCAATATTTCAAATTACTTAAAACATTAATAGAAATATTTTTTCTAGACTACGATTTTAGTACATAATGTTCTTAACTTTTTTTTTTATTTTGGGATGATTTCCGAAAAATATCCCCTTTAACTTGAATTTGGCATGATTTCTTTTTGACTTATTGAAATTAAAACGAAGTCAGTTACTCACCACAAGGTATATTTAAAGTCGAGAATGCGTTAAGCATTAGAGGTATTTGAACCCAATTGCAATAGTAATTTGTATTTGTCGTATTAATTATTACCTGTCATTTACAATCAACTACGTTACATAACTAAATGGAAGACAATAAATAGTACCTATAATTGTTTGTAATTTCTCTAGTATCTATTTACTTTGTTGAGCAAAACAGTCTTGTATGCACAGAAGAGCGTTTTGCTCAACTGTAGATACTGAACTTCTAGGACCCACCTCACGTTTTTTAGACGCAACGCAGGTCGATACAATCGACACTTTTATCTCACACAAATGATTTCTCATTTGTGAGATACATTTTGTCCTATACACGTAGTTTGATAACTTAGCTTGCCTAGTTATTCAACCATTTTTGTTATGTATCTTGCCTATTCAATGTATTGAAAGAATAGTTATGAAGATTTTGAGAGTTCAGATGAGACTTTAATTGTATTAAAGCAAATGTTACTCTAGCAAATTCAGTAACTAAGATAACGAGAAAGAAATGTTTTTTACAAATAAGTACCTGTAAAGAATGATGTATCACTATGCGGGTCTGCTAACGTGACTCTGATATTAGATTGGTAATGAGCATCTCAAAATTCATACAGTCGGTTTAACTAGATAAAATAAAAAAAATGTACCTATATACATATTTTCGCATATCATAACATAGTTTTTCTTTCTCTTTGTTTCAGTGTTAACCGATTTGAATCAATGGGTGAAGCATGACCGACGTTTGACCAAAAGATATTTGTACTGGGGAGTGAAGAAATTGTATCAGAAAGATTTGTCAAAAAAGAGTCACAAATTGATCGAATTTATTAAGTGGTTGCAAATTTATTTTAAATTCATGGAACTTATACATTCACGACAAACACACCGGAAGACAGCAAAATTAGAAAAATTTGCGATTTTAATTGTTTCGCACACATTGCAGAATTAATAGTTTTCAAGAAATATGTTTTCAAATGATGAAGTTATATTTAAATCATGTGAGAAATAATTAAATTATTTACTACAAGCTGTGATGCAGGAAACATTGGGATTAGAGCGTTCCTAACTTAACAATGAGACTTGTAAATCAATTATTTGAACTTGCTTAAACAAATTATCATAGTATACATTTTATTTTCTGCATCATAATAAGAATCTACTAAAGAGGTCGAGTAAATGAAGGAATGAACAAAATTTGTAGTACTAGATGGTTGACTTCTTTTCTCTAGATTTTTTAGGAAAAAGGCAAACAGCAATACAAAATCCAAAACAGTAAAAAAATGTAAATCAACAACTGAAGAAGAAAGCGCAAAAGTGCTAAATGAAATTATGAAGGTACAATATCTATCATGGATCATAATTATGGTATGTTAATAAATAATAATTTTATGAGTATTTAAAATGTGTCCATTTTTTGATACACCCTTTATTGCAAATACACTAAAGTTAAAGAAAATTAAGACTGCTTTTCTATAAAAATAAATTTCTTGAAGTAGAAGCATTACTATTTGGAAGAACTGTATGACATTTTTAGGAGAACCCATGTCTGAAACCCTGCACTCTTGTCTGTGCGTCCTCTAGGTGAGACCCCAACAAGCAGACACCGTTCGCGAAACCAAACAAATGCATGTGAAAGGAGCTGCAGCGTCGCGCACCGTCGGGTAGACGAACCACAGACGCGACCGCGCGACCTTTCAAGGCAGTTTATTGACCCGGCGTGACGTACGCGGAAGCTGTGACGTCACACGGGCGCAACGACTGCGGATGTTGGCAGCCGGAGCGGCACGCTCGAGTTCCTTCGCGAAACAGCGTTGCCACGTTGATCGATTTGTGGTGGATTCTGAGATATTTTTACTAAATGACAAAGTTGTTTTGTAGAGAAGAAAATTAGACTTAAAAATGTATGTCGGCTCGTTTTCTGTAACTTTTTTTGACGTTCTCCGTTGCCCTTCTCATAAAAAGTTATTATTAATCTGTTAACTCTAAATAGTTCTACTATTGAATGCTTATATGTATTGTGTCTTTATAGAAAACATTATTGCTCAATTATTTTGCACTGTTCTAACCGATATTAAAAATTATAGAAAAAATGATTGTTATACACTGCCTGAATGAATTGAAAAATTTTCCTTCATGATAACCATAGACACGTGGTGTTTAAGAAAAAATAATAGATTCTGTTGCTATTTTATTTTTATATTCCTTTTTTTTAGGAAAAAATACTAGCTGAATGAGATGACTAAACAAGAGAATAGGAGAAAACTATATATGTTTATACAATCATAATACAGTGTCTCAAATGATTTTTGTCTGCGTACCTCTGAAATCCTCCAATTTATTATTTTTTTTATACAACTTTAGCCTAGAGACGCATCAGAATAATTAATTTAATTAAAGATGAAGTACTAATATTATTTCCATGAATTAAAGAAAAACTTAATAATAGATTTGATGACCCCACATAAATAAATATAGTTAATTATATAAAAAAATTTAAGCTTATTATAACGTTTTGACTGAGGAAACGTTTGATGTAGCTTTGTTTGTTTGAATAAAAGTCAGTATGAAACTGCTACGTCATTTTTTTTGAAGAAATTCAAATGTGTGGATGAAATTCGTCTACAAATATAATGAAAATTGAAATTGAAATAAACGAATATTAGCATGTTTTAACTAACAATCGACCAATAAATAAACTCGCACTTTTATATGTTAATTTATTTTTAATCAATAAAGAATTGGAGTAGTATTTACAGTATAATCAATTCAACTTGGCAACACACAAAAATCGCTATCCCTGCCGGACAAGGACCAACGATACCCGTCGTGTTCGCGTCAGACAAGGAAGCTGCTGAATGACTGTGTCGCAAATGCAAATAGTACTATATTTAATTTTAAATCGATATATTTGTCTTCCTAATGTCTGGGTGTAGATCGTTATCTCATTATCTGTTCACGCCGTTTTCTTCCGTCAGAACATATTGATGCATATTATTATGTCCTAATACACTCAGCATTTTATTGTCAGGGAACAATACTGTGCCATTTTCATTAGCGGTACAGGGTTGGCTGAACAATAATGAAATAACAATATTTTTTCTTGGTAGAGACCGACATAAATAAGTTTGTGTTTTTGACTCAGGAAGAGGTGTGCGAGATTGAGGAAGAACCATTTCAGCTAAAAAGAGTACCTAAGATGTAGACGCGACAATTTGGGGTAGCGGTTATAGTCTTTTCGATCTTAATTGGAGACCAGAGAGCTAGGCAGTATGTACCAGGTTTGGTCGCTACGCAGCAACTTGGCATTGAAATATTTGAAAAACTTGTTCCCATATTTATTTAGTAAAACCCATATACAGGTCTGGTCGAACTAAACGTGGAGGTGGTAGAAATGTATGCCCAGTTGACGAATGCGCGCGCGGACAAACGGCGCACAAACACAAACGCACTGGGCGACTGGGCCATAAATTTCAGTTGTTGACAAATTGCCTAGCAGTGCAATGCGGAATTTGGTGTGATTCAGGTAATTTTAGCTATTATAGGCACCTTCTATTACCATTCATTTTACAACTGCGAAAGGAAGAAATAAGAGGGATATTTTGTTTACTAATATTGCAACGTGGCATTTTGGAGACCTTTTGAAACGGAATAAAACGAAATAGCCAGACAATATTGAATTAGTAGAAACGGTTGGTGATTAAACAAATTTAGAATTAAAAAATAAAGATTTACGAGAGACGTAATTCGGCGGACAATTTATAGTTTATATAAAAAAATATATGTTGTTGGCCAAATGAACATAGAAAGGACCCCGCACAAATCTTATGGAAATTGGGTCCCGGTCAAATTCGCTGAATTTTTGATATGTGATAGAGTTCATCATACTGGTCAATTGTCTCAATGGCCACAAAGCTCAAAAATGGATAGTTTGGCCGGTACAGAGCTTTAAAGCTCCGAATATCCTCCACGGATTTATGTATATGCGCAGTGTGTATAGACTTTTGAAATAGCCTATTTCATTTTTTTTATTATCTAGGTTTATATTTTTGAGGTTGCTGAATTCAGATCTGTTGTTAGATTTTCAAAATTGACAGTTGGCAGCTGTCAAATAGCTGTCAATGTGCTATAATAAAGCCAAAAACTTGTTTTTT
>NW_019416350.1:2220240-2275439 GCF_000390285.2 Anoplophora glabripennis | reverse complement strand
AAAAAAAATTAGCCATATCGATTTTAATTTTGGAAATTATTATTTAGAAATGAATGTAAAAGTATTATTTTAGAAATGAATGTAAAAAATAATAAGGGTGATAGAATTTAAAAAATATGGGCCTATCATCTTTTATTTTTTAGATATAGGGCGTCAAAAATGATTTTTTAACATCAGATTCTAAGCGTACCTTTAAAAATTTCAAATATCATACCAACTATAAAAAGATACATTCAGTAAAATTGCTGAAAACACGCCGTTCCGTGAGAAAATCACAAATAATTGTCCCAAAGTCAGCCAATTTCTGTTGCTTCATATACAGGGTGTTCAGAAACGAATGGGTTATACTTCAAAGATAACTCCAATGAATAGAAATAAACCGATTTAAGTCATCTTAGTTCAAATTTGCTTTCTCAAATAGTTACGGGACGGGAAATTTTTTTATTTCTATTCTTAAAAGGTCCTTAACATTTTAAAGAAGTAAAATTGTATCAGTGTAATTCGATTGAAATATGTATTTTTATTTTCATCCAAGAAACCTGCCCTTTCTATTCCAGACACCCTGTGCATTGAGCACTAAAATCTGGTTGACTTTGCGACATCTAATTGCGTTTTTCTCAGAAACATCATGTATTCAGTGATTTATTACGCATTTTATTTCAAAAACAAAGGACGATAAGTCTATGATTCATTCAAAATAACCTAGAGGATGTCTTAAAAGTAACGCAGGATTTACATTGTGGGCCATTTTTATGCCGAAGAGTTGGTAGCATAGTGCAGGGTCACATGTTGTAGTAAACACGTTGGGATTAGACAAAATAAAGCGCTATACAACGGTTGAACGAGTGAAGATCGTAAAAATTCATTACAAGTATGGAGAGTGTGTAGCTGAGACTGTGCGCAAATTACGAGGAATTTTCTGTAGAAGGTACGCCCCGAATGAAACAACTGTGAAAAGTATAGTTGCCAAACAGATTCGGTTGCAAACAATAAAAAAACAGGTCGGTCTCGCACTGGCCGTTCAGCCGAAAATATTGAGTAATAGTGATAATTCTCATAACCTAAAGGCCCCGTTACAAGACAATATTATTGAAGCAATATTATTGTCGCAATATATGGTAAAAAACGGTAGCCTCACACGAGTCAATAATATTGATCAATAAAGTGTCAGTTTCAATTGGGCAGTCAGGGAGGATGGATCTACCGGTTCTAATCGCGTCTGCTTTGGTCCTCAAGAAGGGGAAAAGTACCTAGAGTGTAGACAAAAAGCTGGTTAAATACGAGTCATGAATTGCTTCAAGTACTCAACAGTGAGCCGGATGACAACAAAATTTTTTTAAGAATGGATGAACAACTGTTTCAACACCTTACACTTTTCACCACCTGAACCTTTATCAGTTTCCATCTCTGAAAAAAAAAACACACAAACAACTCAAACAAACACTCGTAATAGTACAAGAAATAGAAACAACCTCTACCGCGTCTTGAAAATGACGTTTATTGCACAATATGGCAATATACCCCTCACACGTGACAATTATATTGATGCCGCCTCAGTATATTGACGGGCCTTCAATAAAAATCAAACTGATTTTATTTTCTTCAATATTATTGCCATCAAAATTATTGTTTCAATATACTCCTTATACGTTAAATATATTGATCAATATCGGTATTGCTTCAATAATATTGACCGTCCCTTAAGGGCGCCGCCGATCACTGCAATTAAACATTTCAAAAAGCGCAATACAGCGGTACACTGCCGGCCTTTTGAAAATGGACGATTTATTTTTCTAATGTGATGTGGTCTACTTTTCTTATTATGACAGGTTTTTATAAATGTCAGTGTCATTAGTGAAAAAACTACGACTGAAATTTCCGTCCAACTAACGCCGAAGAATTTTGGGAGGCAATTGAAAACGCATGGGATAACATCACTGAGGATTACACAATAACATTAATTTTATCAATGCCACGTAGATTGCAAAGTGTTAAGACAAAAATGGTGCTTCGACAAAATATTAACTTTATACGAATCGCGTTTTTTTGACGACGAAAAGTGTTTTGATCATAGATCTCGGTGACGGCGAATGAATGGCCGTTAGAATGTATAATATATTTTATATTGGAAGAATAAGTAATTTGCTACCTATTTTGGATTTGTTTTACTCACTAGAACTAGTGTGATAGACACACATTCTTGACATAATGACAGCCGATTTGAACCTGACATTTTCAAGTCAGCTTCACAATGGCCAATTATAGACAATTTACTTATAAGAGTCGTCCACTTTCAAAGGGCCGGCACTGTACAGTGGATTTTAACAAGAGATCTGCATCTGCATCCATTCAAGATTCAGATAACACAGGAATTGAAACCAGACAACAATATAATACGCCGGACATTGGTTGATCGGATGTTGGAGAATCAACAACTGAACGGTGATTTTGCTAAGAAAAATCAACTTTAGCAACGTATTGCATTTCCATCTTTGTGAGTATGCGAACAAGCAAAAGTGTCGAATTTGGGGCACAGACAATTATCAGGTTATTAAAAAACGACCACTTTATACCCAAAGAGTGACAGTTTAGCGTGGATGTTACGTTGGTGAGGTGATTGGTCCGTTTTTTTTTTTAAATGGGGCTGGAAACGCAGTGACTGTCAATGGAGAACGATATCGAGAGATGCTATTGAACTTTCTGTGGCCTCATTTGGATGGCATGGATTTGGATGACATGTGGTTCCAGCAGGATGGTACCACCTGCCATATGGCACGTGAAACTATGCACTTGTTACGGCAGAAATTTAATGGACGGCTCATCTCACGTAACAGTGAAGCGACTTGGACACCAAGAACTTGCGATTTTACGTCAAGCGAGTGTTTCCTGCGGGAATTCGTAAAGTCCAAAGTTTATTCTGCTCAAATGAATACCATTCCTGAATTAAAAGCGAAAGCGTGATACAGAATTTTCTTAAAAGAAGTTAGGTATGCCAAGAATCACGGAGGACATCTCTCCGATATCCTCTTTCATATTTAATGGTAAAAATATGTAGAAATTTTTCCAACTTTTTAATTCATATTTTTTTCTCATGTCCTGTGTTCCTTTTAGGACACCCTTTAGTTATTATGTTGTATGACCTCCTAATTTTTGAATAGGTACCCGTTTCCAGATTACTCCACATATAAACTGATTAAATGTCAATTTTAACAATTTAAAAATAATTAAGTAGCTATATTATAATACATATTTTTACCCCACTCTCCTTCAAAGTGACTAATACGACCGTGAACAATATCTCCAGGACGATTATTTTCAGCGCCTGAAAATTTTTTAATTGACAACACCCATATTCATTTACAAGTCTTACGAACAAGTGATCCTAAAGCAGCTAAGTGTTTGGCAACATTACCATCTCATTAAAGTTCATATGCATAAATTTCGTCGGGTTTCAAAACTCGTTTGTCGTACATTTATATGAAAATATCCAGCAGCTACGTAGACGCAACCGCGACCACATGCTTAACTTATCCTTATAAAGGATTGATTGGCAGCTGGATGGTTAACGGTATACGTTCAAGACAAACACGAACCGTCTACGTTTCTATGTTCCCTTAATCACATAAACATTACGTACTCCGTAATGGAAGAACAGAGCGGGTTTAAGTTGAAGTTGAAATGGTATTATTTTTCGGATTTCCCTTAGAAATCTATATCAATTATTGGAAATTTGAAACAAATCTAGATTTGCCCTAGAGTTCAATTTGTGGCTCTGTCATGCGTTATATCTAAATTTACTTCAGCAGCTGGTTAGCAGAGATTTTGTTATAAAAATAACGACAGTCGTATTGAACATGTCATTGGATAATGTACTGTTACTGTTTCATAATGAATCATTTAAAATTTGTATAGGTTAAAGGTAAGAAAGCTGCCAATATTTATCATCCACTTAGTGAAGAAGATGTTTCTCGAGAAACTCCGTAAATCATTTGTTGGGGGGTCAACCGTGTCGATTTGCGTCATGCTGCAAGACCCGTTCATGTGATTTTAATTTAATTTTAAGTTAATGCCCAGTGGATGCTCAAACAACATTGGTCTCACGAAAAAAAGTAGATCCGGGTTCAAATTTCGCAGGAAATTCTTTAACGTTTTCAAAATGAAGGTGTTTTTTTACCCGCATTGGATGAACTTTAGATGTACCAATCCCAGAAAGTAAACACATGCGCACTGTCAAAATAACTCGAAACGACTTCGTCAGCAAGTTGGTTACGGTATTCTTTGACATCTAAAAGTCCAATTCTGGTAAACGTACCCGAAGATTCAGTACTGAATATTACAGTTAAAGATAGAGTCCATAAGAACAAAACGTATCGCTTCACTGTTTATATGTTGCCCGTAACCCAAGAAACTGTTTTACCCTTATAGTTCTGATTTATCATCCCCTTAAGGAGATTTTGGAATGCAAGAAATTCAAGACGGACGAGTCCAAATTTGATTGCGTACGCAACCAAAATACTACTGGAATTAACAAATTGTCTGGCGTTGGAACAACTATGTTATTATTGTTACTTCTATACAAGAAAGTCTAGATCAAATCTATACTTTCCTCATATTACACTTAATAATGTTTTTTGCAAATTCTTATGGTGGTGTGTTAAAATATTGTTGGTATTACTATGCCAATCTTTCAAGAGGTTATTCTCTGGATCATTATGGACCAAAAAAAACTTAATAAAAGAGTCCTAAAGCTAGAGGATGTTGAACCTAGAATTTAGAATTTTGTAAGTTAGATTTAACAAAGTTCTACGTGTATCAACAGTCACTACTACTCACGGTCTAGGCCTTCAATAAGGCCAAAGTAGCAGAGAGCGACCTGCTATTCCGTACGTACTATGAACGCAAGATCTGTGTCGTCACTAGACGAAACAATGTTTAACTGATGAAGTTGCGGGAAACAACTACTCTGCGGACAAATGCCCCGACTAGCATTGAATATAATTGAATTCATAGATGTAGCACTTTGTTATGCATCACCTATATTCACTTTACATCTGTAGTTGCCATAAAAAAAACAACTGAATCATACGTCGATTGTTTTACCTGTGGCAGCTTCGAAACTGGTATACCTATTGGTTGGTTCTACAGACGAAATATTCTAGATGTTTACTAGATATTGTGGATTTAATTCAAAGGGGCTAACCAATATGCGAAGAGGGTGAAAAACTTGATTCACGTGGTCAAAAGTATTCGGATCGAAATAATAGTAGTAGTAAACTTTCATATACATATATAGAAAAAGACCAATTGTAGGAAACACATTATCAAAGATATGTGAATGCAACTGAATAATATAAATAAATATAATACTTCCAAGGCATGTCATAATGTAGCAAAAAATAAATATTTAAAAAAGAAATTGACTAAGATTGATGTTAGTACAAAATAATAGTCAGTATCAATTTGCTGGGTTTGTATATAATTTTAAATTTACATAAATAATGCTCAGTATGGAAAAAATTACATCAAAATGATGACGTATGGATCTATCATAATTCCAAAATGTTCGATATATTTTTCCATAAGAAGTTTAGCTGACACTATAACAACATTATTGTTAAAACACTTTCTTTATCCGTATTTTTTGTACATATTATTCGTTCTATCCTTTAAAATTGAATTCTTACGGCACAAACTCTTTAAATTATTATTGGCAATAGTAACTTAGAAACACTTAATTTGAAACAGCATTCTAGTTGAAAATTTTATTGATTCATAAGATATTCTAATAAAATAATGTGTTCTAATGTGCTAAGAATGACTGTTTAGGAGAACGGTGAAAATTTTCTGGATTTATTATAATTTAATATTACCACATTCTTCTCATTGATGAGGAAGAAAGTTTACACACAGTTATTTAGAATTATTAGACTGAAATTTAAAAATATCGCTTTTCTATTAACGTCTGGCGTTTTTACCAAATGATGATTTAAGTGCATCCACAAAAATTGATGCATTTTCCGCACAACGTTTCTTCTCGATCTTGTTCAAGACCGTACTGCACAGTTGTCGGGTAGTAAGAAAGACGAATGTTCCAAAAATTCTAAATTATGAATTCGCATTGAACATTACATTGTTTCATTTTGATAAATGAAACTGTTACAATTAAAATCATACTTACAAAACCATTAAAAACAAAGGCTTTAAAAGGTCCTTTAATAATTGGTCTTATATACGTAACTCTTTGAAAGTTTAGAAAAGTACTCGTATAGTGACTATTGACTCATCTAATAGTAGTTGACTAAGAGTGGTATGTTTCCAACATAACTGTTATATCAACAAACTGTATTAGGTTTGTTTTGATTCCGATAGAGAACGGTTCAAGTTAGTTGACCATTGCGATCATAAAAACATCTAAGTGAAGACATGTTGACGATATACTTAGTAGCTATTCCGAACTGTTCGCTAACAGAACCAAAGCAAGTCTATTGTATCCGTTTTACGTGAACAAGATTCCAAGAGACGCAAAATGAACACTTCTTTTAGTAACACCGGCACGCAAAAAAAGATTCGAGTGCGTCGAGTGCGAAGATGTAGACTCCGACTCATTTTGATACCAATAATAGATGTAATAGATGTCTTGGTCAAAGTTTGGCTCATATAACATTGAAAGTTGGCCAATTTAATTAATAAAAAATCAAGCATACAAAAAAGTCCAAATCCAAAGGTCTGACATATCATTTCCGACGTATTTTGACCAGCTAATAACGATACCGCAGTTAGAATGCACAACCGGACAGTTTTTTACTCTAGAAACAAAGATTAACTATAATTTCATTAGTCTGATTGTGAGCTAAATTGAGCAATTTTTGAATCCATTTTCAACCTAACTATAGATTTTATAAGATATTGGCCGTTTGTACATACATTCTGACTATGGTATCGTTTTCAGCTGGTCAAAATATCGTAAATTATATGTCAGATATTATGCAGAGCAAAATCAATTTTGGACTATGAGTCCGTTTTCACCCTAAATATAGATTTTACACGATACTGGCCTGTCGTGTATAAATTCTGACTGCGGTATCGTTTTGAGCTGATGAAAATACGTTGGAAATGATATGTCAGGTCTTCGGATTTGGAATAATCTTTTGTAAGCCTGATATTCTATTAACTAAAATCGTCAACTCTAAATATTGACACGTTTCCTATCGAAAATACCAAAAACAACTATTAAAAAAATATATATTACTTTCTCGGGCTACTCGCTTGGCTGCTGAGAGGGTAAAAACAGAGAGGCAAATCAATTCATTTTTTTCATTTTTATTATATAAAACACATACTTACACCTCTGAGGCGTTAGTTTTCTTATGGAGGACAAAATGAAAACCTGGCTCTTGGCTATCGACTGGCTCTCAAAGTGGCTCTGGACTGGCCCCAATCCACCAAGTTTCCGGGGTTTAAATATTCTTTACGAAATGCTGAGTGCATTAGAATGAATCAACCCGTAGAAGAATCGAGAACAATGACTGAATCAATCCATTTTGTTCTATAAAATGAGTTAAATGAATATTTGTACCGAAGGTATTTTTGTGAAAATCTACTAAAGAAATATGTGTCCAATAAAGTAATGCCATATGTCCATACATATTTATCTTTCAAAATTTTGATTATAGTTACAAGGTGATTATTTAAATTTTGAATATTACTCTTCCTCTCTCTAAAATATTTATAGTTGACAATATTAGGAAGCAAACTTTGACTACGAGTGTGTTTCATCGATTATTGGCATCAAAATGAGTAACACTACCGGAGTTAACCGGAGTTACCGGAGTTTTTACTAGGTAAAAATTAGAAAGTAAATAAGGGGAACAAATGGTTTCAGAAACAAAAATAGATGGGGGAGCCACAGATGTATACAGGATAATCCGAAATATTGAGGTTAAATCATTGCAAAAATGTCCATCACCAATTTAAAGGAGATTTTTTAACCGACTTTGAAATGTTCAAGTAACAAATCTCGGGTGCGACCGAGAGCGACGTTCACGCGCATGCGTGGGCCTGGCGCTCCTTCTCCCGCGTGCATGCCGTTCATTAGCGTTAACTTTTACTGCTGCTAGCGCGCTTATTACATGAACTATCAATGTAAAACTTTCTGAAAATGAAAGTTTAACTCTTTCCAATTGTCTCTAAAAATCTCGGTCCGATACGTCCAATAGTTAATTAACAATTAACATTAAAGTTATTCTTCAAATCTTTGTTCAAAACTGAATTCAATCTGTTATTTATTCCGAAAATTGCGTACTGTGCTAGTAACTAAGCAACTTATAAATATGTACCATGCACAGGTTGGCAGTAGAATAAATTATGGTGTCTGTTCCTGGGCTGGGTCTGTTATGTCTTCTGATGTGTTTGTATGTCAAAAAAAAGTACTAAGATGTATTTTTAATGTTTCCAGTTCACATTCATTTAGAGACATTTTTAAAAACTATTTTATTCTAACTCTACCCGGTTTTTCATATTTGCATTGTGTAGAGAGCTACTTAATTTAAACTTTCTGAAATGTTTCATTTTCGATACGTTTCTTTGGATCAATTAGAACCTATATTTGCGATATTATCTTCTAAAATTTACGTTTCACGGTCAATTGAATTGGCCTTTGGCACATATATTGGTCTTGGATTGACTGTCTTTTCCATAATTTCATCAACATCCATAGCTTTTTGCAATAATAATGCAGAATTTTCGAAAACTGATATCCGCGTTCATAGTCCAGTCATTATAGACAAGGAACAGCCTGTTTCGGGGAAAAAAAATACTATTAGAAGTTTTTCTACGAAATATTGTTCGGAAATGTGTTATAAATAAAATATCAAAAAATCAACTCGAGACTAGTTGGGAAACTTTATTTAAACAACGGTCAAAGTTATGGAAAAGAGCTTTTTAACTCTCGTAAAAAAACTATTATTCATAGCGAAAAGAGGTTTATACAAAAAAGGTAGGTATTAAATAAACCTTTAAAATGAGACAAGTCCGATTAAATTCGGATAATTTGTTTATGTGCAAGAGCTCAAAAATGTTCAAAAAATGGCCGTTTTTTTCAATTACTAATAATTAGTGCAATTTTCATGGTAGACACTTGTAATGTATGTCAATACAACTATTTAGGTACAAAAACAACTAATGATTGAAACCCTACAACGCCTGTGAGCTTGGGAAAAATGAATTGAAAATAGCATCTTCTTAGATAATAAATTCCGCCAACGCCAAGCTAATGAAGCTTTTGGGCTGAAATTTTTACCACTTATTAAGGGTGCAAAAAGCCTCAAACATTCTGAATTACAAGTGTCTGTGATTAAAATTGCATTAATTATTAGGAATTGAAAAAAGCGGACATTTTCGACCATTTTTGAGCTCTTGTGCATAAACAAATTATCGGAATTTAATCGGACTTGTCTTATTTTACAGATTTATTTACTACCTACCTTTTTTGTATAAACCTTTTTTCTCTATGAATAACAGTTTTTTTACGCGAGTCAAAAAACCACTTTTCCAACATTTTGACCATTGTTTTAACAAAGTTTCCCAACTAGTCTCGAGTTGATTTTTTGATATTTTGTTTATAACACGTTTCGGAACAATATTCCGCAGAGAAATTTCTAACAGTATTTTTTTCCCGAAAAAAAGCTATAATGACTAGCCTATCAACCTTTATTTTACAGTTAACAAATTGGTGAAATATGACGTTACATATTTTAAATTGTAGGTAATTTAATTGTCTACATCATAAAATGACTAATTTTCCGATTGGTCGTCCAAATTTTTGTGGACAGTAAAAAAGTGAAAAAACACGTAAAGCCACTTATTTGCAATTTGCCAACTTAGTCACTTCTTTCGAGCTACTTTTTTAATATTTTCATTTTACATATCCTTCCCCGTCATAAAGTGCAATAAAATGTCTACTAATATTTTTTTTTACGTTCAAACTCTAATTCGACTGGAGTACTAACAGAGAAGACGATTTTCCAGTAGGCTAGTACAAGTACTAGTAGGTGTTTGAGTCCACAAAATTATTGGAATGCTAACAGTCGGTCCATAATTTACCAGGTAGGACGTGAAATGCAATAACGACAAAACTATGACTGAAAATGATGATTTTTGTATTTTAAATTAGTTTATATCAGATTGATCTACGCCTTAAACACACTGATATTTATTGTAGTTCATAATCATTATTAAAAAATGGAGGCACTTTTTACAGTACTGAAAAATTAACTATACTCAACAAGACCCACTATTTCCGTATCCTCTTTTTGACGCGGTAGATAAAGTATGTCAACGCATCTCTGAAGACACACCGACCGTTTCTCTCAGAATTGTGTACAAATCATAGGAGATATGAATGAACAACGGTAAGTGCGCCGTTGTCCGCTTACCCGGATCCGCGAGCACATCTGGAAGGTAATCGCCGAAGACGAGAAGAGGCTCGGCATCGCCGTCAGGCGCGGCAGGACATGGCCGCGACGCGGACCTAACGGGTCCATAACTGTACCGGGGCGCTGGTAACCTACTGCTGGTGGTACCGCTATACGCTTGGATTCTCGACAGGCGTGCTTCTCATACACATGGACTCATCCGAGGTGTGTGTCAATGGCGGGTAGGGTCAGCCGCTGAACGAGCACAAGTCGCAGACTGGCGGGAATTGGACGTTTTTAGTCTTCGCCGGAAGAGAACTTGAGAAAAACAGCGGAAAATACCAATAAGGTAAAAGATTGTGGCATCTGTTCCAATTTTTAATGACCTATTTTCGAATTAATCTTAGATCTTAAATTAGCTGATCGTAAATGTAAGAAAGAAATAGTAGTAAAATCTAAAATAAAGCTCAACAGTACTATCTAATGTAGTAAATGTTGCAAAGAATAGCTGCAGAATTATGTTACATGTATATGTAGAAAATCATTGTTTTTATCGTCAGACGTAGGAAGCTTATGATTACAAAAGTTTTTAAGATAAGGCTGAACGCTATATGGATTTGTAAGTTACCCACATTCTGTAACATTGTAGCATATTCTGAATTATCTGAAACAGATTACAATTCTCTATTCTGAATAATAATATAATGATACTCTTAAGTATACAGCAAGTTTACCTTTGAAACTATTTATTTAACTTTTTGAATGAAATCATGTTAACAAGTCACATAACATCTGAACTTCTAAGGTACATCGCTATTATTTTGGTGTGTTAAATTTCTTATAAACATTGCAAAACTACTGGTAAAATTTCTAATTGTAAGCAAAATTTTCATATCCTGTAAATTTTTGCTTTAATTTCCAGCAAAAATGCCTTTTCTTGAGAATTTATCTGTCACTATAAATCGCACCGAGGGAAATTGACCAATAAGAAAATTTTGCTAAGATAATCTATTTCATAATAGCAGGTTTTATTATTACTGTTAAAATATCATATGCTCAGCTCAATAAAAAATTATTTTGCTAACACAATTTTACTACCTAAAGTCGATGATTTATATTGTCATGTTGAATAGGTACATATTTTTAGCAGTTTTTCCATTACAGATAAGTAACTTATTGCACTAGGTAATTGTCTTTCTATTACTATTATTAACGGTTAAAAATAATTTACTTATGCCGAAGTAAAAATTGTGTAATAGTAGCTACTTTTTAGCGAATCATGGTTACGCAGACGCGAGAGCTACATAGTACATAACCATTTTACGTCTAACATTGCAGGTACAGAAGCGGTGCCTTTACTGTTTTTCCATACAAATAGGTAAGGCATTATATTATGTCACGAATACAATAATCACCAATAAAACTTTGATTGCGTGTTGCATATATATTATGTTAAGGATAAAAATTTTATGTAAAAAATTAAAAGATTAATATATGCATTTACAGGAGTATCTATGTACAGGGTGATTCAAAAAACCGCTGACAGACTTCTAGGGTATGTAATACATGAAAAATTAAGACGAAAATTCTTAATAAACAACTTTGACGCCCTGTATCTCGTTAAGGAGGCATTTGCGACTCTATGTTTATTAAAACTTTTCGTCTTAATTTTTTATGTATTATCTACCCTAGAAGTCTGTCAGCGGTTTTTTGAATCACCCTGTGTATGTAATGACAGTGCATATAGTGTTAATAAGTTATCCATTTGGCTCATAATTTTTGTTTTATATTTGAAAAGAAAAGACAAAAAGTCACGGATGGTTAGACTGTTCAGTTACAGATATCTTGTTTTTTACTTGCAATTTTTTAAGTAGAAACGGAAAATTTAAAGGCTAAGTTAATCGTTGAAACTAGCTAGGTGCATAGTAGTAACATAGTTATGGTGAAAGAATCACTTATTAGTATCTAGAAAATCACTTATTTGTAGTAAAAAAGATATTTGCTGGTATACTGTCATACAACTCACCATTACAACATTTCATTAGGTACAACTAACAACGGCGATAAAAACTTTTGCTAGAGTAAAACCAATTTCTACTTATGGCTAAATGATATTTTTCTCAGTGTAACCATATTGGATATAATTTTTCGTATTTGTGCATCAAGATACCGGCAAGCGGCAACCCAGCTTTTGTGTATAACTGGCTGTACTTTGCCTAAGGTAAATAAATTGCTCCCAATTTTTTTAATGCGATATGGAGATACGCATCTAGCTGTTGTTACCTCACAAATAATATATGTTCGGCCGAGCTGAAAGATATTTGTGTAAATATTTCAGTTTATAAATATTTTTTATAGACGTGTTTTACTTACTATTAAGATATTGACTATTTCTAAAGACTTAATAAAATAGTCGTTTCAAGGTAGTTTTTGTGGCGTATTGACTGTTTATAGGTCATGCCAAGTTCAGTTTGGTTTAGTGAAGCTTTATCAAAATTTTTTCATCAAATTTTATTAACGATTAACATAATTTTTCCAGTTTCAATTATACCAACAATTATTACTAGTTAAAGAAGTTCTTAGAAGCATTAAAATAGAGCCCCTCCATTTTAAGAAGCTTTATTAACATAATTGAGCAAGTTACTTAAAATAAATATAACAAATATAAAATGGAGTTTTTAATTTAAACATATTTGTATATTTTTTCTTTATTACTGTGCTGAAAGCATTAATATAAGCTATTAAGCAAATACCATAAAATAAACCTGAACTATTATTATTTTAGTAAAAAAAATTCGGCTTTTTCGCCATAACAATAAAATGACTATATAATAATTAATATCTACTTGTATACTATCTAGAGAAGCACTTAAAATATTTCATTAGTTTTTAAGTAGTTTGTCAATAATTTGATTGATACAAATATTGAGCCATAAAGATAATTAACGTCATTACTTTTCAAATGTTTACAAAGATTCCTTCAAAGCAAATTAACGTTTTATTAAATTTTCAAATTCTTCTAAAATTTGCCCAATCTGTAAAAGCAATAATTATCAGTTTTTTATTACAGACTGGACTTATGTGAAAGAAACATGTTATAATACTTAACGAAACGATTTGTGAACCTGCTACACTATACTTCAAAAAAATTGATCAAAATTTAAGCTTAAAGCAAAAGTATACTTAAAAAAGAAAATATAGTATGTTTATGAGAATTCTGCGGTTTTGCAGTGAAATATAACTCTGTAAAACTTCAAAATTATGTTAAAGTTTAGTAAATTTTTTGTTAATATTGTTTGTCCTTTATGTAAAATTTAAACTATACCTATTATAGATTACACACACAATTTTCACGAATTTAATAAAAAACGTAAAAGTGTAATAGAATATATAAATATTTTTCATAAACATGACGCATATTTCAACTTAGAAATCGGGGATACTAAGAGATTGTTTTTATTTACCAACAAAAGTTCAGTCACTATCGCTATTTAAATTTCAGAGAAAATTTCTCTCTCAGTACGGAGCAACTGAAGACACGGTAAGGTAACTTCAAAAATTCATTCACAGAGTTCTAGAAAATAGTACGGTATTTAGATAAGGGTTATCTAATCTACAGGTCGAAGCATTAGTGCATATTGAAAATATTTCCAGTTCCCATTTTTTTTGCTCCCATCCTGTAATTAGTTTTATCTGTATGTTGACGAAAATAAATAAGATCTTAATAAAATTACAAGTAGTAATGAAAAATATTAACATAAGCAAAGAGAATAGAATAAAGATACAAAATAGTGGGAAACCACCAGAAATATTTAGGTAGAGATAATTTACTTTATCTTTGCCTTAAAGTTAATTTAAAATAAAGTAATAATTTAAATGGTTCAATATTTCTGATGGTTTGTAAACGGCTACTAAAATAAATTTAGAAATATAAATTTTGCAATAATTCATAAGACCGAAATTTCCTTTCCCAAATTCCATGTTCTCTCTAATACGTTATATCGATATATTGGTATATGTTCCTTTTATTTGTATCCATAAATTTTCTCTCTCATTGTTAAATATGCAATATTCTCTATTTTATCAGAATGTTATTAATGGAAAACTGAACTTTTGGTGACCTGCTACTATAAATATCATTATTTGCTGTTTCAGTGCAAAACAATATTTTCAATTTTATTCTATACACAATTCATCTGAATTTTAAATTTAACGGGGAATATATTGCAAATTAACACAGCATGAACAAAAGTCCTTTTTTAAATAAACGTATTTGGAGAGAAATGTTTATTTCAATATTTAAATAAGTATATGAGTCATATCAGTAAACAATTAAAACAATTAAATGGAAAATGAAAAATATTTTTTAACCATTTTCTGCTACATACAGCTTAATCGAGATGCCTAGTGAATTTGTGATAAAATCAGAAAACCTTAAAAAATGCGATTTGCACCGTAGCTATTGAAATTAGTTTATTCAATATGTACACATTGTTTTTCAGTGTTTTTCTTTATTTAACGGTATTTTAACACCTGCGAAAAAATGTAAACAATTTATGAAATAAACCCTTCCTCAAAGGAAAAATTGTTTTGCGTAATCAAAAAACTTATACTGAAAAATCAGTTAAATAAAAATACATACTACTAGATCGCACACTTTAAAAGTGTGTTCACATTTCGAATATCTATCTGTTTTCGTCTTTTTTTTATTACTTTTTGTTTTTAATTATTTTTGAGAGAGTTTGTTTTTGCTTGTTTCCACACTTAGAATTTTATTTATTTATTTTAGTATGACTTACTTCATCTTTTAGAATTTGTGGCCAAGAAAGATCCAAATTAACAGAATAATTTGAAATTCGTCTTTCACTGATCAACAAAATGAACTATCGATAATATTGGGATTAAAATACCAGATAATAAAACGGAAAAGCAGAGATCATTTATGATAATCGAAATTTATATGCAACTGTATAGAAAATATATTGCATGCCACCCAGAAAATTTTGAAAGATGCCGATTTTTCTTTAAAAATTCAAATGGGAAAAGTTGCTGGCAAGTTTAATACATTATTTTGGTAAAATGCCTCAAATTTTTAAATTTGACAAATGCAGATAAATAGACAGATTGTTTCCGTCGATCCTCTGCGACTATTTTGGTTAATGCTGGGGCAGATTTAATTCTATTAAAGATATATGAGGGATGGAAATCTTCAAACATTGCTGAAGGATATATAGAGGAATATTTTACAAATAAACTAGACATAGCAGATAAAATATTTAGAGGGGGGGAGGGTGAGACAAAGATCTTACTAATAATAATAATAATATCGAAGAAGAAATAATTAAAAGCAATAACGTCGCCGTCTTTTCAAGTGAAGTTCAGCCAATGTTTAATAGTTGTACTAACTGCAACGTAACTATAAATATAAACAAATAGTTATAATAAACGTTCAATTAAACGTTATATTTACTAGATAATGCATTTTTATTGTGAGTTGGTTTGCCTGCGTGTATTTATACTTACTCACTGTATAAAATATAGATAAAAAACGATATGGGAAAATTAATCCGAAAAAGTACACATTTCCGAACGATTTTAGAAAAAAAATATTTGAAAATATACAGGGTGTTAAAAAAAGAGTGTAAAATATTTAAGGAGGTAATAGTATGAATCAAAATAAGCAGAAGTCTCAATAAACATGGGTCCGCAAAGTAACGGCTGCGGAGATACGGAATGTTTTATGTTTTTTAGCCCCTTTTTTTATTTTGCAAAAACGTTGTGTATTTTCTTATAATAGTTGGTTGATGTTTAGTGAAATAAACAGTACGTATTTGACAGTTGTTCTCAGTGCACAAGTTTTCTTTCGCTATGGCTGGTTACTCTAACGCAGAATTAACAGACATGCATTTCATGTATGGTCGTGCTAATGGGAACGCCACCGAAGCGCGACGTCTTTATGTTGACGCTTATCCAAATCGCCAGATTCCTTCACAACGCATGTTTGGAAGAATTCACCAAAGATTGCGTGATACCGGTTCCTTGAGCAAACAGTGCCATTTATCCGGAAGACCAAGGTCGGTATCCACTCCTAGAGCAGAAGAAGAAATTCTAGCACTGGTAGAGCAGAATCCAGGTACGAGTGTGCGGAGAATATCAGCCGAGGTAGGAATTAGTGGTCCTCTTGTTTGGAGAATCCTTCACGAGCAACTGCTTTATCCATACCATGTGCAACGAGTACAGGCCTTAAATCCAATAAATGATCATCAAGCACGTTTGGTTTTTTGCCGCTGGTTTCTACGTCATGATGCTGAAGACCCTCGTTTTCTTGCAAACATTCTTTTTACTGATGAGGCCGGGTTCACAAGAAATGGAGTGTTTAATTTTCACAATACGCATATTTGGGCCGACGAAAATCCTCATGCTCTAATAGAATCTGGACATCAGGCACGTTTTTCATTAAACATTTGGATGGGTATTGTAGGTGACAGGTTTCTAGGTCCTGTTGTTTTACCAAACCGATTAACAGGCGCTGCTTACCTCAACTTTCTGCAGAACACACTGTATGAGTTTTTGGAAGACATTCCTTTGAATCAGAGGCAACAAATGTGGTTCCAGCATGATGGTGCTCCAGCTCATTTTTCCATGGCCGTTAGAGAGCATTTACACCAAACTTTTCCACATAGATGGGTAGGAAGGGCCGGACCTGTTTTATGGCCTCCAAGATCGCCTGATCTGAACCCTCTAGATTTCTTTGTTTGGGGATATTTGAAGACATTAGTGTATGGTACTCCTGTAAATAGCCTGGAAGAGCTGCAGCTACGGATTAATCAAAAGTGTCAAGAAATCCAAACCAAGGAGGGTGTTTTCGAAAGAGTTCGAATATCGTTGAGACGAAGATGTCGTGCCTGCTTGGAAATGGACGGAGGGCACTTTGAACATCTTCTGTAACTTTGTTTTTTGTTTGTTAAAAGCTTCCTTTGTCGGTTTATTCCTAATAAAATAAAATGTTTGAAAAACGAATAGTGGTCCATATCTCCGCAACCGTTACTTTGCGGACCCATGTTTATTAAGACTTTTCTGCTTATTTTGGTTCATACTATTACCTCCTCAAATATTTTACACTCTTTTTTTAACACCCTGTATACTGCTGAAAACAATTGCAAAATAATCTTTAAACATTTCTACTGAAATCGACTTCAGAAATGTTGTATTGTTTTGTATCCTGAGTTGAACTGTAACATACTATTTTTATGGGAAACTTTAATTATGGACACTTAGAACAGAGCGTATATTTTTTTGCCAAATAATCGTGAACAATCACGGCGCTGTGGACACTCCAGGCATTTGCAAAAAATGTTCCCCATAATTAATTTATAACATCTAAATTGTGGTTAGAGTACTTGTAAGAGAGCACTCATGGTGAAATATGTCCTTGAAATCGAAGAAAAATAAACAGTTTTGATGCTCCCAGTCGATGAATCGTCTTCGAAGCTTCTCACCATCACGAAGTCTTGTGAACCAATTCGAAGCGTTTTTACAACTTATGACTTTCATTGCATTGTGTACTATAAAATAAAATTTGGACGCTGCTCCATCGTAATTAATCTACGAAAATTTTAAGAGATTCTGTTAAATCTCAAATTCTACTTCACAACCAGATAACTATAACTCGTTTTAGGAATGAACAGCTAAAATCATGCTAATATTTAACGTAGAAATTCATGTAGAAACAAAGATAGTCAGTTATATACAGGGTGTTTCTAAAATAGGGTTCCAAACTTCTGCTGCGTTTATAACTCATTAAAATAAGCCAAAAAGTTCCTATTAACATGTGCCCTAAAACGCACCCTTAGGAAGTTATATGCCCTTAAAAGGGCTCAAACAAAACTGTTTTTTTTTAAATAAATTGCAGTTATGAAGGATCCGATCATTTAATAAATAATTTAGGACATAAACTAAGACTATTTAAATTTAGAGTTACACTTACTAATTAAAGAACTAATTACTACTGCAGACAATAGCTAAATGTGAAATAGAAAATAATGGGATTAAAATTTTCAAACTCAATTTACTCGAAAACCATTGGAAATATCGATTTGGACAAAGATAATATTTTTTACGTAAAATTGTTAAGATTTTATAAATCTGTAGAGAAAATTGTAAAAAAATTGAAATAAAAAAAATTACGGGCCGAAAACCCCCTTCACCAACCTAAATGGGAAGCATATGATTTGCATGTCGAAAAACGGAGTAGCCCATGTTATTTAACGTAAAAAGTTATGTAAGACCCATACATTTTTTTCTATTTATTTGCGACCGTTTTGTCAATAACAGAAAAAAAAACAGTTTTGTTTGAGCCCTTTTAAGGGCATATAACTTCCTAAGGGTGCGTTTTAGGGCACATGTTAATATGAACTTTTTGGCTTATTTTAATGAGTTATAAATGCAGCAGAAGTTTGGAACCCTATTTTAGAAACACCCTGTATAGAAGCATTTCCTTCTTTTCTGCGAATGTTGACTTTTTTTTATGCATATGATAAAGATCCTCAGTTAGTTCAAGAATTGACAAACTATTGCTGCTGTAGATAATCGCCATTTTAAGACACGATTTATACCTACATTAATAATCTTGTTTCTGTTTAGGTATTTTTAAATGTAACTTATTATAACACTTCAAAACAACACCTTATGCCCCGCCCATTTATTTCGTGCGACCCACCTAATACTAATTTTTGTTTAACTGTACTGACATAATAATTCATTTTAATAATTTACATGCATCACCTCCGGCCAAAAAATACCGTATTCATACCAAACAAATGGGTACTTCTGTTAGAATGGAATCCTGTTGAGTGACCGTGCATCGCCCACACCCACGAAAGATATACACCTCTGCTTATATCATTATTTACACGGCATGCATACAAATTCAGTCTAACACTGATACCGATGTAGTAATTATTGAAAACCACCGACATCAAGTTGCAAGTCGTGAACTTCAACCCGGTACTGGTGTATTTTGTTCGCGCTCAATTATACCTAATTGCTTTTTAGTGCCTGTGAATTTTAGTAGGTGAGATAGCGGTAAAGTGACATGCGGCCAGCAATGTTGGTACTGCTGTTTACTTAATCTTTTAAGTTTACACAGGCAGTAAAAGCCTGTAGTAGTTCCTACTTTGGTACAATATTTGCTTTGACCTGCTCATATTAAATAAACGTGTCTTTTTACACAAAAAATTGTTTAATTGGAGTAGTTACATGTAGCAAAATAACGGGAACTGCGGGAATATTGACTATTTAAGGACCAGGAGTAATTGTAGAAATATTTATGACTTAAACTCGCAAAAAAGTATTAATGTATTAGATATATGCATACCAAATTGACTTTGCTCCCACTATAGCAGATAGACTATTAATACATTGTTTTTAAGGAGGTAAGTGGATTTTACCGTAGAAGTGGAAGTTGCTACGGGGTTGCTTAGGGTAAAAAGCGATTTCGAGTTATAAATGTATATTTTACGAACAAATAAATAGAAATATTTGTACAGTTATTATATTTAATAACATTTATAAAATCTGGATAAATATTCACCTCGCGTTTACAAATTGTCACATTTTTCTCAAAATGATTTGACCGCTCCATTTCAGTCACCGGAAGCTCAATATTACCTGTTGGCTATTTCATTTTTGTTACTTAAACTGTCAGAAACATAACTTTCTGCAATTGTGACAGATTTCCGCCCACCATGTCTCTTGATTGCTAATAGATCATCTCCTGTATTAGCCAGTAACGTTGCCGATGTTCTTCGGAATGAATGGCCTGTATATGTTTCAGGATGTTCTAGTTTCAAAAACTGTGCAATCTTATTACGAATCATAGAAAGAGTATTCTTGCCGACTGGTTGGTAGTAACATCTACCTGCTTGAAACGTGTTTCAGTTTTAATTACCAATCTAATCTTGATATATTTCTTGAGAATTTCTAGGAGAAACAGAACCCAGATGAAAAGTAATTGTAAACGTACAATTTTTAGAATCTGGAATTGTAACTACAATAATGTCATCGAAATTTTTAAAATTGACGTTGTCCAAAGTAATTATGCATAACTCATCAGACCGGCATGCTCTTACAATGCATAACGTCACTACCTTTATTAGCAAATATGTGTTATCGGGTGCCTGAACGGGAAAATCGTTGACTTGTTCGCTTGTAAAAACGTTTGACTTTTTAGGTGTATAGCCGTCATTCTTACGTTTCAAAAATGCTCTCAGCTTGGGGTATTTTGATATATCCACGTTCTCCTCTATGAAAATAGTTGACATTGGGTATTCACTCCACAAACTCGCCGGTGACTAATAATTATTTATTTATTTATTTAACTAAAGTTCTTGACTTCTCCATGAAATATGCTAGCAGTGACATTTCAGAAACACCAGTATTTTTGTTCTGGCACCATTCTTTGAAATTTCTGTATGCTCGTCCGTAGCGCATTTTCGATTTCTGGGGCAATAAAAATTCGCAGGCAGCGTTTGCTGCACTTTTTATTTGAAAATCGCTCATTTAGAAATAATAACTTAAAACCATCAAAGTTGCAACTTTTATGTAGCTTTGTTTATAAACACCTTAGAAACGACAAAATCCAAACAACCAAGGCGACTTTGCAAGATTTCGAATAATGTGTAAAAATAAAACCTAATCTTTATTTCATGAATCATACAGAATTGTGGGAGCAGATAAAATGTTATACCTGTACACCACGCAGCAGTTAAGTATAATTTACCAGTCTCGGACTCTATTGCCAGCTCTCGCTCCGCTCGGGCGCCAAATCGTCCTCAACTGGTAAATAATACTTACCTCCTTTATGGTGTAAATAACTATTAATCTCTTTGGGGAAATAAAAAATTGTGGCAAAATTAAGTGAATAGAGTCAACCACTGATTATTATTATACGACTTGTTTAACGAGAATAGATGCAATCAGAATAAATCTCTCAAATTTCATTATGTTTTAAATAAAATTTGTATAAATGAAAAACTTTCTATAGTTATTACTATTATTTCTCATGCTTCCGTTGATTTTCTTTTGTCAGTGTTCTTATAAAGATTAATGTTTAATAATATTTCAGGAAATAACTTCCGTGCAGGCTATAGACCCCGCCTAGCATTAAACTACACCCGCATTATCTTATAAACTACTATAATAATAAGTTAAAATCATTCGTCAGCAGAATCACAAGACGTAGACCGGTTTAGACTTGTGTAGACCTTCGAGTAAAAATGTAAGGTCTACATTATTCATATTACAATAAATATTGAGTGAAATGTTTGTGACGTTCAAATAAAGCTCTTTAACTTTGAAACGACAAACGAAAACAACATTACACAAACTGTTTAGATTTAATGAAGATATCGACATTGGCTCAATATTCCTCCATGCATCCATACATAGATTTCTATATTCATTTTAACAAAATATAAATAATTATATATGTAAACGCCCTATATGTTCAAAACATTCTTTTTTTTCAGTTCAGTCAATACTCATAAACTGTGTTTGTCAAATTTTTATTTAACGAACGACAGTGACTCGTTGATTGAAATGTACTATTTTTTTAATGTTTGTTTTACCCTATGCTGAACGAAAATTGTAACTTGGTATCTTACATAAGATCAAACAAATAAATATATTTTCTTATTTAAACCGATTTGAATTTTCTTGCCATGTTATCTTCATTGCTTGCAGTCAATATTCGTCATTTTATGAGCTTATTTTATAATATTTGTCTAGGAACTGAAAAAAAAAAATTAATGACGGGAAGGCTATATTTCTTTGCTATTTCTTAGAGGTTTATAACATCTATGTGTATCTACAATCCTGTTAATTTTAATGCTATAAATTATTTTTATTTGCTTATATTTAAAGAAGCGAATGAATATTGAGCTGAAAGGCGTATAGATGATTTTGTAGTTAACAAGATTTATTTAAATGAAAATATATAGTTCGAAAATTTAAATTAAACAGACAAAATGGATTAAATATTTTCTGTGCACGACTAAATACATTTTTCTTTAAAATTACATTCAATTTGTAGTTTATTTGTAGCTATCATGGAAATGCTTAATTTATTTCTTTTTTAGTGTACCCTTAACTCCATTAGCAATAAATACATACGATATTATTAATAAATTTAAACATTGTCTTGTTTTTGTTACATTTTATTAAATGATGATTAGTTGGCAATCAGCTATGCTTACTTAAACATTTTTTCCTACTCAGTTCGATTAAAAGCAAATTAATGAACACATAAAACAGGCATTTCATGCAATTATTACTAGTTATGCCTGGGAGTTTTCCACATTTTGAGAAAACAATTTTTCGGTTTAACTGTTATCACAAATTTACAGAATATTTCCATTTCCATTCCATTCCAACATTTACAGGACTATTCCTTTAAATTATGCACAATAATGGCTGATGCTGTTCTTCCCTAGATACACCTTTGACTGTTCGTAGTCCCTATAAATTTATTTCCCAGAAGAAGTTTTCTGTTTGGGAATTACACTATTAATTTAGCCATTAATTATGATTAAGTATTTGGTTTTTCCAATAAATATTTTTGTACAAGTCTTGGTTAGGCTCTAATATAACATTCTTCAAAAAGTATTTATTCTGCCAAACAAATATGTTGAAAATAACGAACTTTTCACAAATATATCAATTGATGGTTTTCATTGTAATAACATTTTCGAATATTTTTCGTCAATAAGTTTTGTAATAGTTTTTTTACCGTTCGCCGTTAGAAATATCCAGTATTTATTTATTAGAATAAAGCAGAGCCTTCATAAATGTTTACAAGCCACGTGACCACCGAGCTTAGACAACCAACATTGCAGGGTTGGTACCGGTAACGAAAATTCCCTAAATCTCTGAAATCTAAACAAACAATCTAAATTTGACAAATATTAATTCATTCTCTTGTATTTTCAGAGACTCAAATAAAAATTAAGCTTTGCATTATTTATTTATCTGATTATCCTAGAATGCGTGTAACGCCCTGTATATCAGCACAGTCAAGTTGAAATTTAACAGGCATTCGTACCAAACTAACATCAATTAAACAAGAAATAGTGCACGTCTTCTATTTACAGTTCTTATTTACTGTTGCAAAACCTTTCTGGTCCGGCACTGGTCGGGATCCAGTGGCGTTCGCGTTAAACGGCGATTTATAAGCGACAAATTCGCGGAATGCTTCTCTACCTCTATTAATTAATGCACCTCCCTCATTAGACGTAAGTAATACCTCCTCCTTGAACTATATTCCGCCGAAAATAGTTTATACCAACATTTCCCTTATTTAAATATCTATTTTTGGTTTTTCCTGTCTGCTGAAAAATATATTTGTATTATAATTCAAATACAGAGCGTCAAAAAATCTTCGGCTGCTAGTGATACTTATCAAATAATTGAAAAAATTCCTATGAATACACCCTCTAATATATATTATGATAGGGCAGCAGTATCTTAAAGGATTTTTCATTTCGTCACAACTGTTGTTTATTTTAAATTATTTCCAAAACTCTATCTGAAGTATTTTTCAAGCTACTCGTATTTCAAGTGGCTAAACTCGACCATTTTCCAGATATTTTTAGGCAGAAATATGTATTTTTATATTTCAACGCCACGTACAAATATTCATTCATTCATATCTAAACATTTACACAATGTGAAAATGTAATTTATTAGGTAATAAGATAGATATTTTTAATTCCAGCGCTACCAAATTAAAATTGTTTTATTGTAGCTCAAATGTTTGTATACTATTTTTTAAATGCAATTTAATATTAATAACAAAATAATTGTTAAGCGTGTTTTTGTTTTATTGTACTTTTATCCATTGTTGTTTTTTATCTCTTTTAATGTTTCTTCTGTAACTTTGTTTCCATTTACCTTCCTGTTCTGTAGTTGGGTTTTTACATCTGTAGAACAGTGCATCAATAAATAAATAAATAATTATTAGTCACTAGCTTGTCTATGAATTTATTATATCTACGTATATTTTGGTACCAAAAGGCATACACAACTTCATTTGATTAGATTTCTCGGAAAATTTTAGAAAAATTTGAATTAGCTTAAGCCATTACTAGCTTGGTAAAAGCAAATCCCCAGAGAAAAGCGTGCCACATGATATTTAGTTCATGTGACAGATGCATGAAGTAGATCATAACATATTCACAGATTCTGAAACTAATTTGACTAGAAGCTCAAAGCAAAAACCAATAAACTACTCTGTTTTTTTTACCTGTCATGGTGTTGGGGGGCGACGTCGATGGAGTGGGTCTTTGGGCCGTGGAGGTGGGGGTCGCCTCCACCCTACTCTCTGGAGGCGGAGGAGGTGTCTCAGCAGCGGCCGCATCCTCCACCTCTTGCAGCTCAATGGTGATTATCTCTTGACCTGCCAGCTTCACTTCGTTACAAGGACACGCCGAAAATTTGGTAAATACTCCGAATACTCGATACCCCGCCCGGTAAAAATCGTCTACAAAATGCTCAGTATAGCGAAAAGGTCGTATAAAAGAAAAATTTCGTCTTTTTGTTGATATAAGGCTGGTAAAAATTTACAAAATTGGCGAACTATAAAGTGAATTTATAAAAAACATCAAACACGAGATTGAAAAATAACACCGATTATTTTTTGAAAATACAAGACTCCAGTAACACCAAAATCGAACAAATCGAGTTAATATTGGTGTAAATTCAGTCAATCCGATGGTTCAGTCAAATTCAGTCTGCGAAACAGTCTTATAAAAATTTATTACGTTTCAAAATAAATTGTGGCATGTATTGCTTCTACGAAATTATTGGTTTGTCTAAAAAAAGGAATACTTTTGATAAAGGCCTCTATATAATATATAATATAAACGTTACCGTCAATTTTTTTTAATGTACTTGGTATACTTAGACCTCTGGTACCCTAACAGTTACTTTATAGATCTGATAACACAACGTATATAAACTATTTAAAAGGTAACGATCGAAAGGTACTCGGTAAATAAATTGGACACGGCAAAACACTGTTACATCACAAAATAGAACACATTAGGGTTTTAAATGTTTATCATAAACACTACGTAGATTATCCGGCTCGTGATCAATATTTTTTAAATCGATTGAAATGCAGGTTAGAGGAACACGAATGTGGGTCCATTTTTCGCGTGGATTTTGGCTCGTTCTCGGGTTGACGCGTTCCTTGGATTTCGTGCACTGGTTCGTTTATTAATTGAGGTCTTATTGGCGTTCAAACGGGCCTAAATTGTTTTTATAATCTCTGTCTGTATTTGTAAAACGCTGCAGTTTGCTTCCATACTACGCCACTAGGGGAACGCCAGCGAGCACGGTTCACAAAGGGGAAAATTTCAGGAAGAAGGATACGCTGAAAACGCGGAAGTTTCGACGCATCAGGACGTGGCCAACAGGAAGCAGCGCTGTACACGCAGCTGAAAATGTTATCTGCTGTTTGTTACACGAGCGCAAATCTATGTAGACAGTCTGCCATCATGACAAATCAAAAATGCCTTGCCTGGCTGTAGCACTTACGATGTTTTAATCCAATTTTAAGGTTCGGTACTTTTGGTTTTGGTTAAGAGTTGATTAGCTAAACGTACGATTAGAGTAAATCTAATCTACGAGTAATTGTGGTCTTAAAATATTTGGATTAGAAACTAAAAAATCGCTGTTGTGTACAATAGAATCAATTTTCATTTACTTTAAAGCTATACTTTATTTTTATCTTGAACTAAAAGGCAATGTTTTCTCAGATTTAGAATGTCTTAAATCAAATTTAGTTTTTAGGGTGTGGTGTTTTTAGTTCTAGTTAAAGGTTGTGTACTAACTACTCCAATCGTGAGTAAACTTTTAAGCGGTATCAAAAGTGCAAACACCAAAATTTCGTGGAATTGGAATCATCGGTTAAATCTAAGTGGTTAAACAACTAAAAGTACTGGGTCATTCAAATTTAATGTCGAATTCCAGAGTTCTTTTGAAAATAAATAAGGCTTCTCTTATAAATATTTTTCCAAAAATGCTTTATGAAGCTTAAAAAATTAACCAACTAAAGAGAATTTGTAAATAAACCAATAACTTTTTTCCATTTTGTCACCTGTAAGAAAAAAAATAAGAATTGATTACATTGGGCCAAAAAGGCCAATCAAGATAAAATTGTTTCATAAAAATAAAACATTACTGATTTTTTTAGCGCAAGGGTTTCATTAATGATTTTTTTTTTTAACTTTTTTGCAGGCGGCAAATTATCCAAATAAACAGAAAAAATAATCAAAGCTCTGTCACAAATAAAATAACTTGAGGCATAAACCTGGCACTGTTTTTCGACGGCTGACACATCTTTGCAAAAAGTCATTCTAAATAAATATTTCACTAAACTTCCCTTGTATTTCCAGGTAAAATAAAAAGAAAATCGGACTTGAATTAAAATTGAGAGAATTAAGGGACATTTTTTGTCTTCGTGGAAAGAAAAGTATAATTTTTACTTGGAGCAGGGTGCTACTAGCTCTTTATTAAATAAGTTAAAGCGTTTGCCGCTATCTCCGTCGCTGGTTATTTTGGGGACTTCATACCAATTATTTAGAAAACTTATCCGAGTTCGATAAATACCAAATTTATATTGTATATCTGCATTACTTTTTGGATAATGTTCATATTAAAAACCCATTTTTTTTTCAAAAGTTCATTTTCATCAGATATTCTCGGATCCCTCGATAACTGGAAAGTTTATGATTTTGACTCAACTCAAGAAATAACAACCATGCGAAATTGCGAATATTTAATCAATTTTAGAAATTGCACAATCTTTTTTTCTCAAATTGTCAATGTCAAATCGAATTTTTGCTCTGTACTAAAAAACAATGGAATAAAACAACTACAAGAAAAGAAAATTGTTTAACTCTAAGCTTTATGTAAAATATTGGAAATGTTGGATTTTATTTGAAAAAGTTATCTAAAATTAAAATGTACGTTCATGTGCTAGGGAAATTCTCTGCATATTTGGCGTGGAAGTATAAATTTTAATTCTGAACTAGGTACTTTCACGAAAAAAGTTTTTCATTTCTAATAAAGCTTACTTAATTTGACTCTTACTAAGGCTCAAAATTTTAATCTTAAAAAAATTAGCGTATTAAAATACTTCTGAATTAATTATACTATGGGAAACAGCTACTTTGCGAACCTCATGCTCCGTCCAACATTGAATTACACCACCAATATCCAGTAAACAGCTAAGATCATTTATCATTTATTCATTTAATTCTGAACGGAGTATGTACTTCACAGAGTTGTTCTTTCCCACAATATTGTTAGTTAAAAAGTTTATTCCACTAGTGTCAAACAAACCATGCTTTCATAGCATCCACAGATTAATAGGTCACTTTTTACTAGTAGGTATAAAGTAATGCTTTATGCCAGTAGGCGTTGAGTAGCAATATACTTTGTAGGTTATATCCCACCAACACTTAAAACATTTCTGGTTTATCACAAACGCCTAAAAAACTACTTATTTAAAAATTAACAACTAGGTATACTATTTAGGATCTCTTAAATTACATACCTAAATAAATTGAATACGATATCTCGACTACTTTTGGAGATATTGGTAAATTTTTTTCCAAAAAATATAATCGTTAATTATTGCAAACCAACATTTTAATTATGCGTATCATTGCTTTGTCGTGTGATAATTTTAGGGGGAGTAACAAATTTTTAATCCCTTATCCCGATTTGAAGTGTGAACACTATTACCTATCCAATGCGCAATTTGCTTCAAAATGAACCGTTATTGACCAACTTTTGTAACAATCCGATCCGCTAGGTAAACACGAGTTCACCTCATTTTAAATTATTATATTTAGGAGGTATAATTAGGTTAGGAAATACGATTTTATTAATTGCTTTGTTTAAAACGTCTAATTATCACGTGTTAATCAAGAATAATTATAAATAATTCAGCAAAATGGATGCTGTTAAATGGTTGCTACTCACGTAATCTCCCTCTACTAAAAATATTTATTAAGCTATATAAAGATGAATTAAGTTAAGTTAATATTTGGGGGTTATATTAATTTAGTTTAACTTTAATATACCTAAGGCTCATATTGACGATGGCAATGACATTTATACACCAGAAAGGTTATACGAAATAGTTTTTACGAAATTAATACTTCTTTAATGAAACTAAGAAATGCTCGCAATGTCCATCATATATAATCTGCCAAATTACTTACTGGTTATTTATTTAGAAATTACAATATCCAACGCGACAAAGTCCCAATTACAGGATAAGGTAAAACAGAAACCTTAACTAAATTTAAAAAGAAAAAAATATATACAGGGTGATTCTAGGGTAAGTAATACATGAAAAATTAAGACGAAAAGTCTTAATATACATGGGGTCGCAAATGCCTCCTTAACGAGATACAGGGCGTCAAAGTTTCTGTAAAATTAAAGCGTAAAAATGACAAAAAGAAGCTTATAATCTAGTTTACTTATGTATATATTGACATTAGTGACAGGTGATATTTAATTTTATATTGAATAGCACAAGCCTACTATGCGAAACTAAAATGAATAAAAATAAAATTGGATTTACAAATTTTCTACAAAGGTGTTTCTCTTAAAAATGGTTGCTTTAATCCAAATTTTGCAAGGGATCAATTCGATAGACAATTGAACACTTTACACGAAAATAGTGTCCGTTTGACAAAATTAGCAGTGGCTTAGAAAATATTTTTAAAAAAACATTGGTCTTAAGGTGCTAACTACGCATAGCAAATTTGAAATAGAAATGTTCAGGTATTTTGGAATTATTGCAGACAACGTTTAATTTTACAGACATTTTGACGCCCTGTATCTCGTTAAGGAGGCACTTGCTACCCTATGTTTATTAAAACCTTTCGTCTTAATTTTTTCTGTATTATCTACCCTAGAAGTCTGTCAGCGGTTTTTTGAATCACCCTGTATAAATTAGCATTAAATATAAAAATACAAGTACTACACAAAATAGAGTAATCAAAATATAAAATATATGGTTATGTCTCTAGTGCGGGCTAATTAGGGATCAGCAAAAACTTAAATATGTTTTTCCTGGCCATTACTCTAATTATTAAAACACAAAATATATGTAACTTCGTCACAATATAAAACCAAAAGAGACACAACGTGAATATACCAGCCAGTCACATCTCTTTCAAACGCTTTGTTAGTTATTAGCCTTGTAGACGAAACAATTCAGATTTTCGTATAATAAATATTGATATGGTTTAAAATCGGCAAATATGGCATGTTTAACAGGTATAATAATCACACACTGGGTCCTGCTGTTAACATAAAAATGCAGCGTGAAGTTATTACATTTTTTCAAAAATATTGAAATTAAATGTCGAAATCTTCAAAAATTTATTCGGCTTCTGAAAGCCTCTATAGTCCTATAGAAATATAATGTAATACATAGGTAGTTTTTAATCTATAAGTTGAAGATACAGGTTCGAGGGATATGAAAGTACCATTTTCAAACAAAAAATGAATCTCTCTTGAATTTTGAGTAAAGATTTTAACAAAGAAATGAGCTTATCAACAGGATTTTTAGAGAAAAAAGCACTTGCTATTTTCATGTTACATTGTAGTTAACGAAAGTTTACTGTATGTAATAAGTGTCAGAATTTAAAGCAACAATCAAAAAGAAGAGAATATAAAAATATTATCAATACGTGTTTTGAAAATTGAATTTGAAAAGTTTAATAAACTTCCAGCAACATGACTCGCTTATTTTAAGTATACTATCCAAGTATGTTACATTCAAATACTTATTACCTTTAAATAATATGGCGTAGAAACTTTCCTTTTGTGTGTGTACTATAAAAACGGTTTTGCTTCAATACTTAATAAAACAATTAAAACATATTACAATATAGGTACGTTGTATGTAATTAGAAAACTATGACTTTTATTATATTTTTGTAGAAGACGATTTTTAATTCACAAAAATATGGACTTAGTGCATAGCATCTAAAAATATTAACAAGAAAGATGCTGAAATTAAAAAAAAACTTTAGGAAAATATAGAAGAAGCAACAAAACGTAGAAAAAGTGAAGTTGTGGAACTTAAAAACAAAGGCAGCATTTATCAAATGTAATAAATGACCTAAAACCTAATCCTATTGATAATACAGACTATATTTTCTAAAAGAAACTCTAACTTGTCTACTAGTTGCTCATAAAAATTGTGTAAAAGTTAACTCAAAATTTTATACAAATACTGGAAACCCCAATGAAATACAGGGTAATACACAAATGGTGGCCAGAAATTAAACCTCGTATTCTTTGGTGAATTTTAAGGGGAGTTTTAAGGTTATTATCTAGAACGCTTTGTTAAAAAGATACAGGGTGGTAAACTTCAAAAAATATTTTTAAATTTTTTTAAATAATTTAAAAACTAGTAAGTGAAATAATTTGAAATTGGGCACACGTATGTATGTAAACATTGTCCAAAATCTGAGGCATTTTCCTAAAATTTAGATGTTCCAGTGGCGGAGATACAGGGTATCGGTGGCATATTTTTCTAAATAAAATAGTACGCCACTGCTTTAGGGTAACAACCATGATATTTACCAATTCTCTTTCAATTTTCTACAAATTACTACTCTCTTATGTTTTTCGGAAAAAGCCTGATTTTCGAGTAAAACTTGAAAAACCAACTGAAAACACTTTTACTTAAATGACATGATACTAATCATTCGGTTATTTATTCGAATAAAGAAATTAATAAGATTAGTCATTATTTTAATGATTTTATTTGAGTAAATGTTCCAAAATAGCTCCATTTCCAACAAACACAAGCCAGACATCCTTTCAGTAACGAAAATGTATTTTTTCGAAATTTATTGTTGCTTGAATATGATGAAAAGCATTATTTATTCTTTCTTCTAACTGCTCAGAATGTCAAAGTTGCTAACGCAGCCCACTATGTAATTTTAAAAAGCATTATATTCGAATATCGAAGAGTGTTCTCAGTTCGTTTTTTAAGTTTTAATCGAAAATCTGTTTTTTTTTTTCGAAAAACATAAGAGAGTAAGCAATTTGTAGAAAATTGAAAGACGAATCCGAAAATATCATAGATGTTACCGTAAAGCAGTGCCGTACTATTTTATTTAGAAAAATATGCCACCGATACCCTGTATCTCCGCCATTGAAACATGTAGATATTAGGAAAAGCCCTCAGCCCAATTTCAAATTAATCCACTTACCAGTTTTTAAATTATTTAAAAAAATTAAAAATATTTTTTGAAGTTTTAATACCCTGTATTTTTTTAACGAAGCGTCCTAGATAAAAATTTTATAGGAAAGACTCCCCTTAAAATTCACCAAAGAGTACAAGGTTTCATTTTCGGTCATCATTTGTGAATCACCCTGTATATTGATAATATACTTAACTCAATATTATGGCTAATACATGGCATAGCAAGTTATCTCAAAAGTTAGGTAACAAATAGCTGAGTGAACATAACTCAAGGAATAGTATTGTCTCAACACTGTGAACCCGTTTTAATCAGAAATTCTGTTGATTTTAAGTAAAAATTCAGTGCTCGTTAACGGTGTACAGTTATCGTGACATTCCTGTTACACCCTGTAGAAGATACATTTCTCTGGTACATAAAAAACTATTACCTTCATGTGTAATATTTTATTAATATGTAACTGGATCAGGTTTCAGGTTCTTTCAATGATTCTCTGTCACATCCTCTATGCCACAAAATATTCGATATTAAACGATTGTACCATATTTTTATTTTCTCGATGGAGATGAAACCTCGACCTAATTTTAAAGAACCACCCTATACATTGTAGTAAACAAAACCAGGACAAAATTGTCCATTGTGAACTGTTCTTTCGACCTGCGTTTGCGCCTAGAGTAATGCTAGCAGAGCCCTATTTCGATCGGGGTGAGTTTGAGTTATTCATTGCAGCTGCCGACGATAAGTAAAATGGTGAATTCGCCAGGTTTACTACCTCCAATGGCTTTGATAAGTTGCTCCCTATAACCTGAAATGAATTGGCTATCAGTTAGCCCTTAGTAGTAAAATCTGATAGAAATGAATCGTCAATAAACACAATTCAGTGAAAATGTGGTTGTATTTTGCTAAGTGCACTGCCTTTTTATTACGTACTGCAATTTTTTAAATAATTTTGGTATGTCACTGAATATTAAAATTATTTCAAATAATGTCAAATTAAATTACATATTATTTTGTTGAAAATATCTAAAATACAACTTAATATAGACTTCTACAAAATACAGAGTTCTGAAATGGTATTTTGAAACCGATATTAGCTAACCCTAAATAGACCGATTATTTTTGTACAGGGCGATTCAGATAAAACTTGCCACCGCGATAACTTGATAAAGAAAATATATTTTTTAATTGTGTAAAATTTGGTTAAGTATTAGTTAGTTTATTAAAAAAAATAAATTTAATCCATTGTTCTTTGAAAATAAAAGACAATAAATGTACATAAATTGACTTATTTTTCTGAAGCTGCCTATACATAGATACTGTTAAGATTTCCGTGCTCTGTCTATTTATATGCTTAGTTCCTTATTACTACACTCTCAATTTCTTTCACTTATCATCTGAAATGTGGGGGCATGTAACGCTCACTGTATTAAAATCTGTTTACGAACCGTTAAGCACACCCACGGTGAGCTTTTAGATGCATGTAGCCGTCTTCCTTTCTGTTTCGACCCACTGGCGATCTAGTTTTAATGCTAACTACTTAAAATTTAGTAGTCCATTGATTTTACGAAGACCGATATGGAAAGAATGACGCATGTGATAGTTTTCTGTACACTGTAAGAACTGAATTTAAAAAAGTTGTGGTAGACACAGAGAGGCTTTAATTTCCATTATTTTTTTACACGAATTTTGAGAATTTCGCGTAAAATAATCTTACTTAACATTTAACATTATTTAGCATGATAATATTTCTTTTGTAGTTTGCTCGAAGAACTGAAATATTTAACAAAAGATGACATTTTTGACATATTGATCAACTACTGTGCCTCGCTTTTAAAAGTTGAAAAAAAAAACAATGAAGTACTATTTTGATTAAAGGCACGATTAGTAATTTTTACGAACGCCCATAAAATGTCAAAAATTATTTAATATATTAAAATCTACATGTACCAATTATTCAATTCAATTAGTTATTTTTGTTAAATTTGTTGGGGAAGACAGTACCAATTTTAAGATTTGCAATAAATTAGTTTAATGTTTAATATGTAGAAATGTGTAACGTTCAGATTTTAGTGTTTATTATATGTGCCTTGTTGAAATATTCTGTGAATATTAAGAAAACAATTACTGTTATGACTCAAATATTAAGTATGAATGAAGTAGAAAGAGAAATTAATTTTTCAAATGATGAATATTTGCCTCTTGATGGCCGCAGGAAGTGTACTATTACAACATATTCCTCAAAAATCTGCAAACCGTCAGTTTTTAATGACTTAAAAATATGGTATACTGAAAAGAAAATTAGAAAAACATCTAAACATGTGTTATTAGCTTATTTTGAATATAAGAACATGAAAATTAAAGCTACAATATTATGGTCAATATACTATTACATTACATATTAAAAGTACATTTATTGTTAAAAAAATTATTGATATAAGACTATCAAATCTGGTACCCTCACAGAGCACATAGAGTATACGTTTCCTATCCAAAAGCACGGGAACCGATGAAGCCAAATTGCGGGGAAGTAATCTGATCGCATACTTTGAATTATTAAGCAATATTTTTACACTTATGGCAAATATTCATTTTTCAAGTTTGGAATTCAGAAAATAATATATTGCTATTGCTTATATAAATAAACCTACAAAATAATTTAAATATATTTATTGTCATTTAAGTAATGTTAATTATTTAATATTTGTNGCAGGCCGCATTTGCGCCCAGGAACGACTTATGTTGGTAAGCCCTAACCACCATTCAGTGCAGGAATGAGGGAAACCTGGAAAACCTCATTAATTAGGGGGGTGGTCAAATACCAACCGGTGTCAATCTCTCACATTGACCCAAGCCAACATTCTTCCACCCTACCATACCTGCACAGAGGGCGCCAATCCTCCGTACAAGTATAAACCTACAAAATAATTTAAATATATTTATTGTCATTTAAATAATGTTAATTATTTAATATTTGTCTTATTGTTAGTAGATTTCACTGAATTAAATATTTTAACTTCATGATTTATTCTCACATAGATATATTTTTCACACACAGTCCTCACAAGTTCTTATGCATATTTTTAAATATGTCCACATTCAAAAAGTTTTTATAATACATGATACACAATTTTACTTTTCGGTAGCTTGGGTGTACTGTTTTTAGTTATTAAAAAAATATATTATTTTTTTCTGTCTCTTAAATTGTCAGTTGTCTTTTTTAAACGACTTTTATCTTCTGCGGGTTATCTTTTTTTTGTTTTTTGGAAATGTTAGAAAGCTGCCTAACTTCATACATATTTTATTTCTTCTTTCTTGGGGTATCATCACTAAAATGTTTATATAATGCTCTTCATACTTTTCATTATCCGTAATATTCAAAGTTGACATCGAACATGTGGGTACTACTTAGGTCAGAATATGATGACTGCGACGTGGTAGGTTGGCTGATAGGAGACGAAAAAGAATTTGAAGATTGTTCATGTTCATAAAAAACTATTATTAAAGATAATTTTATAAAATTACGTGGTGAGCATTAAAATGTTCACAAAGTATTGGTTCACTGAGTATTGGGAGAGAATTATTTTTAATAGCCATCATGAAAATAAACATCAATTGTGACAAAAAACTAATAATTGTAAATAGTCGGTTAATAATATGAGCCTGTATATTTACATCAGTTAATAGGCACTAAAAAACTTGAAGCCGACACTGGAAATAAGTGCATGTGAGATGGAGAATGCTGCGCGAAGCCGTTGAAATGCCATAAAATATTTGTATATTATTACTTAGGTACCTAAAGAATGAAATTTCAGCACTATTGTTCAGCGATACACTGACCCATGATTGCACAAATAAAAACAATATATTTAATAAAATACTAACAATATTAACACAGCGAATGTCTAACAGTGCCTGAGAGCGCGAGGCTGGCTGGGCTGAGGTATGACGGTTGACTTCACCGGCTTGCCTCTACAGTTCTGTCTATTTTGATTATGTCTTGAAAAGTAAATCGGTTACTGTTGAAATAAGTCTAAGGTTTTGATGATAGTAGAAATCGAAATATTTATACAAGAAATCTTTGATAATTTTTAATAATTAAAATAATTTGTGTTACTTTATCTGATGGTGTGAAAAAGACTTTTTTTATTGTAGAATAAATAGGTTTTTTTCAATCTAGTTATCTCGAGTGCCTTTTTAACACTCAGCAGACAGAATTGATATATCAACGTTTTATGAAAGCAAGAAATTATTTTTTCCTAAATTCAGTATACAGGTAACTCTGATCGTACACTATTTAGGACATATGCGAAAAGAATTTTCTTTTTCAAATGAAGTGAATTAAGTAGGTACTAATTCTACCCTCTTTCTGAAAAAAATATGAATTGGTTCATCTAGTATTTTATTTGCAAACATTTTTATTAGAAAGACGTGGAACGAACAGGTCAGTATTACAAAACCCACCAAATATGGAAAATACTATACAGAGTATCTCAATATTTCATGAGCATGGATCTACTACATACTCTTGGGGTCAAAATAAGACAATTTTACCTCTTTTTTTTAAATAATAGTTTATCAGAGTCAAATGGAATTTTTATGCTAAAATTTTTGTATGGATGTTACATTTTGACGGTAATTATTTACAGAGGTGGGAAAAATTGTCACACCTGCTCGTATTTTTTGTTTTTTTTATTATTTTCTTGTAGATGGATGACCTTACAGCTTTAATTCTGTTATCACAGTCCGAAGGACTTTTTTATCTCATGCATGTGTCTGTATTTCTAAGCGTTTTCGAGTAATTCATTATTGTATTTCCCATAGAAATTTTATTTCTCTTAAAGAAATTGATATTTCTATTTGATATTGTACGAAACAACTACTCTCCGACCTAAAGACTCGAACAGGATTGAATCGCATCAGCAACGTGGCTAAAATCATGCATGAGCAGACCACTAGATATAGATCGACTTCACGAGTTCTCATCAGTTTGCCTTAGGTGGAACGGTCGAAGATTGAGCCAAGTATTATAATATTTATCTACCGACGTGGTTTAATAGTAGGTGAGATACAATGTACAATGTACAAAGTCCTTCAGTACTGCTAAACTGGCAGTGAGCGACCTGACAATTTGAAGGTACTCTTAAAGTGAGACCAAATTGAAATTTGTTGCCAACTTTGACGTTCTCCAGCGGATAAACTAAGGAACTTTAGATACAGCTAAGCTTAGATCTTGACTCCAAGTATCTGTTGTAGTTTCATGTACGAGGCATATTGGGACACCCTATATATTGACAAGACAAAAATTAAAGTATCATGGTATGAATAAGGTTGTAAATTATAAAAGAAAAAAGCCTATAAGGGCGTTTTTTCTAAACTAAAAAAATGTTTTTTCTTATAAAATTACTTTCCTTTTTATTAAACAATCAAGTAAATATATCGTTTAGGACGTTTTAAACAATAAAGGACCGATTTCTTAAGATGGTAAAACCTTTTCAAACTAAAATTATGAGGAAGTACTTTTCGAATATAATTACCAAACGATGACTATGCGGACCTCAATGCAACTATGCAACCGCAATGGATATTAAACATTTTTTAAAAAGTCGGTAAAAGAGCGGTGCCGACTTTGTAGTATTCAATCCCGACTTGTTCCGCTTCTAGTACACTCTACGTTTGCCCTCCATTCCATCATTTGCATTAAAGAGATCTACAGTTTGGGGTATTAATCTATTTTTTATGGTGTCACCTGAAACAATTGCCATTATTGAACTCGCAATCCGTTGGAACGCGTATCCACCTATAATAAAAACTATCGAACGACTGCTATTGTAAATTTTATGCATGGAAGCACCGGTTGAATTTTAAATTGTTTATGAGGTAAATATAACGTGATTCTATAAATAGCGTGATTCATAACAATTCTATGGGGCCAGCATGCCATATGTATATGTGCCATGAGGTAAATGATTCCAAGCCTTTACACTGAAGGTCTAAACTGGTGTATGTTCCTACCATTCTACTAAAATTTCTACTAGTTTACTAAAGTTCTTCGATTATAAATGAAAATTGTTGATATACTGCATCAGAGACTCATGGGATTACCTGTTTATACTTACCGTCCACTTTTATATTGTTGTTGGCAGTACCAGTTCTGTATTAACTTAATTTTTATTACAAAGTACTAGTAATATTTGTATGGAATATACAGGGTGTTTCAGAAAACATGGGCCAACGCTCGGGGGCACATTCCTAACCTAAAAACAAGATAATTTTTTTCTATGAACATAGATCCGATTTCGCTTCGTTTCTTAGCTACAGAGTATCAAAGTTTTAAAATAAAATATGCTTTTTTCCAAAAATCTAGATTTCCACTGGAGAGAATTAAATGAAATTTGAACAACTATTTACAACCAAATGCACATTCCTAGGTCTTATTATGTTGAACATGAATTACAGGACCGGACTTACTGGCAAGCAACGAAATTTTTTGAAACTGCCGGATTGGAAAAGGTGGTCCAATTGCGTGGCCGTCTCGTTCCCCAGATATAACACTCATAGATTTTTACCTCTGGGGCATATGAGAGTTTTTTTTATAAAATTCCTGTCAATTCAAGGGCTTTAATTCGCCGAAACAGGGATATTTCGATGAGTTAGAAAGACCATCAAAAAACAAATTTGAGTTGCATTCGAGCTGAAGGTGGATATTTTCAATATTTCTTGTAAAATGTTATATTATGTTTATCGAGCTGTTTGTTGTAGGTATGTTAACAATTAATAATTAATTCTAGATAAATAAATAATTGTTTATTTTAATATTAGGTACATTTAAAATACCGAAGACTCCAAGGAAAACGAAAAAATAGTAAGGGTCAATTTTTTATCAAAATTGAGCTAGAGTTTAACCCATGTAATTATAAATTAGAAATCTCAACAGAGAATAACTTTTTCTTTGATAAAATCCAAGGGCTTGCAAGTACATAAGTCCGGTCCTGTAATTCATGATCAACATAATAATACCTAGGACTGTGTATTCGGTTGTAAATAGAATTTTATTTAATTCCCTCAAGTGCAAATCTTGATTTTTTAAATTTTATTTTAAAACTTTGATATCCTGTAGGTAAGAAACGAAGCGAAATCGGACCCAAGTTGATATGAAGAAATAATCTTGTTTTTAGGTTAGGAATCTACCTCCGAGCGTTGGACCGTGGTTTCAGAATCAACCGATATATATCTTTTTATTTATACTTTGCGTACGTATATAGTACACAAAAAGATTAATTTGATGCTGCATTTCTGCATCACCATCAATACACCGCCTATTAGTGCAGAAGCTGTTTAAAAAGAACTAAATTAAATAAAAACTCCTACCGTTTATCATGAAAGCTTGAATCGTCCACTAGTGGCCGGTAGGAATCAGGTTGACGGATCTAGACTAAGTTGCCTACACAGGCTGGCCTTTTTTCAGCACCATTTGAATCTCGGTTACCTTAAAAGGAGGGAAATCACTCAAATTTAGGAAAAGTTGCAGAATTTGATGTTGGATATCTTAACGGAGAGAAATTTAACTAATTTTTTAATTTTGAAGTTATCGACGATAAAATGAAAATTTTAATTTTAATTTTAACCCAATCATTGTTCAGAAATGAACCGAAATATTGCGCAAACTATCAAAGTATATTATTGTAAATCAGAAAAAAGAAAGGAATAAAGAAAATGACTAACATACGGGGTGTACTATATAAAAAAATAAATTTTGGTTTATATCTTCGAAATTTTATTTCTTTGAAGTCATAAGAAATTTTACGAAAACTTTGGTCTTTATTATTTTTCCAAGGAATGTCCGATCAGAGAAGAATCATGACTTGTGATAATAAAAATGTAGTCGATATATTTACCAATTTTACATACACATTATACCTATAAACCACAACGTACTCTACCAGTTCCAAATTTGGTTAAAGCTAAATCTATTGAAATTTCCAGAAAATTCAATATAAGTTCATTGCTTTGCCTAAATTAACTACTAAATAGCCTTCCTAGACCGCTTTTGAAGAAATATTCATTGTCTATCCCTTTGTCACTTTCTATATGCATAACTCTCTGGAAATATCATTGTTTCCCAGCTGTTAGAAAGTACCATATGTTATTTCGTTATTTAAAAGGGTGATCAATTTATCGTTAAGAACTATCAACAAATTAACCTTATCGCAATTGATTGCAAATTATGAAAATCACTGTCAGTAACATCAGCGTTATGCCTTTATATCAACATGGTTTTCTTCCTGGTACTACTATCCCAGTCTTCCTCATTGTGTCAATGTTTGGGCTAAAGCATTTGATCATTCACAGCCAGTTGATATCTTATAGCTTCATATTAGCAAGATTGTTGATAAACTTCCTTTTAGAAAGTTGCTTTGATAACTGTATCATTGTGGGATTTGTAGAAAACGCTTCATTAGATAAGAAACCTTTTATCAAGAAGAAAATTTAATGTCAATGTTTTCTTCAAAAAGAGCATCGCAAACATGTTGCTGAAGCCACGCTTGAGCGTGTTAATTCGGACTCTATATTCATGCAACACGTCATAACAGGTGATGAGACATTGGTATACGAGTTTGAGTCAATAAGCTTCGGAATGACAGTTTTCTAATGAGCCAAAAAAAAACACGTTTTGACTGTTTTCTTTGACTATCATAGTGTTGTCCATACAAAATTCCTTTCGGGTGGAGAAACAGTCAACAAAAAATATTATCTGGGCGTTATGAGGCCTTTGAGAAATAGTAACCGCCACAAAAGACCAGATTTATGGAAGGATAATTCTTAGATTTTGCAACACGATAATGCACCATGACAAAAAGTAATAATTGTAGATGAATTTTTGACAAAACTCATCGAATGTCATCGAGCATCCACCCTATTTGTCGGATATGGCCACTGCTGAATTTTTCCTCTTTCCCAAACTCAAATTATCACTTCGTGAAATAGGTTTCGAGTCGATAGAAGCCATAAAACAAAAATTGCTGAAGGAGTTGATGTTCATACCAGAATCTGTGTTTAAAAGAGGTTTTGACGACTGGATTGTTCGTTGGAAAAAGTGTATCGTTTCAAATGGAACCTACTTTGAAAGAGACAAAATAAATTTTGATGATTAATTGAATATATTATGTTTTATTGACAAATCCCGGATATATTTTTGACAGAATGTAAAGTTATTCATGCTGTTTAATAATAGAATGGCATTGGAATTGTCATGTCCCTATCCTGGGCAAACGATATAAGTTCCAGTTGGAGGAAAACTGTAGGTCAATGCACTCCATGTGTTGATATTGCAAATTCTTTTGAAGTTTACAAGACCTGTATTAGACCAATTATTGAGTACGGCTTTGGTGTTCAATAGTAGTGGAAGACAACCACCAAATTAAGTGAGTACAACGTGTTGCTACTAAGTTACCCTATTAGAGAAGTAATGGGAAATACTAAACATATAGAGCTTTCCATAATTTGTTTTCAATATATTTAAAGTGTATATTGATTAATCACTAACATTCATTTACGTAGATACACTGTAAAAAAATTCACTCAAATTTCACTCAATTCTACTCAATAATGTATCAATTTCTGTTCACACCCAATTGTGTAAAATTTTCACTGTATTAGTATGAGTACAACTGAGTGAAACTATTGCATCGGAAATGAGTGAGTTTCAATCCGACCTACTTTTTCTCTAATATGATTTAAATTTAACTATTGAGTCATTTTTTACTCAGACTTGGTTTTTAATTAACTAAATATTGAGTGCAAAAATAAATCAGTCATAATAATTTATGAATAATTAGGATATACAGTGTTGAAATTAATTCACTTCGCGAGGCCTCCTCCTGTCCTAGCTGAGACCCGCCAGCCGAGACCCGCCGCCGCCGGCTAAGGTCTGTTCTCCTGGCGACTACGCTTTTCTGGAGCATGTAACGGTCCCCTATCAACTGTGGTCGAGATTACAGAAGCAATATGTAAGTGGTGCCATCTTTACGGCGCCATTCAAATTATTCGAAATTAATATACATTTAAACTTACTCAGTAATGAGGACATTTACTCTGATTTAGGTACAAGTCCACCAAATACGAGTTTACTTGAAGAATTTATTTAACGAAGTACCTATATTTGAGTGAAAGTACTCAGGTTTAGTTTAGATATAATCACAAATGAGTAAAATGACCAAAATGGCCAATATTGAGTGAAAATAATTAATAATTTCACTCCGAACCTTTATTGCTTTCACTCCCGCTGATTTTTTCCAGTATATAATTATAAACTACTTCGTGAAAATTTTTGTACAATTTGTAGACAGTATTTAATAATACAGTTACTTTATTGTTCTTTTTATGTAATTTTCTGTTTTTTCTCTTTGGGTAAATTTTGTCGTAGTTTTAACTATTGTTCGATATTTTATTTTATGTTGTTGTATCTCTTACTATTTTATAAATACTACTTATAATTCTTCACCGCTCATAGGCTAGGTTTGTTATTTGATAATAATCATGACACTGATTTATCGACTTAAGATAAATTTTGTCGCTAACAGCTAAATTAGGTAATAGAAGACGTTGAAGAACAATTTTTAAGCGGATTTTCCTAGACTTCGAATTACATACCACATACCACTCTGTATGTTGGGGAAGGCATCCGCAATATTTCATGGCTATCTAACTTAAACAACTTAACAACGAAGGTTTCGAACCTTCACTTGCAAAGTTGGTAAAGTTGGGAATAATCGCGCACCGTCATCTCCGATGGCCAATTACGTGGCGCTATCAGATGAAAAAGGACGGCGTGAAATATGCGGCGGCCTCTTCCTCTTATTACAGAATTTTATCTGCACGTTTTATTACAATATATCTATCGCATTTTACCATCTCAATGCCAGAAAGACAGTTAGAATTCGACCCGCGGGTCACCCCGCGTTTCTTTGAACGGTAACGGTATCCAAAAGCTTAAATTGCTGCATTAGCCGTTTGATAGATGTTTACTAAGCGATTTGTATATTCCGTACGCGTACTAACTGTTAAATTGCGCAATACAAATCACGGTTTGCCAAAGTCTTGAACTTCATACTGTTTCAGGTGTATTCCAACCATCGCGCAGTCCTCTTGACTGAAAATTAGAAGGTAGGCAATTTTTGCCTACCTTCTGAAAAATTCATAAAACTGACTGGGCGCAAGAGATATTTCTTTTCATAACAATTATCATTCAGTTACCAAACTGAGAAGGGGTCTGGAATAATAATACTGTTAATTTTAGAGATGCCATAAATTCAGACAGATTTTTTATTCTACAATCAAATTTCAGAAAAGTAATGTCACACAGTCACGCACATAGTTACTGTTAACCTGTCAAATTGTCTGAAAATTAAATATTATAGTTTGAGATGTTCTGATCAAAAGATGTCACGGACTCAAGACCCAAAAATGAATACTTATCGAGATAATTGACACTGAAAGTGAGCCAGCCCATCGCGCTTATTACGTAATACGTAGTCGTAAGGCTCTTCTCTCTCTGAGAGAAACAAGGTGAATTCGATGATCATAAACTCCTTTATTTGAAGCCTTATAAGCTTTGGAAAACAAGTTTTTATAACTGATAAGTTGGCATAATTATTATCTTATCATTAACGATTAACATTAATCTAGCAGCGGCATCATTTAAGACGTTACTATAAGTAAAGATAATCAAAGTTGCGTATTTTTTTTGAATTCCCAAAATTGGAAATGGCGGTCGACGCCAAAATGATGGACCGACTTCACAGAATTTCATGAAGAAAAAGACGCTCACTTTCAATGTCGCTGATCTCGATAAGTATTCATTTTTGGGCCTTAGACCCCTGACAACTTTTGATCACGACATCTTAAACTATAATCTACAATTTTTTTCGTGTTAATTATTTTGGGTAAATCAAATAAACAAGAGGAAAGCAGTTTTATTAACGAACGAAACGAACATCTACTCTGAGGACTAATGCGCCCGAACCAGCAAAATCTAGTAGATAGCTACCGTTTGTCAGCGGAACTAGCAGACATATATGTCTGATGGTTATTTTTCAATTTTGAACAATTCTCAGCAAGATTTAAAATATAAATGTGTTACATCGTAAATGGTACCTAACTGGACTAAATGACTAAGCCCTTTAATACATTTAAAAGAAGCTGCTATTGTCAAACAGCAAATTTCTTTTTGTTGTTTGTAACGAACAATTTTGCATTCAGTTAATAAAAAATTAATAAAAGCTCTGATAAACCCTTCAGAATGTAGTTTATAAGAATAAGAATATTTTGGGTGAAAAAGGACTAGATTTTGTCAATGCATAATTGCATTTTTTCCTGAAAACGATGCATTTTAATAATGTAACATCAAATCAATTATGTTCTATAATACTGACATATTTATCATTCACAGAAACTTAATTGCATCAAATGTGAATATATTTCCTTTTCTAACAAGAATATGACCAAAATATGATTTAAAAAAATTATCTTTGACGTCCATTATCTCAAAAATAAAAAGCAATAAGTCCATATGAAAAAATCGACTTACAAACCTTAAATTTATGGCGCTATTTTCAGAATGCCCTGTACATATGATCAATACAAGTTAGTCCTAACAAATTTAAGCAAATAAGAAACTTGAATTTCAAAATAGAATATTTTAATACGTGGCGTTTAAAAGAACACATTTGCTATTATTTTATTCCCTAAGCAAATGGAAATCTGATAATTAGACACTCACATGTAGATATGAACGTTATGAGAGTGGATAAAAGCCAAACCATGTCAGTATTACTTTCAGTTTCAGAGGTATTGTACCTCTGATACTTCAGATACTGAAATTAATATAGAATTTTTTATGCAGAACAGTGATTCCAAAGTTATAGGAATGTCTAATAAGTTTAGAGATAAAAATACAAATTCGATTATTCAAGTAGCAAACATTAGCAAACTAAAATCAAACTCATTTCGTGTGTGTGTGTTTGTGTATTTACTATTTAAGTGTATGGTCTTATCACCCCCTGATCGGATTGGTAAGAGTATTTGAAAGAGACAGCACACTGCAATTGAATTTATATTCTTTGCCTCTCATTTGTTTACACATTTGCTCATTTACACTCAAATGACTCAATGTTTTAAACAGTCATAAGGCATTTCTTTGGGTAGTAAATATCAATTTCTATTGTACTATTACCATTCAATCCGCTATAATGGGTCCGCCACTTTGGATTTAAGAATTTCCGAATTGAAACCTGATATTCGTGATTAGCGACTTGAAAACCACCGAGTAACTTTCAGCCATAATCTTCAAATTTTGAATGCTTTTCCGAATTTTACATCCGCCATATTGAATCAGCCATATTTATTCAAGAATTTTTTGATTCGGACTTCAGGTTCGTAATCAGCGACCCCAAAAACTCGCGGTAAAATTCAGGCAAAAATACTGAATAGAGAAATGTGTGATCTAAAGGGGTTTGTGAGACCCTGGTCTGTAGGTGGTTTCCAACCCTTTGAGGAATAAGTTATATTTCTGATGTGTTGTCTATCAAACTACATTTATGTATTTGATAGTATAAAATCACATTGCTTTGCACTAACATTCCTTATTCGATCTTGAATTAACGCCCTCGTAGGGGTGGGTGTGGATTTAACTGGCATATATTTCTTTCTAATGCTCAAAATAATATTTTAAAATATTTTATCAATTTACAAATTGTTAAAAATACACGAAATCTATGTACTCATCTCTCTGGTGCAGAACTTTTTTTTGTGGGGCTGTGTTTTAATTTTTAATTACCCAGATTGAATACATTTACCTTTTCAATTTATTTTGTTTAAATCACATATTTTTATGTGATATTTTTACAATATTTTAAAAATATTGAACTAATTCAAATTTATTTCAATATTTATTTGATGATTAATCATATAGATATTTTAAATTTCCATGAGCTTAAAATAATACGGTATTTGGAAACCGGTAATTTGATTAGTAGACACTATTAGCAGAAATAATTAGAATGGGTACTACATATTTTCGGGGATACAATTTTGTCATAAAAAATAAAATATTCTTTTTAAAACTAATCTGCAGATCTGTTGTGTACCTTACCAGGTGGAGGTTTTCCTGTTCTGTAAAGATACCTATCTATCTATAAGTAGAGCTTGGGTTACACCGGCATTTTTTAGCGTTCCATTCTCATTTCCTCCTACAATTGATCCAAGGTATAGACAATTTCTACCTGATCATGACGGGACCTTAGGTCGCGACCTAACTGTATGCAGCAGATATATGATCCTCGCCATCTGCTTACATTAAATATCCCATCTTCTACCTGAAATATAGCGTGGGAGAGATTCTGTATACGTGTGCATTGTCTCAAATACAAATATTTAAATTGTGGGTCTTTGAACTTTTTATAAGGATTGTGCAATTCAGTGGAAGCTGCGAGATGAATAAAAAATAGCCGGCGATGGCGATGAATAAGGAGTTTGAAATATTATCCACTTGTTGAGAGTGGAGAAAAGCGTAAATGTGCAAAATGGATAAAGTGTTCAGGTATATAATACAAAAAAAAATTTGATCCAAAAAAAAAATAAATGAACATTTGGTTTAATACGCTTTACATTTAAATACGTTTAGATCGGGTTTTTTCACCTCTTGATAAATTTATCTCCCCGTAAAATCTGTATATCTTATAAAATACCTATTATAAGAATTATATATTAATTGTTAGTTAAATTCAAATACGAATTATCGCATTATGGTAACAGTGACTGTCGGATTAAGAAAATTACCAAGTTCAGCTGACTGTTGCTGTCAGATAGTCATTATAATATCGATCCTAACTTCTTAAGTGAATTTACTGTTAAAAGCATTATATAACTTCCTAATAAATGGAGTATTCAATGCAAAAATGTTTTATTACATTATTGCGTTTTGTTCAAAAAATCGTTATGTTGAACAAAATTCGCCTATGTTTTGAACAGCGGTATATTTCTACAAAAGAAGCTTATATGGCGCAATTCCCACAACTAAAATAGGAATATCATTCATACAGAGCAGATTGCCATCGAATCGCTCCAGAGGCTTCCACAACGATAAAAAATCACCCATGTTTTGAAATTTTTCACCAAAGTTTCCAAATTTTAACCGCCGAGCCTCTCGGATAAGAAGATCGCCATCGAGAGTCCTCCGTTCCCTCAAACGACGATGACATGTGCCACTCCTTCCCCGAATTCGCCGACGAGAGCCAGAAGTGGAAAACATTTTTTCGACAGACTTATCCTATAGGACCTTAGGGTCAGTATTAACACTACTCAGTGTCAGACCTACAATTCAGAGAGAGTCGTACCAGCCAAGGACGTAGTTTCTCCTGTTCAAAAAATCCTGAGACTAAACCGCCACCCAGCGGAATCCACCCCTAAAGTGGACGCACGTTAACCTTGGGTTCCTGCAGTTATTTAACCAGGACGTAGTTGCCTGGACAGACTGTGTACGCGACAAGCTATTAAGAATTCGCAATGTATTCACTACTTTTTCTATACTGTACTGATATTATAAAAGCATCAATCAAGCTCATAAGTGTGAAACCGTATTTTCAAGTTATAATTTATCTAAAAAATTACTTAAACCGAGCGCAACGCTCTCACTATACACAGCTCTCACGCTGTAATACTTTTCAAACATCTAAAAGCTTATCCTACCGGTGTTCCACGGACACCGTACATTGCTTCTAACCAGTGCAAAGATAGATTTAAGTCATACAGACTTTTGATAAGGCAAATGTCAGTGCAGACAGTGTGTCTTTATGAGGTTCTACGACCCTGTCAAACCGAGCAGAATCCGCATCATGGCGCCCATTGTTGGGCTACGATAGAAGAAAGACGACCGACCCACGTAAATCCGCGACAAGGCGCACAACGTGGGGCTATGTTGCCAAACGAACAAGAAACCTACTTCAATCCTCGACATGGTGGCCAACGTGGGACCATATTGCCAAATGAACAAGAGACTTACCGAAAACCACATCAGGTTTTAGAGATGTCCTCACCTAAAAGTGTGAAAACACGGTTTTTCGCTATATTTGAGATTATGTTATTATGTAGTCACCTGTAATTTCTCTCCACAAAACTCATTATGCCGTTTGATAGTATTACTCTTCTTCTTCAAAATCTATTTTAATTTGTTGGAATATGTCTTTTCTTCTTGTTGAAATTGATTATTGATTGATTACAGGGCTATGGGGTTCAGAAGTTTGCTGTTGTTTTTGGCTTGGATCCCCAGGGTTATGGGTCATAGAGTGGAGTATTTGAATAACCTATAGAGAATATATATAGAATAACTGCCAAGTTTTACTCTCCATCTTGATTTTCGAGAGTGTAATGCTACATTAGGATTCAACGACCTCAACAATTTCAATTATTTATAGCAGAAACGTACAATAAATGGTTGTCTTCGGCCTGAGGGAATAAGTTTTATACTGATCGTAATTTGAAAATTTCATACTTTTTTTATCAAAACAATGAAAATAATAAAATTTGTATATTTTCTATTAGAAAGTTTTTGCAATTTTCGACAAAATTTGTTTTATTTCCAAATTCCAACATTTTTTGTTCTATCCGCCATAGTGGATCTGCAATTATGAATTTTCTAAATCTGACTTCAGATTCGCCATCGGCGATCAAGCAAAAATGCCTGAATTTTGTTGTTTGTGTTTTTCTCTATTTTTGAGTCTTCAACTTCAAATTCCCAATATCGACGAAGTCACTCAATTGGATAAGAAAGAAGATACCTACTCGAACGATTAGAAATAAATTAAATTTCGAAAGGTAAGAGTAGTAGTTTCATCATAACTTCAAATTCTATATAGAAAAATTGTATTTTTCGCATAATTAGGCTAGATTTTCTCAAAAACCTGATGCGATGGAGCTATTCTGAGGACGGATTCGAAATCAGCGCGTCAAAGATCTTCAGAGGAATATAGTTTCATTTCTGGTTTAAAATTTTGTCGGCCTGTGAAATTTAAAACTCATTTAATCAGTGCAAAAAGAAATTTAAAATATCTTTTAGACGCCTTTACTCATCTTCCGTATATCCATAAAATGAAGATAATATGAGTGTTCGACACTTATAATTTATAATACATATAATAATAATAATTAATTAATAATAATTAGTAATTTATACATTTATAATTTTCAGCAATATTATTTTGCTTTCCACATTTTATTTGGGATTGTTTCATTAGGTAGCTTCCCTCCTCTTGTGGAATTATAAATATTTACTGAAAAGAAATATACACCGTGATTCACAACTTATCCAAAAAAATTTGGAATAGATGCGTCATGAAAAATGGAGTTAATATCGTATTTTTTTTGTAAAATCCTTACATCGCAACTACTGTAGTCTCTAGCGTCATTCACGTTGTGTGCTGTGCGCAATGCGCTCTCTGTCTCTCTCTCTCCACGTGGTTTTTGCGATTGTGTTTACATTAGTTTTTACATGTCAAAAATGGCTTACGTGTATAGCAACACGGAGTTGATGGATATCGTTTTAATTTACGGTGAAGTAAAACATTTGTGTTATGGTGAAGCATTTGTGTTATGGTGAAGTATTTGTGTTATGGTGAAGCAAGACAACATTTGTGTTAGTTCGTAGAAAGTGGGTAAGACACGCCCAAATGTGTTTATACGTCGCGTCGGTGGACAAAATTTTGAGCAGTTGTTGTAACATCAGGTATATCAAATTATTTTATTAATTAAAACCACAAATTAATGTTATTAATTAATAACAATTGCTGCTAAAGCAGTTGATTTTGCCGATATAAAATAAGTGTTATAAAATTATTATTATTTATTTCTTTCCTTAGAAAATAAATTATTTCAATTGTTTGTCCGTTCAATTTTTATTACACTTTGCCGCTGTACCGGTCGCCGTCTGCTTTGCCTTGCGCACTGTCAAGTTTTACAGCGGACCAGTTTCCAGTGCAGTGCAGAAGTGTATTTTTAAATCATTTTCGAATTGCCCTTTTAGATTTTTTTTTACAAAACTTTATTTGTGAGAGCCCCACGTACTTTCAATTTTTTTTGGATAAGTTCTGAATCACACTGTATAAAACTTTTAAAAAAATGAAATTTTGATACGATGATATGAACAGCTTTATACAATGAGATGAATAGCTTTGGGTATGAAAAGATTCATCTGTACCTGCTTTTCAATCTAAAAAATAAATTCTAATAAATTTCTTTTAAAAAATATGTATGTATTTTATTATTAGTTCTCGTATTTTTTTTACTTTTTCATATAGGCATTAAAAGCTACTTCGAACTAATTTAATTTCTGATATCGAAGAACATTGCTTGACGTCATTTGATAAGATTTAAAATAATGTTTGAATTTGTTTGAATAAACCTAACACGTTTTAAATACAATAAAAAAATGAAAGAGCTAATAATAAATATATATTTTTTAAAGAAATTCTTACTAGTTTCTAAATTATACTTTTGTTTTGATAATAATGTGTCCATGGTTCAGATATATCTGTTATTTTTCCATTCGACAACCTGGCAACGTTGATCGCGAGCGCAATGAAGAGGCTCTGAAATTTGGAAGGAAGAGGGTTTTTAAGCACTCCGGTTATTCAACCGCAACGTTACAGTTAGCAACTTTTTGGTGGCTTTAATGATTCATGGAGTGTTACGAAAAAATGCTACCAGAATACCTAAACGGTGTAATGTTACACGGAATTGCACAACAACAATGTTCCAGTCCTTGAGAAATCTTTTTAGACAATTCGGGTTCGGATTTCCCGGGACGCTGCGGTTATGTCAGATTGATTTGTCAAATTGATTTTATTACGGGTGCGAGTAAAAAACGGTTTATTTATTTTACCCATTCGGTGAGAAAAAAATTGAAAATGGTGGGAGAATTTGCATAAAATTTGACACGCTCGTCACAAACGTAAAAATAATAAAAGCACGTAATAAAAGCACTAAAACTATTTTACAGTATAATTTGAATTAAAAATTTATATTAACTCCAACTGTGAAGATAGACGTAAATTTCAATTTTCATTTTTAATTTATAGTTCCAATTTTGTATTTAACAAAATTTGTATTTTTCAATAACATGAGAAAGAGGAATATGTACTTACTAAATATTAGTACAAACAAATTGAACCCACAAATTGTCACGGTTGGTATTATCCAACATTTTATATTAAAAGCTATAAAAGAAATTACAATTTCAACTCTTTAATCGATAGCTTCAAATGAAATATTTCAACTTTTACCACAGTTTTTATCTGTTTGAAAGTTACTATCTTGTATCAAATTGCTTTAATTAAAGTACAAATTTTGTTATTTCAGATTAGGAAGACATATGTGTTTATTTTTGTGACTATACTAGTTATTTTTCTCTATTATATGGGAATACTCATGCGCCTAACTATAAGAAATTCTAAATGATATCAAATTTGGTACATATGACAAAAGTGCAATAAAAACACTTCCAAACATTTTTTCTATACACCAATGTTATGGAGGAACTTATATCACTTTATTAGAAATATTTTGTAGACTCACGATTTTTTTAAATATATCAAATGAATTTTTTAACCACATATTGAGTTCTGCACAAAAGCTATGTACTATGTCAATTTCCCTTAAAATTGTTAAATTCCTCATAAAAGAAGAAGATAGGGCTATTATTAAAAAACTTTAAAACAAAACAGTATATCTGAAAAGCTAGCGGCTTTTTCAATGAAAACGAAATTCAATTTTACCCACAAAACTCATGTTATTGGGAAAATGCTTACACAAATTCAATAAATGCAAATTATTGACGAATTGAAATAAATTTTTTTATATAATTAAATGTTATACACTGAAAGAAGTGGGCTTATTAAACTGTTTCTCTAGACTTATGTGTATGGCGCATATTAAAAGTTTTATAACAAGTACACAAAAAATAACACTCATCTCCATTCTCGTTATTCAATGAGTTTCAGTAGATAGTGCTTAATATGCCTTATGCATCTATGAAATAAAGGCTTTAACTTATATATTATTAAATGTTATAGGCTTTATGTTCCATATAGTACCGAAGATTTGTTGTATAAAGACCGATCCGATCTTTATATAAAGCTGTGTTAATAAAATTATGTTTTGATAATGATAATTTTTCCGTTTTTAACGTGGAAAACTCGTCTTATAATGGTTAAGTGATCGTCACCTCTCAGTGCATAATAGTTTATGATCTTAAAATTACCGACAGTCCGTTGTGCATTGACTATTACGCCCCTTCTAATTGGATGAGGATAGACAGTATAGACATGCTTTGTGGAATACATGATCATACCGGGTTGTGTGAAGTGAAAAGTTCTGTACGTATCTAACTGTTTTATAGTTAGTAACTGTTTTGTCTTTTTGTATTTAAATCTTGTCTAAATCTTAAAAATTAATATCTTGTGTGCCCTATTAGAAGCCGAGTGCATCACTACTAGGAAGATAAGCTTGGCAGTTTTTTGACCGATTTGTCAACATTTTCAATAATTAAATGTTTGTTATATGTTTACATTAGAATCTTAGCTTGCAATTATATACAATTATTAAAAAAGTTATAAAATTTCGTAATATATTTATTATTATAAACTGGTAATTAATACTAGATGTTCTAATAACGAGTATTGAACACATTAATGAAAGTTATAGCTATCATTTTGTAAAGAATATAAACAACTAGTTATACAATAATTTAATAAAGCATATGGTTTTATAGTCACTATACAACTGTGTTAGTAATATACGTTTTATATCCAATATTCTCCTATTTATGTGACAATGTTCTTATTATGGCGCTTTCAGTGTATATCCGATTTATGCAAAGACCCATTTACTTCATTTATTTCGATAAAACACTTTGTACAGAGAATGACAAACATTTAGTTGTTCATAACCAAGTTAAATGTTTTAGGTTTTATTTACGTTTTACCTGCATAACTGGCTTATTTTAATGTGTTCAAAATACCCCATAAGAAAGAATTTTCGGAAAAAATTAGGCAGAAAAAAATTGTTTGCAATTTTGGCAGCTATTTGTAGGACACCCTGTATACGTATTACATTTTGTAGAATTGCAATATGTGCGTCTGTCTTTTTATTTAGTTAGTTTAATTGTAGCGCTAAATAAATGTTCATTACTAATAGCCATAAAAATGTGGCGTTGATTAAATCTATTTCTGCAGATGTATTTTTTACATTTTCCTTTACGTGTTCAATTAAAACGCTGGAAAGATTATATCGACATCGGCGTCTGGTCGTTTGTCCTGAACTGACCCCACGAAATGGGTTGTATTTAGGTTAATACCCGCGAAAGCAAGAGTAAGTTCGATAAAAGTTTAAAGGAAAACACACGAAAGGAAGGGCACAAAATAGTTTTCAGTTTTCATATATTGCAATTCTCCCAGTATCCGATTGAATTAAAAAAAGTTTATGTGAAGATATCCTGGGCAAATATTGTTTTTGCAATATTTGAAAATAAAAAAGTAAATTACTTTTTGTATCAAAAGAGTCAATCAAAAGGTTATTTATCAAAATGTGTTCTTTTCAGTCTAGCAGAATACCTAATCAAATAAAAAAGTGTAGCTGAAAATGCCACAAACAAATAATTACAGACTAATATTATACAATCACAAATATTCTTGTTACGACTTACTAAAAACTAGGTATTTTATTTTATGTTTTTTTGTTTTATTTTATATGTTACCTACTTGGATGAATTCTTATCTTTCTGTGAACAATTAGAAGTAAAATGTATGAAGTGCTTATACGAGATCAGCTTATATTTGTACTGAAATTTTATATTTTAATACTACTAACTGTTTTGTCTTGTCAAATATAAAAGGCCATTTTTATCTATATTAATTGATGATCTATATCACAGTGACAGTGGAGGATAACTTGGCGACTTATTCGAATATTATCAAAGTATGATCAGTCTTAATTAATGTTCTTTTGATGTGTGTACAAAATAAATATCCCTTTGGTTTGTACAAAAATGACGTAAATATAATTTTGTGGGTATTTCAAAGACGAATTATACGGAATGATATTTATCTTATTAAGAATTATCTAAGAATATCCTCAGAATATAATGCCAAAGTTTTATCCAGAAAGATTTTAATAAAAGTCTGGTAAGGACAAGAGGTTTAATTTGCGGGTTTTGAGGCATTTGCTGATACTCTACCACTACTTTATCTGAAAATTAATTGGTTGCTAATTATAATGGCTATAGTTCTATGACTACAAAATCATATATGTAGTTCACTATTTCTTTCCATATACGTCATTAGACTCTAGATCTGCCAGTAAATATTATCATATCCGCTTTTACTTTGAAGTTTAAATATCTTCATTTTCATGCTTCAACAAAGCGCCATTCTCTTCTATCTTTAGTCATCATGCTAATATCAGAAGTTTTAGGTCTACTTCTTTTGTTTTTACTAATTTTTCTAGCTTTCCACATCGACTTGATTTTTTATATAAGGAATTATACGTTTTTTCCCTGTTTTATTATCTTTCCTGAATTCTGTTTCATTTCTTGCATACTCTTACTATGATTACCCCAAGGTATTTGAATTATATTTGTTTTAGTTTTCCTAGTAAAATTAAATAATGTAAAAGTTACGAAGTTAATCTCACTTTTTCATATACCACAACAGTAACTTAGTAGTGACTCTAGAAAAAGAAAGCTTGCTATAGTCTGTTTGGAAATGAAAGAGAGTAATAAAACCCCGAGATAAGAACCGGCCATGGGCGTAGTAATACTTCATTTCAGGTAATTATCGGGTAACACTAATGCTAACAGGTAATGGGTGTACATTAGTATATTTTACTGGATACATCATAGGGCAGGAGCCAGTGTATTGTGACAGATCAATCCAGTCTTAGAGCTGAATATACGAAGACGTGCTAGTGCAGTAGAGTAAAATTCGACTTGTGTTTAGTGACTATTGTGCCAGTGGATATAATATTGTGCTGCTGCTGCTGCTAAACGCGTGAAAAGATGTGCGCTCTCTCAGAATGAGATTTAATATAATAAATATTAAAAGTATTTAATGCATTGAAACACCAAAATCCTATCAACAGTGTTGACGACATCGTGGAAAAGTGTTCCAAAGTGACAGGGATTGGAAAATCGACTATCTACAGATTTTTAAAGGAAACAAAAAATGAACAAGATACTGTAAATCCCCGAAAATCATCTACAGGGAAGTCAAAAGTCGTTATAGATGATTTCTTCAAAAATGTCATTCGCAGAAAAGTACACTCATTTTATTTTAAAAAAGAAATACCAACGCTAAACAAAATTTTAAGTGAACTTTCAGAGGACAACGATTTGCCAAAAATCAGTAGAAGCAAATTATGGGCCGTCTTACGAGAGTTGAATTTT
>NW_019416350.1:2147598-2219758 GCF_000390285.2 Anoplophora glabripennis | reverse complement strand
TAGCCTCATGTTTTGAAATGCTGTTTTTATATTGTTTACTTATAAGAGAAATGGACCGAGAAATTGAAGCGGCATAGACAAAGACGGATTGTCGGGGATTAAATTTTAGCTACCTGCTACAATTTAGTACAATCCGGTCACACAAAGTTTTTTTAAAAGTACACCTCATCTATACCGATAATACATAATATAAAAATATTGAATACAAGCACCAGTACTACATTTATTTACAATTTGCATACATAATAAGCTTTTATTACTCTCTTTCATTTCTAAACAGACTATAAAAGAGTAGAAATCCAGAGTGCTTAGAATTATTAATCTATACTCACTACACATGTTAAAACAAAAAAAAACAACAAAATAATACAACACGAGTGCACACATTAAAATTCAAAATGTAACTAAGTGATCATTGAAATACAGTTTTTTATTGCACTAATACCCCAATGAAATATGCGTAAATTAGCTTGAACAACTTGTAATAATAATTACACAACTGGAATGGAACAAAGGAAATTTTAGTAAGTTACCCCATGATGTTAACACGTTAAAAGTGTTAGTTGTGTTGTTGCAAATGTGGCATGTTAAACATAATCTATGTGAAAATATAGGGGCAATCAAGACAACTATTAATAATTTTAAATGGAAACATTACTGAATACATTTCTCTTCTTGTATTTAAACTTAGGGCTTTACGTATCAATAAATCATCATGATATATATCAACAGCTAGATAGAAACCGTCCATTTTGTAGCAAACAAATTTTAAGAATTAAGAAACAGGTATTTCGTATAACAAACCCAGCACTTTTGTGTACAAAAAGCGCAAAATTGTTAACATGTTGATTAAAACTATGTTTGGTTTAAGTATTATGCCCAAGCTTTGAATGAACTCATTGACTCCATTCAATATGGGATACATTATTCAATATGGAATTAAACACGAATGTTATCTGCTGAAAGCAAAATAAATATATTATAATTTTCTTCCATTTAACTGAATTGTTTCTAAGGTTCCAACAATGGATCTTACATATATTTTCTTGTAGTTTCATATAATCTTGCCCAGGAATAATGGGAGAGTATATTTTTAAGTAATTGGCATAAAAAAGGTAATTAACATCAATTATACCAAAAATATCATTAATGAAGATAACAAAAAATAATAATTAAGGCCCTAATTTGCTACCTTGAGGTATTCCAGATATAGCAATATCCTCTCGTTAGCCGGTGCAGTTTCGTCGGTCTGCCTATGGCGTCACCTGAGACTTGCAGACTTTTGTTTTTACAGAAATAGTAGCTATACAGGGTGGACCAAATTTTATGCAGGAAACTTCGAGGGCAGACAGATCTCTTTAAAATAGTAGATGTTTGCTTTATAAATATAGGTCTGGAACGGCCTCGTTTTAGAGATACAGGGTGTTGAAATTTTAAAAAAAATTGGTTTTTTTGTTTTTTTTTTCGGGATTTTTTAACCGGTTTCAATCCTTACCTTTTTTTACGTATTTAGTGCATTATAATATAAATCCGTTACAATAACTTGTAAAAAATACAGTGGCGTAGGTTTTTTTTTTTTAAAAGGGTTGACCCCTGTCCAGTTGTACACCACTGGTTGAACCTTTAGAGCTCATATTACGGAATACAAGGCCTACTATCATACATTATCTGTACCAGATTTTATTGAGATCGGTTAATAGATTCCGGAGATACAAAAAAATATATTTTTTTATAACTTCAACACTCTGTATCTCTAAAACGAGGCCGTTCCAGCCCTATGGTTATAAGGCAAATTCCTATTATTTTAAAGAGATCTATCTGTCCTCGAAGTTTCCTGCAAAAAATTCGGACCACCCTGTATAATATACATAAGCAGACAATTTAAGTTAATTATGATACATATGTCACAAAACGTGTAATTACATTACACGTAATTACATTACAATTACACATTACAATTAACTACATTTGCATATAGTATGAATTAATTGATTTTAAAAAGTTAGTTTAGTTGTGTATGAATGATGGGAAAATGTTTAGACTACAATAGCTCTGAATTATTGAAGAAACGGCAGAAAGTTGCATTTTCGTCAGATATACCATGTTATATATACACCACCTTACCACCAAAGACCTTACTAAACTTAATATAGATAACATTTACTTATTCTCCTGCATCAAGATGTTCTAAAATAATTTGAATTGTATAAAAAGAGATTGGTAACAATGGATTGTTCATACATAATTATTATTTAGTATGTTTAAGGGATATAATAATATTTAGAAATTTTATCTCAATCTTACTAACTTTAATAAATTCCTAATTCAATTCTTTACCCCATCAAACTGAAGCCAGTAAAACCTCGGATTCGTTGAACATATTGGCAACACTGCGCCTTGTTGGCTTACAACCCTATGTTACCCCCCGTTCATATATCACCCTTTTTTCGCGTTCCAGTATCATTCCATCGACGCATGTATATTAAAACGTCGAAAATTTGCAAGGGTTGGAAAAGTGGGAAGCGGCCGGTTACGCTAGGCAAGAGCGTCGAACTCATTAACAACCACAACAGTGCGTGCAAAAGGTCGCCGACCGGCCAACCAACCGCCGAAATAACAGCCCGGGCCTTCGGCTACTGCGTTCTTGGCCCATGAGCGTTGCACGTACTAACGAAACAAAGAACGGTCGTGTAACCGCTCGCTTTGATGAAAGAAGAAAGATGCTTCATCTGTAACAATCAACTATCCTCTGTAATTAGTTCCTGCCCAAACAATATATGTTTTTTTGGTAATTACGGCACGCCCATTGTTAAACAACATAATTTAATAAATCGGTGACCGGTTTTCAGACATCCCAATACGAGGTAGGTACAATGAAACGGTATTTTTGAACTCGCATTCGGATAGGTGGGTAACCCATGGGTTTCTGATTCTCTACAAGGAGTAACTGAAAATTGTGAAAGAGGATAAAATATTATGGTTATAGAAGACATTTTATAGGTTGTCTCTTAATTCAATTTATGCATATTTGAATGAACTAAGTAAAACGTAAAAAACAATTTGATCAAATACTGAAGAACTATTGGAGATACTGAAGTTCAAACTTGTTATGGGCCCAGTTCCGTTATAGTAGTTCCCTATGCGTAAACTTTATTTGAAAAGTAAACAATGGTGTTGAAACTAGAGGGAATCTGAGGGGTATCAATTGTCAAAAACGTTGTGGGTGAGATATAACCTCCAAATTATGTATCATACCATACATGTCACTGCTACTAACGTCTACAGGTATACAAAGCATTGTACTGTACCTACTGGCGATCTAATAATCTGCAGGTATTATGACTTGTATCACACTAGATCAAATAAACTTTCTAACTAATGATATTGTGAAGAACAACTAGTCTGCTACTACTGGCTACAGGCCCCGTTTAGCGTTGAATTACACCCGCAATATCTTGTCAGCTGAGATCATTCATCACCAGCAGAGCAGTTGTTTCCCACTATATCGTTAGTTAATAAGTTTATATATCCTAGTACGACACTAATCATGCTTTTATAGTCCTTACAGATTACTAAATAGCTCTCTGCCCATAGGCATTCAGTAGAAATGACATATACTTTGTAGGTTATATCTGTCCCACATTCAAAACATGTCCAAATAGCTAAGTTGTTCGTTGATCTCTTACCTATACGATACTTATTAGAACTAATAAGTTTGAAACCGCACTTACGTCTAGTGATTCTGATAAAGAATGATCGATTTACTAAATATTGGATGGACGGGATCTATTATCCGCAGAGTAGTTGTTTCCTACAACAACATTAGATAAAAATTAAAAAAAAAATGATTTGGCGGCAAAGATTTCGATTTCAATGTCTTTTAAGTCACAGAACAAATGTCTAAAACGTATTACAAACTAGACAAATTTTTAACAACAGGGAAAATCTAGATAATTTAAAATTTTGCAGAAAATTTGAATAACAGATAATCAAATAATTAAATTGAATCCGCAGCTATGAATTGCTAATTATGGTCGAGAAATTAAAGCACAATAATTGATTTTTACTTATAAGCTATGATGAAGGCCTAAAACTAACATTGTTTTTGGACTTTTACTCGTAACTGTACAATTTACCAAGAAATCTTAAGGGGTACAAAAGTATTCATTGGAAATTGTCGATCTAAACGCGTACACGCAAAATAAGAGCAAAGTAGTTGACATTTATCTAAGCTACTAGAAAACAATAAGTGAACAAAAAAAATTCGTAAATTTATTAGTGATTTTCTCTGTGAGAAATGGGCATAATGAGATAAAAAAATAGTATTTTCAAGCTATAGGTCTCTAGTTTCAAGATCTTCTGAAAAAAAATAAGCTATGATTATCGCGCAATCAAAAGAAATACATCGAGAAAACATTTTTTTGGAACTATCCACGCACTCAGGAAAATTTGTAATGACTCATTCAATGCAGAGCTCATTTAGCTTGTTTATACAGCTTTAATTTGCTTCTTGAAAGGTCTCCATGCGACTATTGATTACCGATATATCGATGATTGAATTAAAATTGTCACTTAACAAACCTAGTGGCTTAAAGCTTCAAGCTTCAACATGACAATTTATTTGTCATTGAGATACATTTCAAAAATCACTAAAAAGTTTGTGAAATTTTTTTGTTTCCATAATTTTTTCTAGTAGTATACTTATACAATCCGCTTCTAATACTGTGATACCTTTTGGACCTTTATTGGTACATCAGCACTCTACGAAAAAAGAATATTGTAAGTATCTTTTCTGACAGTTGAAACTCCTCAGACTATTCCTAATTCCTATGCTACTGCTTAGTTCTTGTATAAATTTTACACAAAGGTAGGAAGGTATTATAAGGGAACAGCGATATTTCGATGGTAATTGACCAAAATTTGCTTTACTTTCAATCTGTGGAGGATAAGAAAACTCTTGCCTTCTTGTTTGTTTTGATGAAGGAAATCAGTCGTGATAGTCTATTCAGTAGTAATCAAATCAAGTAAAAGTCTATCAAAAGTAATTTATACGGATATATATTTGGAATTGAAGTAATTCTTTTTTTATAGTTCTTCCTTTTCTTTCTAAGTTTTCTTTTACTCTTTCCCAGCTATCCCTTTTCGACTCACAGATTTCACCACTTATTATTTATAAATATTACAAAATTACTATGTTGCAATTACATTATCAGCGAGAAGATCAAGTGAGTGAAGCAAAAGTTCATAAATCACTGAAACTATATAGTTAACCATGTTTTTTTAATAATATTAGTAATAAATCATTTGTGTTGATAAAAATGTGTATTAATAATATGTATACAAAAGGAAAATGAACACTTAATTATTTTAAATTATAATTTGACACTTAGACATGTCTAAAGGAGTATTAACAAAGTGGAAGTTTATCTTACATAGACCAGCTGTAGCTCAAAGGAACTTTGAATGGAATCTAGAAGTGATTTAATTTTTTAATGGATTCGATCCGCTGGATTGATTCTGAAAGTAGAGTCATGAGGTCATTAATACTTGTATCAGAAATGATCCATAGTCTCAAATATTTCGCCAACGAATGGATCAATTTTGAAGGAATTGGTATCTCGACCACTTGGATAAAGCTAAAGGACAGATGTAATTAGATTATAATGTTTACTTTTGCATACATACAGCTATATCAAATAGATTTATATTGAGGAAAATGCGAAGGATAATCAAAACTGCAATAGTTGGGTATAGTTGCTTGTGAAACTGTTCTACATAAAGATAAGGACGTTCAAATTGTAAAAAAATGAATAGCTAACAGAAATAACTTTAGCCATACAATTTTACTTTAAGAACTGAAAATTAATGAACCCAGAGGTTGTAAATATTTCCGTTAGACTTAGAGTATAACAACCTTTTCATATATATTTGGTTCGTTTTTAGAAACTGCACATCGTTTGTGTTAGGTGTATTATTACAGGTTTATTTGTAGAATATATCCAGTCTCCTTAGTATATAATTAATGAATATCGGATTGGAATTACTGGATCAGTTCAACCGATTCGACGGACTAAGCCGAAAATAGCTTATTTTGGAAAGGATATATTCTTTTAAATAGTCGAAATCCGGCTAGCTAGGTATAATTTTTTGTCAGTAAACCGAATAATCTCAATTAATTGAAAGGACTGAAAAATTTCCAAATGAAAACTTTTAAATCCTCAAAAGTTTTTGTTACTGTTCCAAACTCATGTCATAGATCACATTTAACAATAACAACTTTTTGTATTGGTGACATGATGAGACGCACCTTACATAATTTCGTGAGCATATGGCAGATAATGCACCCCATCACAACACAACTGCCTTAGTGGTATAGGTAATCTGTTCCAATCTAAACTACATATCCCGTACAGTGATAATAACCCGTTGTGGCCCTCTGTTAAAGTATATTATCCTACTCTATAATAATCGTCGATAAATCTGGTTCCCACAAGTTGTTACTCGATGATAAAAAGTGATTTTGTTATGGAACCCACAAGTTAAACATCTATCTACTCGTGAAGTGTACAGTTATGTCAGCAGAGGATAGTCAAAATTAGCTACCGGTTCGATATATTTCCTGCAATTAGCAGGATTTACTTTTAAATTATAATTAGGGGCATTGGAACTGACTTGTAATGGTCCGTCCGGTTTCAGACTTTGATTTAATATTGAACAGACCCAGTTATCCAGTGTATGTTCTTAACACTCCCATTTGTTCTATAATTAAATGAGATTACAGATGCGAAAGTGTAACAATGTTAACTTTTACTCCATGAAAAAAATTAAGTCCTAGGTCAAAGTTCCCAGCAGATCTGTACCAAACAGAGCAGTTTCATACTTTTGCCAAATACTTCCTGTCACAGAATCTGTATTATCTGCATGGAGGGGCATCACAGTACAACGTCAAGTTAACAATTGACGAAGAAGTTCTACAACGATAAGAAAATGACTCGCTGAGTACTCGAGGGGATATTGGAGAATTTTACGAGATTATATTAATTTAAATCCTAGAATTGCTTTGGTTCAACTTTTTGACAATACTTTCGTAGGAAAGTTCAAATTAGATCATGGAAGGAAACATCACTACACCTATGAAAATATGTAGTGGTGGATTTGATGAACCAAAAAGAAATTGAAATTAAAAAAATGTAGTATATGTTCAACACAGAATGTTGCCCGCTACAAAGAAGATACCTAACGGCATAATCAGGCCTATACAAAACGAATTTTCATGTAATTGGCATCTTATCTCGAATAACATAAAATTTGCCACTCTAAAACGCATTACCATCATACACTGCATCGTAAGTGCGACCTACGCGTGGGTGGCAGGAAAAATATACAACAATACACAGACAAGTCGTTGTTTAACTGTGGAACACTGGAGCCAATAGAACGCTCTAAGCACTTATTGTTGTTATCACAAATAATAAACGCAAGAGTCTTGGCATTCCTCTCTCGATCCGTTCTTTTGTACGGGATCGATCACATAACTTAAGCCTCAAGATCATATTCTCTAACCAGCTGAATACATTGTATTTAATCGGCCTTTCCCATCTCAACTTAAACAGTACGGACTTAATGGAATTTTGAATTAAGAGGCCTATGTTGGAAGTTTAGATAAATTGTGCTATACAATTCTTGCATGTTTACTCTATTATAAAAATATTATTATTGGTTGAATTAGTTTAATACGTTTAAAATAGAATAAAAAATGAATCATCCCTTTCTGTAAGAATCAGAAATATTTCGGATGTACCTATATTTCATGAAATATTATCAATCTGCTGTTACTGATTAACTGAAGTAACACCTCTTTAGTTTCAATAATGCTGATCGAAAATGGTACAGCCTCTATTCATAGTAACTGACTTTTTTCAGACGTTGTTCCAACTGTAGTAGTAACGAAAATATGAAACTGATTATTTTGTAACTATTAATCAACTTTACTCCACCCGAAATTGCTATATTATCATTTGTAAACTTCTGATCTTACAGACGTTTTAAAAAGTCAAATCAAATGAGGATCAAATGGCACCAAGTTTGGACAGTACGGTGGATATTACAGTATATGTGATCGGAACAGACATTGCTGTAATGTAAGGCTGATGTTTCGAGAGACATGTCGTTTTCTTCATCAGAAGAAACTGTTTGAGTTCAGTTTGAAGTCACAAATTTTATTCTGAAGAAGACGGCGATGTATCTTAAAACGTCAAGATGTCCAAACCGACGATGTGGCAGCCAACCCGGAAATTGTTCAGTTACAGATAACTACCCCCAAAAAAAGCGTAAACCAAGCTAAAATAATAATTATTTTCTCCTCAACTTCCGGATCGCATGTTTCAGCTTGTTCACTAGCATGCCACTGCATCGGGTGCTAGTCACAAATTCACTTTTTTTTATCGGAGGAGTAAAACATGGGGTCAGTGACATTTTAAAAGATGGTCAGCGTAACTTTCCCAATGTAGATACGAATCTTCAATTTTTTATTTTTTTTTGGTACTATGAAGAAATGTAAGATGACAAGTGCTTGTACTGTAATAGAGGCTGCTGTCTAGTAAAAGATTCTCCGAATTTGTAGAGAGGGGAGTAGATACAACTCAAAACTATGACATAAAAAAATAAAACGCAAACCATTTGGTAAATGCTGTTACACAAACTTAGGAAAAACTAGACTGTGTGCGTTTGTATAGTCAGCATCCTGAACTTCATGGCGTACCTAAAATGTTCTATACTTAGATTCCCCCTATTTTTTGACATTATAGAATCCCACCATTATTCCTGGAATATTCTCTAGAATTGAAAATCCGTAATTTCTTCTTCTCTTCTAGGCAAATATTCAATTAAAAACTTTTGAAATATAGGAAATTGCCTAGAGCATATGCACTTTTCCATAAAAAATTGTTAGTGAACATGTTCGAAGCAGTTTCTAACATTCCTAGTAGCTTATTGGAGCAAACAAACCTACTATGATGTAAGATGTTTCGATTTGTGGCGACTGCATCTTTTATGGTTGCTAATTCGTATCAAAATCTGGACACACAAAATTATAATGATTTTCCTAATTGTTTACCTTTTGATACTAAAAGTATACTCTTTGTTGATGATACCAATATAACTAGAACCAACTTAAACTTTGAACAGTTAATGACATCAACTTATGACCAACTTGCATCGGTAGAAAACTGGTTTACTAGTAATCAACTCAGTTTGAATACTTCGAAGACCGAAACTATGATTTTTAATCTCCGGAATATGCAAAACTGGGATAATCCAGCACGTGTAAATAAAATAAATAAATAAAATATTCGTACTAATACGACTTCATTATTTAAGTTTTAGTAAATTATATAATACCTGCCTCTGAGTAACTGTTCAGATGTTGTTTTAATCTGACTATTCTTAAGAACAGATTTTCGCACGAATTCTCATCCAATGTAACAACCACCTTATGTTCACAAACTCACTTGTAGTTCGGGCTATCACAGGTCAAACGGTATTTTAAAACACATCTTTTCTTAAGTTACGAGAAAGGTCAGCAAATGGAATTTTCATTTATATCACATTGGCTTAAAGTGTATGGACATTACAAAATTGGCCAGTTTTTAGGTACCAATACAAGTCTTATTAAGATATTCGAGAGAAGGCGCGATCTAGATTTTTTTAGTTTCAAGTGCTCTTATAACAACGTTTCTGTCATTTAATGATTTTCCCTGATTAGAAGCGGCTGAAGAAAAATTGGTGATCATATTTTTATAAAGCGCCGTTTTTTAGATGGTTTCTAGTTCTAAAAAGAGATGAAAATTTTTCAAGCGAAGTTTGTGAAAACAGAAATTAAATTGGGCTCTCGAAAGGGTCTCACGTATGTTTTCCATAATCAACTGGTTGATACAATTATGCAAGGTGTCCCATTTTAAATAAGGCATTGCAATATTTTCTTAGAGAAGCTCTTTCAAGAAAATCTGTTTATATAAAAGTTGTAGAGTTCTGAGGGGGACATTCCATGGTGACCTTGACCTTGACTCAAAAGACAACAAGTCTTATTAAGATATTCATTAATATATAGACATCATCATGTGAATATGATAGATATATTTCTGACACCAGAAATGGATAGATTGGAAAATTTTACGTTCAGATATCTTTCTGTTACGGATCAAAGTGAATATTTTAGATTTTGCAATATTTTTCAGGAAAGCACTTACGACGAACCGTTATGATTAAAAGACTAGATCGCTATGACCCAGACAGTCTGGGCAAGGTCGCTATGAGCCGGCCAGTCAAGACAATCTAGTGACCTTACCAGGTTAAGGCGATCTAGCCTTTACTGGCTGGTCCTTAACGATCTTGCCTTAACTTAATGGGGCTACAAACAGGGTTCTTCTATTTCGTAACTTGATTTGACCTTCGAAGAACCTTCAAGAACTTTTAGGTCATGATCAAGGTCATCACCGTGTAATCCCATCAAACCATAAAACTTTCAACCATAGTCCTTCGTCGTAAGTGATTTCCCGAAACATATCGCAAAAATCTTATTCAGAACATTATTTGACCCTAAAATAACCTGTCACTTTGACCCATAACATCTGCTCGTAAAATTTTGACATTCAAATGACCACTAAGGTTGACCTTTGGGTCAAGGTCACCATCGAATGTCCTCCTCAGAAATTTACAACTTTTGTCAAAAGGTTTTTCTTGAAAGTGCTTCCCTAAGAATATATTGTAATGCGTAATTTAAAATGGGACACCCTGTATGTGTTTTAAATTTTCCATTACATTCACCAAAGTAATATCTACTTAAATTTACATTTGATACCAACATTCCGTTTTTAAAAATTGATAACGCTGCAACTTTAAGAAAAATTAAAAATTTGCAATAAAAAAACAGGACGAAACTTCTCTTTGCGAGCCTAGAAAACATTATCATATCCTAAAAAATGATATGGGTTCCTTGCTTCTTTATATAAATATGACCACCTCAATTTTCACCAGCCGCCGCTGTCCCTGGCATTACAGTTAACAAATTCCGCCGCAAGGAGCTATTTACGCACCTATAAGTGTGTTTCAATTATATTCTAATCCTCTACATAAAAAACTGAACAATACCGAAGACCGCTCCGCAAACATAGGCGCCTTAAGCTCTGCCCACGTACATCGAATAGGTGTTCGTTGCGTTCCAAGGGAGGGCCTGCCCCCGAATTCACATTTCGGGCACGACAGGTTGATGAACCTACAATTATGTTGTTATTGGCTTTTCGGCTGAACATGCAGGGCCGCGAACATTTCTTCCGGGTGGCGAAAATGGAAATGAGACCATCCGATAATGCCCAGCTAATACGGTTGTGTAGATTCGTAGAATTGTAGACTAATCCAGTAATTTCCACCGGAATTCACCGAGTGAATAAGAGTCAATCGCTTTTGTTGAGGAAATAGAATTGATGTGTAATGCGTTAGCGGACCTGTTTATTCGTCTGAGTGAACATAAAATACAGAATAGTACTAAGCGTGCATTTCTGTGGCAACAGAATAAAGTTTCCACAGAAGTTTTAGAAACCATGATCTCTTAAGTCGCAAGTATCAGCACAATATTCTTTGCTATAAGATAGTGATGTGAATCTCTTTTATTACAAAAAAAATAGGTGACGCGTTTCAGAGACATAACAACTAACCGTTTTCTTACAAAATACCCTGTATTCTGTTAGTACTTTTTCTCAGGATCATAGAGATATAATCTTTGATAGACCAATCACTAATATTAAAGGAAACATGGCAACAAGAATGTGCTTAAGTGCAGTGTGTCGGAAAAAGATTACTCAGACCCACAGAAAAAGATAAACGGTATGTTCCGTAGACTAGACTACGTATTATTATGTATTTTGACGTGTTCAATTCGAATCCATTGCCACCCTCCACACCCTCCATTTTTTTAAATTGCGAGAAACCTGTCTTAATTACAGAAAATATGGAAAATCTGCATTTAAAAGCGTTTTTTAGCGATATGAAATGGCGGGCGTTTTTAGAAATTATGGGCCGGATTCGGATTCAGTGCGTCTAAATACATAAAAATTCATATCTAGGTCTAGTTTCTGGAATAAACTTTTTTATGAGTGTTATTGTTATTTGCTAAGCAACGACTAAATCAAATTATTGACTAAATCATTACTGCTATGGTACATTTCTTTGATCGTATCTTCTTTCAACAGACAAATAGATGAGGTCAAAATAATATCAGTTCTCCATATAATTTTTTTTTAAACGGGCCTTCGTTAACAAGTTACGGGCCCACAAAGGTGAAAATTAAAAAGTTATTTTTATTTGCAGTCTCTAAACTATTAATTTCAGCATGATACCAATTTGGTGAACGATAACACATGCATCCAGCTTGTATTTGACGTAAGTGAAACATCATTATGCCCAGAACACCACGAAGGGACTGTGCCTAATGGTTAACAAATCAGAATTTTTGCATAGATGACGATCGCAATCTGCCTCTATCAAGAATTTGATGAAGAATTTGCCAACGATAATACCCTCTCGGTTCAACTCAGTAAAATTAACAGTTTAGGAAACGTTTGTGACTTTATGTCATAGTGTACATCGACCGACGCCTCCACCATTTTTTGTTTTTAATTTTTAATTGGACATGATTGCTATGTTAGAACCATACATATTTTTAAAATAAGAGCCTAGAAAATCTTACTGTGTGCTAATGTAATTTCCATTAACAAAATTTGACAAACACACTTTACAGATAACACAAGATAGAAAAAAAAACAGGAATAACTTAAAGTATTCAACTCCAGATATCAATGTCCATTCAGATTCACTATTAATGCATATGCAGAAATAGTGGGTAATAATTTAATAGTCCATACGTTTTTGAGGAACGTCTGAATGCACATCAATATTTGTAGTTTTTGCAAAATAATTTGCTGCCACTATTAGACCATGTTCCATTAGACACCCAAAGAAACGTTTGGTTCATGCACGATGGGGCTCCTTCCCATTTCAGCATTGACGTACGAAATTATTTATCCATTACGTTTAATAATAAATGGATATGGAGAGAAGACCCAACTTCATGGCTACCACGTTCTCCAGACTTCAACCCGATGGACTTCTTCCTGTGAGGATACCTGAGAAGTTTAGTGTACTCAACCCCAATACAGAGGAGGGATGAATTGCTATAAAGAATTAATTTCCATTGTGATAATATTAAACATACCCCAGAAATGCTTTTTCATGTACAAACAAATAACATTCGTATACTTAGGAAGTGTATGGAGGTGGAAGGTCACATTTTTTTTATAGTTTTCTTTAATTTTTTTGTTTTTTTTTCTATTTTGTGTTATGTGCACATACATAATTGTGTTTATCAAATTTTGTTAGGAAAAATTACATTGGCAGACAGTAGAATTTTCTAGGTTCTTATTTTAAAAAAATATGTACAGTTCTAACATAGTAATTATGTCCAATTAAAAATTAAAAACAAAAAATTGTGAAGGCGCCGCTCGATGAACACTGTGACATAAAATCACATATATTTTCTATACTGTTAATTTTAGAGTAGAACGAAGAGGGTACTATCGTTGGCAATTTCTTCACTACTACTACTATAAATAAAAGTAACTTTTTAATTCACACCTTTTAGGGCCCNAACATCTTAATTCAATTATCATATATCTCTATAAAGATATTATTAAAAATAAAAAACTTAATTGCGCTTGGTGTATAAATTATGTATTACAAATATTTTTCAATTAGTTTAAATGTCAGTTGTTAATAAACAATGAAACTTTGGTATTCGATATAAATAAAAATATTTTTTTAACAAAGTATATACATATTTTTTAATGAACAGAAATATTTAAAAAAAAATATTAACTAAAAAAATATATTTTTTAGTATTTTGTATATTAGAACCCAGAAGCTATGACGTCGTTTAGTCTTTGCCCTATTGAATGGACAAGTGAAGCACAGTACTGTCTGGGGATGTTGACCCATCTGTCCACTCAACATGTTATTGAGGTATGTTTGACCAATCTCGTGCTGTATATGCCCAGTCAATTACAGCAATAACAACGACAACATTTAAGCGTTCTAGCCAGTTCGCAAGGAATGCTTTGACTACTATAGTAAGGAAACTCTGACTAATTAGTAAGGAATACTCTTATTATAGATTAAAGAAGTCTGCTTTAGTTCTTACTGTTGCTACTGGTGCAGTTGTTGTTATTGTGCAACAATTGCTAATAATAAAAATAATAATAATAAATAATAATAATTTTTTAAAAATTGCAAATCAGAAAGTTCAATCAATATTCTTACAAATAAGGCCCATTTGTGCCCTTTGAGACTGTACCATTTTGACGAGTTTTTTTAAGTTTTTATGACCATCAATAAATCTACCAAATTTGAAAAAAAAAAATATTTTGCGATTTATATAATTCCGTTAATATTGCTTTGCTTTTGCAAAAGTATTATAGGAACCTGTACCATCACTTTCATAAGTAAAATTACCACCTAAATTTTATGCCAATAGTTTTCGAACACCATGTATTTAGTTGCATAGTGTTATTTCATAGCTAGTTTGTGTATATCATTAAATCTTTTTGTATATCTTTTAAAGTTATAAAAACACAAAACTATGACTATGATTTTCTCGTTACTTAAACGAATTGCTATTACATTGAATGTGGATAAGGCCATTCACCTTCTTTGTATATGAAGTCGAGGTGTGCGGTCTTTTGCAGTCAGACAAAAACGTCTACAACTCCTTTTCTGTGAGGAAATTGATACAAAACCCCTTAATGGAAGCAAATTTTAACACAACGACAGTGTGTCACGGAACTTCACTTTATATGCAAAAATGGGAAGGTTCCTCACGCAAGTCTGTCCCTTTTTGAAATTTTATATCTAAAATATTCATAATAAAAACACTCAGAAATTAACAGGGTATGTCTCAATTTTTATAGTTGCACTGGTATACAGAATGATGAATAGGAAAATTTACCTTTTTTATAACTTTGATAGTTTAATGATTTGTGTAAAATATTTATTTATACTTAACAGCATAGTAAAATATTAAAAAATAACATTTTGGAGCCTTTCAAAGATAGTTTTAACTAATCAATACCACACAGCGGTTATAAGTTTTTTAATATAACTTAACTTACTTGAAAAACCCTCTGAAACTGCTTAATTGAACAAAATCTAACGTAATTATAAAAAACCGGTAAGTTGTTTCATACATACAAATATATCCATTCAAAGAGGATTATTACTGATGTAACTGAGCATATCTTTATATGCTTTGAACGAATAAGGCATGACCCCAAGCGGTGCGTACTAAAATTAACCGTTATGGCCAATCATACATAAAATTGCCGAAACAAGTAACTTGAAACACATTTACCTCATCCTGGACTCTCATTATATACCGCTATTTTATAAAAACGAGTAATATACGTCGATAAAAATTGTTCTGCAACTTTTCTTAAAAATATTTTTTGCAAGGATCTTGTTTAATCAATCAGTAGCATCAATTTAGCGCTCGAATAATTTTTTATATAACATTTTCACAAAAATTTGTTTATATATTTATCATTACACATGATGATAATCATTATCATGAATTAAAAACGATATGTTAAAAATTAAGTAAAATTACTGAAACTTCCTTTCAAACGTATAGGTAATGATGGAAGCAAGGAGTAATAGTTAACAAAAACAAAATCCGTGTAGAATGATATAAATTATTAACTTAAAATTAGAGAGATATATCATTTATTTCATATTTTCGGAAAATTGCATACACAAAAAAAATTGTAAAATTTGCCTCATGGTCCCGCATTTTCTTACACCCCTGTAGCAAATTGTGATTTGTACGTTATACCGATTATTAAGCATACAAATAGTAACACAACCCCAAAATTTCGTGATTTAATATTAAACCGTTTTGAAGTTATGCAATAAAAACTGTTTCATGAGTTACCCCTTCAAGGGGCCGTATCTCCCTTAGGGGCCGCCACTGACAAAAACTCTACTAAGGTTTTCATCATATTTCGGCATGTTCTAAAGAGTTTCAAATTTTGAGTACTTAGTTCGTTAACACCTTGTATACCGATTAAAGTAAAATGTAAACAAATTTAATCTGTCCACCCAATACCCAATAAGACAATGTTTGAAAAGAAAGAGGAAAAACTACATTAAAATAGTAACTATTAATAATTACGAGAACATAAAAATATTTGAGAACTCAATGACTGTATAATAAATGTTTGAGTACCTTTATCTTGAGAACTAAAGTATGGAATAAATTCAGTAAAAACGAAACAAATTTTTTTTAGGTAAAATCCTCGAACAGGTCGATCTTTAATTTAAATATACATATTTTAGCATAAAAGGCGATTTTCAACCGTCATTTGTTTTCGTGTAATGACGTCATCGACATTTTTTTAAATAGCAACCCCCTATTTTTTTTCTTGATTCTGAAAGATCGTTTCATTGTCGATCCGACAGTATTAAAATGTTGCCATCTTACATAGGAAAGTTTTCGAGTAAATGACGATTGAATGTTAGAAAACCCAAATCAATTAAAATAAAGCAAAAACGTTATCAAATTTAGTTTTTCGAAATGCCTGAAGTTTTTTATGGATCACGTAGGTGTAAATCTTTACAAAGTGTCACTGTCATACCGACTTTCTAAGTATTGTAAGCGATATAAAAATTATTGTTGAATTTAAAGTATTATGGCACATTTAACTGTCACACAAAGAATTGAAATTTTAATTCTTATCGGATGCGGGGATAAGACTAGAACGCAGCAGGAAGTTTGCGATTTATTTAATGAAAAACATCCAGATCGCCGTATCAGCCAATCAACAGTCAGTAAGATAGAATCTAAATTTAGAGAAACTGGCAATGTTGTAGATATTCCAAAACCTGGACGTCCAAGCGTTAGTGAAGATCACAAACAGAACATTTTGATAAGTATGGTAGATAATCCTCATAATACTTCACGATTGGTTGCATTAAACAATGAAATTAGTCAGACCGCAGTGCTACGTATCCTGAGGGAGGAAAAATATCATCCCTACAAAATTCAACTTGTGCAGGAACTCAATGAAGACGATCCCGACTGCCGCTTTCACTTTTGTGAAATTATGATGGATTTATGTCAAGTAAATAGAGATTTACACCGGCAAATACTTTTATCAGACGAGGCCACGTTTTGTCTCTATGGTATAGTGAACCGTCAAACTTGCAGGTACTGGAGTCGGGAAAATCCTCATTGGATGTCAGAGACACATACCCAACACCCACAGAAATTAAATGTGTGGGTTGGAATAGTTGACAACATAATAGTAGTGCCTTTCTTCTTCGAAGGAACCCTTACAGGAGAAAGATATTTACAGTTTTTACAAAATAACCTTGTTCCAGCGCTTGCAGTAATTTTTCCTAACGATAATGACCCTGATATTCCTGATGTCACCATATGGTTTCAGCAAGATGGTGCACCTCCGCACTATGCGTGTCCTGTTCGAGATTTTTTGGACAATTGTTTTCCTAGGAGGTGGATCGGCAGACGAGGACCGATAGAATGGCTCGCGAGATCCCCAGATCTTACACCCCTGGACTATTTCTTATAGGGCTACTTAAAGTCCAAAGTATACGTTAATAGACCACATAATTCAGAAAAACTTCAAAATTGTATTATAGATGAAATACACAGAGTTACCCCAGAAATAATTTATAACGTGCAATAAGAATTTCTACACAGACTTGCGTATTGTCAAGAAGTCGGTGGGTGGCAATTCGAACACTTAATTTAGGTAGAAACCTTAATGAATTGTATTTGCTTGACATAGGAATTGTTATTTTTTTAAAGAATAAAATTTACGTTTTCTAACATTCAATCGTCATTTACTCGAAAACTTTCCTATTTAAGATGGCAACATTTTAATACTGTCGGATCGACAATGAAACGATCTTTCAGAATCAAGAAAAAAATAGGGGGTTGCTATTTTAAAAAAAATGTCGATGACGTCATTACTCGAAAACAAATGACGGTTGAAAATCGCCTTTTATGCTAAAATATGTATTTTTTAAATTTAAAAATAAAAATATTAAAAAAAAATTATTTGTTTCGTTTCTACTGAATTTATTCCATACTTTAGGCGCGTACTGTAGTTTCAATTTTTATATAAGAAAAGTCCTAATATATTTAAAAAAACACCGCTTTTTAAGACTAAAATTGAATTTAGTGATATCGGGATATCGCTTTGCAGGTAATTATTTCAAGATAAAATATGAAAACGCTCCATGAAAAGTGAAACAGAGTATCTAAAAAATCGTGGCTACACTCACCTCTTATAGTGCTGGGCATCGTAACATATCCTGGTCCAAAGTAAGTAGAATATTAGAATGTCTGTCATACAGTCACACTATATTTGAAAAAAGTACTTAAATTACATAAAACGTACTCGGCCACACTGATATAGGTATACGGACGGACATACGAATAATTAAATAAATACTGGTTAATTACAGGTACTTAATTTACTTTAAATATATAAACTTTAACACCGAACTAAATAGATGATTAACATATGCGGAGACAATGTTAGTGCACTGCTAGGCACATTTCTTCTTGAAAGTTGCGAATATTTCCCAATGCATGTTTGTGTCCTTTGGAGCCTTCACCATCCGTACTTCATGGCGGAATGTTTCTGAAACAAATAGTGTACATCAGTAACTGTAGGTATAATCCTGCTAAATGTGTATAGTTGTGGAATATAAAATAACGCATTCGAAATACGTGAAGTATGCTACTAGTAACATATCTGAAATTTTTAAACAATCAGTTCTTGTCCAACTTATCCAATACAGGGTGTCCGGTAAGTACCTCCTAATCTCTCGGGAGTGTATAGGGGAGGTCAAAATAAAACTAGTCCTTCCTATAATTTTTTTTCCTAATGTGCCCCCTAACGGAGTTATGGGGGTCAAAAGGGGTACCTAGAAATTAACGTTTAGGGTTATAACTTTGAAACCACCCTGTATATTTTAATAAAATTTTCGTACGTTGTATTACACATGGAGCTCTACGATTTGATGCTAAAATCAACTTTTTGCTATTATCAGGTGTCCAGAAACGGACTGGCCCTATCACAATTTTTCTCAAAATTTTGACAGAAGTAATTTTATCAAACTGAAAATATTATTATTAGATACTCTGAAGGTTTTTCTTTAAAAATGGTACTCTTTATTTATTTCGAAAAAATGAACGGTTTGCGAGATAAATCGGTTTTGAAAAAAATTGGTAACAAATACAACAACAATTAAAATTTATTTTTTTACAATAAAATCATTCCCGCTAGTGCCAGCCTACAGATTCACCATAAACATTTACTGGTGGTGAATTAAGGGAATGAATAATGCCGTTTCTTGTAAAATCAACATCTATGACCAAAATACATCTACAAATTATTATTGCTCTTGTCTCCATGGAGTTCTTTTCTATTGTTTTCGTTGTTAGACCCTGTTGATTTTAAAGTACTTGTCAAAGGCGCGTGACAGAATAAAAATTCAATTTTATTGTGGTATTCGTTTTAAGCCGTTAGAAATAACATTTAAAAATGGAAGAATATTCCTGTGCAGAATATGCTGATATGCACCTAATTTATGGGGAAGCATTATGCAACTCCGTGGAGGCAAGAAGACTTTATGAGGAAAGGTTTCCGGGTCGACATTTGCCGAGTCCAAAAACTTTTGAAAGAGTTGATCGTAGTTTAAGAGAAACAGGTAAAAAAAAATAGTGAAAAACGTTAGTGAAACTAATTTCTTCCGAATCCTTTATTTAGGAAGCTTTTTGCCACGCCGTGGTGGAGCAGGAGCCCCGAGGAGAGTACGAGACCCTCATGTAGAGGAACAAATATTGGAAGACGTTGCTAATAATCCTTCAAATAGCATAAGGAAGCTTGCGGCGCAAAACAATGTTACAAAATGGGCTGTACATGAAACTCTGAAAGAACAATTGCTTTACCCGTACCACATCCAAAAAGTACATGCTATGTCTCCAGATGATTATCCAAAAAGACTTCAATACGCCAATTGGTTTTTACAGCATCATATTCGGAATCATAATTTTGGTACATCTATTTTGTTCACCGATGAAGCAGGTTTTACAAGAGACGGCATAATTAATTCGCATAATCTACATGTCTGGGATGAAGAAAACCCTCACGCTTTAGTTCAAACTCGCTACCAACAAAGGTTTATGGTGAATGTGTGGGCTGGCATTATCGGGAATCATTTGATTGGTCCATTTATTCTGGAGCAAAGACTTAATGGTGCTCTTTATTTGCAATTTTTAGAGGAAAATCTAAATATTTTGTTAGAAGAAGTGCCCCTTCAAATAAGAACTGAAATGTGGTACATGCATGACGGTGCACCACCCCACTTTGATCGTTTAGTACGTCAACATCTGACGAATGTTTTTGGTGATCGATGGATAGGTCGAGGCGGACCTGTATTATGGCCACCTAGGTCGCCCGACCTAAACCCATTAGACTTTTTTCTGTGGGGTCATTTAAAAAATAACGTTTATTCAACACCCGTAAATAGTAGAGAGGAACTTCTGCTGAGGCTAACACAGAACTGTGACCATCTCCGCAATAATCACGGAATATTATTTCAAGTGCACCGGGAAAACATTCGTAGGATTAGAAAGTGCATTGAAGTACGGGGTGCTCATTTTGAACATCTACCGAAGTAACATTTAGGTACCTTTGTTCATTGTTGAATGTTCTTTGTTGCATGTCTTGTAAGTAAGTTATTTTTCAAATGTTATTTTTAATTGGTCACTACTTGCTCATAAAGTATAGCCAACCCGTTCAAAGATTTCTGGACTTGATAAAGTTAAAGAAATTAAATGCATGAAATAATATGTAAAAAAAATAAATTTTAATTGTTGTATTTGTTACCAATTTTTTTCAAAACCGATTTATCTCGCAAACCGTTCATTTTTTCGAAATAAATAAAGAGTACCATTTTTAAAGAAAAACCTTCAGAGTATCTAATAATAATATTTTCAGTTTGATAAAATTACTTCTGTCAAAATTTTGAGAAAAATTGTGATAGGGCCAGTCCGTTTCTGGACACCTGATAATAGCAAAAAGTTGATTTTAGCATCAAATCGTAGAGCTCCATGTGTAATACAACGTACGAAAATTTTATTAAAATATACAGGGTGGTTTCAAAGTTATAACCCTAAACGTTAATTTCTAGGTACCCCTTTGACCCCCCATAACTCCGTTAGGGGACACATTAGGAAAAAAAATTATAGGAAGGACTAGTTTTATTTTGACCTCCCCTATACACTCCCGAGAGATTAGGAGGTACTTAGCGGACACCCTGTATAATTAAAAGAAAGTGACCAGTAACTATAATTATAAATTATATTGGTCATCAAATTTCAACTCTTTCTCTGTAACACGAACGAAGTAAATGTAATTTAATTTTTATAAAAATCGTTTATATACAGGGTGTTTTTAAATACCATGTACATAAGGGAGGGGGTAATTCTTTGGCTTATTTCATCACTAAAACTTCATATATAGGTCCTCAAACGCTTCATTACCGATATATTGGGTGTTCAAATTTAAAGATTTTTTAAATTTTTTCTTTATAACTAATACAGTTTTTGAGATATTTAGCTCAAATTTGAAATATAGGTTACGCTGTAGGGCTTACATCATTGGGCATGCATGTCGTGATATTCTACAGAGTGATATTTTTTCGGGGGTCATGCCCCTTTTCTTCCCCTGAACTTTTGTGCGGTGCGCCGCTCGTAGATTCTAAAATCAAAATTGAATTTTATGTTTTGTTGTGAAACTTTTTGATCCCATGATTTTTTTCGTATCTGCGACCGTTATCGAGAAATAAAATTAAAAACAATTTTGTGTACCACCACGATCAGCTAACTTATATCCCTGTAAGTTTTTTTATTTGGGAAAGTCTTAAGACTGCGAGTATTGATAGTGAGGAATAACTCTGAAACAGGATTAAAGATGATATTCACAACTTGCGAATGCAAGAATACTGAGAAGAATGCATTTAATATTTGGTAGTGGTCATATTGGACAGTTTTATGAGAGAATTGTCTAAGTTATTTAATTTTTGCTATCAAATAAATTATTTTTAAAATGACGTAACTATTTCCAATTTGAATCGAAAATGTATAACTATTAAACTATTATAAATACAAAAATTTTACAAGGAAAATTTTTTAACAAACGTTTTATCTTTAGTTAAAACATAGACGCTGTAGCGTGACCCCTGACAAAACTACGAGCAGATCTTTTAGTAGAATTACTTCGGTTACTATGTCATAAGGTGACATGAAAGTATTGATAGTTAATTGTCTTAAAATCTTAAGAGAATAACAAAAATTAAACTTGAATAAAAATGACTATCTTCACACCTCTGACGACTAACCATATATTTTAGGAATATTAATTTTAGTTCAATTTTATTCAAAATTTCAATTCATTGTTAAATTTAAGTCTGGTATTCCAATTTAAAAAAAAACAGGATTATTGTTTGTTATATTATTTTTAATATTTTTGATATCATCTGAAGATTTGGGAAGCTTATTGGACTATTCATCTTTAACAGGAAAAGTTAAAGTTCATAGTTTATTTTAAAAAGTTATTCAAACCTGTTTACATATTCATAGTATATACATACATAATTCCAGCAATGAAATCGGTTATAAGCTATAAAAAGCAGACGTTTCAAATTTTTCACTTTTTATAGCGCATTTCTGCCATATTTGGTCAAAGTGCATTGACTCATAGGAGTAGATGACATCTGCATAACTGTTATACTAACAAATTCAAGACAAGGCATGTATTACTCATAAAAAAATTATATATTTTTAATTCTGAAACTTAAGATGCAATACTGTTCAAATAAAGTAACGAGGTTATCAGCATCACAGACATAAAATATTTGTATTAATTCCATATTTTTTCTAATGAGTTATAATCCCGAATTATTAAACTTGCTTTCCAATTTTTGTACACGTTGATTAAACCATTTATTTGTTGCTTAAATCATCAAAATAAAATAGTGTGGACATGAGGACATGTACAAATAATTTCAGTATTTCCTGTCGCGAAGTGCAAAAAACTCAACGTTTTGAACAAACACGTCATATTTGTTGTGGGAACTAAGTTCGTCATTTACCTCCCGCTTTGGAAAATTATATACCTAAGATCACAGCTTAATACATTAATCAAATCAACCAAGCAACCGTGAAACGAATGGTATTGAGTACCTAGGCCTTGAAATACCTACGGCATGTCTGAAAATGTGAGAAAATAAGATTAATATAGCAGTCTAATTTGTAAATTGAGGTAGGAATATAGTTATATAATTTTGATCGAAAACTCAGTTCATTGGCTTCTTTGATATTGAACCAATTGTTTAAAATTTTATGACAGTACACGTGTAAACTTCTTTGTAATTTCAAATATTCAGAATGAAGTTAGAGGACATTGAAATAAGGGCAGTAAGCTCAAAACTGTATAAATATATCTAATTATTATCTACGATACATAATTTCATGATTTTAATATAATTTGTTCTAGAAGAGTGTGTTTATACATCCTTTACACAAATAACGTTTTATTATGTCATTAATATAATAATAACCAACAAGCTTCGACTGTGTGTTGCATATACATTATGATAAGGATAAAAATGATATGTAAAAGATTAGAACATTTGAAGAAGTATCTATGTGTAGTGACAGTGCCTACAGTGTTCATAAGTTATCAACTTTGGTTTGTAATTTTTATAGGTATTTAACAAATTAAAAGTAAAAAGCGAGGGCTGGTGAAACTGTTCAATTATATGTAGATTGTAGATTTCTTGTTTTTTACTTGAATCTTATTAAATGTAAAGGGAAAATTTAAAGACAGTTATTAATTGTATTTAATTGTGACAAAAAAATCATTTATTAGTGTTTAAAAAGCAACTTATTTGTAGTAAAAATATATTTACTGGTATTGCCTGACATAAAAAGCGTCATCTTATGATAACGAACAACCCAACTACCGCTATAAAAAACTTGTGATAGACTAAAAATTGCACTGTAGTCACCGTAATAAGATGGCCTTGCAGCAATAAATAAAAAGTAGCAAAAAACATTTTCACCTCTAGTAAGCTCCTTTAGCAATATATATTTTTTAATATAAACGCATTGTAACCTTTCTGGAGCATATTCAAAATCAGATATTTTCTTATGGTTAATAAATTTCTACTTATTGTTAAATGATATTTCCCTCAGTGTACAAAATTATGTAGAGATAAATACTGCAAAAATTAGCAATTCAGTCAAGAGCAAAGTTCCGTTACTAAAAAAGTTACTTAGAGTTAAGACAAATGCTTCAACACAAAAACTTGTAACTAGTTGTAACTTTTTCGTTTTTCTGGGTGTATTCATTAGCAACAAGCAGAATCGCTTTCAGCCCCATGATTTTCCGTTATTATCATTATTCGCCGTTTATGTCTTTTGTAATGCCAGTTCTTTGTTTGCAAAAATACCTATAAAATTGCTTTTGTCTCTGTTTTTGTAACGTGAACATATTCTGTCCGTATCATATAAAGCCAAGCCATGATAAAATTTAAGCACATTAATAAACAAGGGTTTTATCAAATCATACACGGGCCAACTTTTTTCCTGTTGAAACGACAAAGGGTTATAAAAAAAACTAGATTATACTTGCTGATGGACTGAAATCTGTTAAAATTTCGTCAGTCCTTCTGATGTCAGCCACTTAAAAGTGCATTATTCAATGAGTAGTTATTCTTTCGAATAATTTGAGTCGCGAGTCTATCTACTACATCTTTTCGATGACAAACGATCCTAAATAATGGTTTAGATTAGTCAAAGTTAGCATTGACGCGTAAACACTTAAAAATTGAAAGGACGATGTTTTAAATTACGTTATTCGTATATGTGTCCGGCGGTATGAAATTTTTTATTACTCAAAGTCCTTGCACACAGCTGTGGTATGACTTGTAGTTAAATACGGCTCTCTAACCTGGTCGTTGCAGACAAATCAAAGATACTCCCAAGATGTCACATTACGGATGCTATGAAAACCGCGCACACAAGTAGGTTGGAACAACAACCCACAATAACAAGTCCTTAGCTTGAGATCGACAGTGATTATATGTTTCCAAAGTTAAACTTTAGGAAACTCTACAATACTCAGTTAAACCGAACCATACCAATTCAGTAGAAATATCTTGTCAACCTAGAACTAACAATGGTACTGGAGCAGGAATACATGATGCGGGCCTTGGACTAAAAAAAATGTGTCCCTAACAGCTGTACGCCGTTCTTTAGCTTCTTCTGCTGGAGAATATCTAGGGATATACCAGTAAAGCCAAAAATGTCCTTACCATTTCAAATAACCAAGCAACAATAATGTCTCTGCCAAGACACAGGCCCTTAAACTGATGTGAAATTGTTTTCAAGGTTTCTTATTCTGACTATCCACAATGTACTCCAGTAGAATACAAAAGGCAATGAAAAATCTAGAAAGCTATTTGCAGAGCTTCTGGAGATCCTAAACCTGCTTTGGATTACCAAAAATGTCCAATAACAATCGCTAAACTGACTAACGACATACTGTAATTAAGCAGAATTCTGACATGTTATGGGACTGCTAAGTGATAATTGTGATTTGATACTAACCCATAGGAGTTAAAAGCAACAAACCTCTTCATTCAGAGCATGTAGACATGTATCTTAATAGGATACGGTGTTTAAGGCAAAGAGTCAATATTTCCGGAATAATTGGACGCCAGAAAAAACTATTTTTTCCAAAAAATTTAGAAAAGAAAGGGAAAATTATACTTTCGTCAAAAATATAGGTTATAAAGATTCTAGCTCACAATGGTTGCCAATATAAATAATACATTATTATACCTATAAAAAATAACCCATAGAGGCTATTGAAGAAAAAAACTCAGCAGACTGTTTCTGCTCTTAGAAGAAGCTGATTCCGAGGAAGAATCTAGAGAAGAATGTGAATATGCCCAGAATAATCAAAAGCACGTTGTTCTGGAATCAAAAGCACCATATAAGGAATCCAAAGGTTTTCCTCTTTATGAAGTTTCAAAATAATTTTTCCTCGGAGTTGGCCTTTTTAGTTTGTTTAGTTTATGTGAAATTTGGTTAAATAACAGAATTTAAAAAAAATTTTTTGCTTTTAGTTATTTACTCATATCATAAATAATTAAGATTTTGTATCTTTCTGATGTTTCAAATTAAAAATATTGCTGATACCTTTTGTTAGATTGAGCTCTACTGTTCTGTGATTTGATGGCTTTTCGATCCCGAATATATAAAATTTAATTAAAATGTTATTTTCACTTATTTCAGCTAAATATAACTGGGAAAATATTTTAATTATCTTTCCAACAGTTTTTCTTTCCAGATTTCCATTTTCCCAATTTTTCTAATATTTTGCGTCTTTCCAATTTTTCTATTTTTTCTGAATTGGTACGATTTTCGAAAAAATATTGTATTTATCGAAATTCCACAAGTGCCAGACAAGAGATCAATATGTTTCATAAACTAAAATAATACAGGGCAATTCACACGGTCGATAGCCGCACGGTTTAAGGCGTCAGTACTTAAATCGATGTGTCGATCTGTCCGGGTTTCGAATCCCGCGGCCGGTAGACCGTAGATTAGCTATGCTTGTACGGAGGATTGTCACCCTCTGTGCAGGTATGGTAGGGTGGAAGAATGTTGGCTTGGGTCATTGTGAGAGATTGTCACCGGTTGGCATTTGACCACCCCCCAATTAATGAATTAATGAGGTTTTCCAGGTTTCCCTCATTCCTGCACTAAATGGTGGTTAGGGCCTACCAACATAAGTCGTTCCTGGGCGCAAATGCGGCCTGCGTAATAATAATATGCCGCCACCTCTCCCGCACAAGTCTCCGACTTCTGGGCTAACTCTCGTAGTTAGAATGAGGAGTAGAGATATTATTATATATTATTATTAATTATAAAAACATTGGTGGTTAAATAATAATAATAATAATAATATAGTCACCTCTTAAAAAACCTATCTATTACGCAATATCAGATTTGATTAATAATACTATAAATAAAATTCTAAAGAATTTTTAGTATATGGAAACAATATGTTTGAAATTATGTCCTTACTTACTATCACCAAAATTTTAGTAGGCAATTTAGAACCACCCTATGTACGTATGAAGTTAAAAAAACTTTCAATACCTATAATTTATCGAAACCTTCAAAATATAGATAACATGATTTTCACAGTTGCATTAAAAAAAACATTTTGGTCCATAAGGTGAGCAAAATGAAGTGTTATAGAAGACAAAATCATCATCATCAAAATTTTTGGAAGCAATAGAAAATATAATTTTTCCAAATCCTAAGTAATAAAAAACAGACATCCATTCCAATTCAACGAAATTCCTAGGAACTACTTCCATTTGTGGTAGCTTTGTATGCATACCACATAAAATATGACAAATCTCCAGAAATCCAAAACAAAAATATTAAAAATTACGATTGCCATGTGGCTGTATTACATACTTCATCAATCATAGATGTATATAAAATTGCAAACTCCAATACCGCATATAGCACACAAAGAATCTTAACTAATAAAGTCGTTGAACTCTGAGATTTTTTCTGGTAACTGCTTCCTCGAAGAAGACAGTTAATAAAAATGATATTTTAAGACTTCGTGAATCCGATGTGGAATTAGACACATTTTACTTTTGTCCTCAAAGATGTTCTGCTCAGTTGCTCTGTATGCTACTGTTGTTCGACATAAGAAATAGTCTTCCCACCCCGAGAATCACTTGACCAAAACCAACAGTGGTACTCGGAACAAATTTTTAATTTTTTTTAAAGTTTATAAATACACAAACCAAATGATTCCTGCACGCCACACAATATTTACAGAAAAAAGAAAAGGAGATAGTAAAGTTTAAAGTAACAGTAACAGCAGAAAAGGATATTGATTTCGAGAAATTGATTATTATTCTCTTCATTTTAATAGACATATTGATTTGCCATCATTGTGATCATATTTAACGAATACTTTTTTGCTCATTTCATTTATTTAATTAATTTCAAGAGGAGTTTAATTCAATTATGTTAAATTTGATCAAAAATAGAATTATTAATAATCGCAGCAAAGCAAAACTATGTTACAAATTTAGTTACAATTTTGGGTTAGTACAATTATTGTTAAAGATTAATCCAATGCAATATAATTTTGCAGTAGTATAGTTACGCATAATTGGAATAATTCAGATTATCAGCCTTTTGGAAATTAATTTGATTTGCAGTTTTCAAGCAGAATATGAAAATATTAAATTTAGATATTAAATTTTTGGTATCATTAAATTTACAATGAAATCATTACAATTATGTCATTTTGATAACTGATAGCGACACATGACTTTTCTTAAATTTTCTCTAACGCAACTTTACTTGAAAAAATTGCTTGGGCTGCACTACATACACGAATTTTAAGGTAAATATTGAGATATTTTCTAAATATTTATTTGTTACTATGTTCCTTTTTTCTTTATTTATACCTTACGAGATGCAATAAACATTATGTTGTAGAGACCTTTCGACCTGTACAGATTAAAGTAGTAAGGCAAAGGTTATTATATCAAAAAATGAGTATTTGAGAAATCAAAAATTTGGAATCACATTTGGGAAGACGGTTATAATTCAATGGGGTTCGACCAAAATTTAACAGAAGGAAAATAATATAAAAAAATCACTTAAATTTCACTCAATTTTACTCAATAATGTATCAATTTCTGTCCAGACCCGATTAAGTGAAATTTTCACTCTATTAGTATGATTACAACTGAGTGAAACTATTGCATTAGAAATGAGTGAGTTTTACTTAAATCCGAGTTAGTGCTAACTATCAATTGAGCGACTTTTGACTCTATTCTGAGTATATAAAACATATAAAACCAATTGACTTTTTCTCTAATATGATTTAAATTATGATATTGCAAAAATAATGTCTCAAGTCTATATTTTTTTTTTGATAGTATATATTAACCCTTGAAGTTAAGAGATGAAAATCTTTATTTGAAATTAGTACAATTTACTTAATAAATGCTTCTATATTATTAACGTTTGGAGTAGTTTTGCACCATTTTATATTTTCTTGAAATTTGTATTTAAATATCATTGTCATAAACTACTAAACAGTCATGATGGTTTCAACACAGATTTGTTTTAGAGACAATAATTTAGGTCTCGATTGGTTCACTGATTGGATAAATAGATTGCCATAACCTACATTGTACGTTACAAATACGTAATTATAGATAACAATTCAACTATGCGTTTATTTAACCAAATATTAATCAGGACTTAATATATTTTCTTTAATTATTGCAATTAAATCACTGCATTTAAATACAATTTTCACTAGAATAACCAGATAAACCGATACTTGTCCAACTCCAAAGCACACCATACGCCATACTGCCATCCACCACGGCACGGTCACGAGATAACCTAATGGGACGATGGGAACAGACAAAGGTGCATCTGGATATGAAAAAATCACTCAATAATGAGGACATTTACCCTGATTTAGGTACAAGTGCACCGAATACGAGTTTACGTGAAGAATTTATTTAAGGAGTAGGTACCTATATTTGAGTGAAAGTACCTACTCAGTTTTACCATAGTTTAAACATAATCACAAATGAGTAAAATGATGAAAATGGCCAATATTGAGTGAAAATGTACTCAATAATTTCACTCACCACCTCACAACTTTTATTGCTTTCACTCACACCGGTTTTTTTACTGTGTACCTATATTCAAACGACAACGTCTTCTGCAATATAACCATATAAAATTAGTTTTGTATTCTGCATTCAGAAGCCTATATCTCAATAGACGATGATTTTGAATAGAAGTAGATCAGTTTAGTTCTTAAAAACATTTAATGCTGTGAATTTAGCAGAAGGCTGGTTGCATTAGAATACCCCCAAATTCTCAGCTGTAGTAGCTGATGACTGTAGTAAGAAAATTAAATAAATGTTCCTCTTACTTTTTTTTACAGTAAATAAAATGAGGTTCCATAAAATATCATGGATTTTTCAAAATCTCTATCAGCAAGAAAATCTGGAAAAAGTCTAAGGTATTCCTATAGCGCCCTGTATGTTTTTGGTAAGAAATTCATTTCGAATTTAATTGAAACATCTTTAAAGGCGATGGGGGATACGAAACTTTTTGAAGGCCCATCATTTCTTAAGGTTTAAATCAAGCAATTTCCAACGAACATATGTAGATTAGATTAAGTATGTGCATATTTAGTATAACTTCCTTATGCCCGTTTGCACCGTTTAGAAGTTCAACTGAACTTGGTTTACTTTTAAAACTAGGTTTTAATAATCAGCTTTTGCACCACTTACTGCCAATTGCAGATTAAATTAAACTGTGCTTTAGGAATACTGTTTAGGGATTTTATTATGCTGCTAACTTATGTCCAGTTATGTTAGGAAAAAAATATGTCAAAGTCACATTCTCAAACCAAAATTTTAATATGAGTAGCATCAATGGCACCTAACACCCTAGGAACTGATGCAATTTTATAGAACTCATGTTGCACACTAACTATTTCTTTTAGGTTTGGCATTTTTATATATCTCTAATAAAGCCGAGCTATTGCAATTGATACTCCTACAATTATTCTGGACACTGTTGATATGTCCATCCCTGAAAAGTCTGCAATGGCAGACAAATGACCAGCACAAGCATAGAACCAATTGTTGGATAGGAGATACACTATTATTCCCAGAAATACAAAATCATATTAAGAATAAAAGCTTTTTATAACTCCAACATTCCGATTGCCAGTTGCATCGTGTTCATGCCGACGTGTTCGTAAAACTTACATGTCACTTGGATATTCCAACTGCTCTTCAATTAAAGTTTGCAGATGTAATGTGGTCTCTTTTGTCAACCTAAATCTGCGGAAAAAAGTCATATTGTCTAGATCAAGGGTCGGCAAGTAATTTTAGGTGGGGTCCGGATACTTTTGAAAATTTTTAACGAGGTCCAGAAAAAAAATTCACATTTCTTATTTTTTATTTTAATTTGGACTCAAGTTTAATCTGCTTACTAACCATTAAGAACTCAAAACACACAATTGTAAAATGCTAGAAAAAATGATAAGATTGGCACTTAAACGTAAAAAACATTTTTTAAATAATTTATTTGAGCAATTTATACTTTAAAAAATTTTTTAGCGGTCCAGTATTTTACCTTCCGCGGTCCGGACCTGGACCGCGGTCCGCCAGTTGCCGACCCTTGGTCTAGATTATGAAATAGATCATTTCTAATATATATTTGTCTGGGAAATCCAAAGTCTATAATTTCGTGAATATCAAAATCATCCAATACATCTATCAATGATGTCCTAACACCACTCACTCATCCACAGTCCACAGGAAAAAGAAGAAATGCCTATTTAAAAAAATTATAACTAGCTGCTAAGTACTGTCAATAGTGTCAATTTTCTCATTAATCCAAGTTAAAGCGGTCAAATTTGAGGGTTTAAATTAATCCTAGATTAATACATAGATTTGAAACGGTGCAAACAAAATGTTATATTTTAATCCAAGTTCAGACTTAATCCTGGATTAAACACTACGGTGCAAACGGGCATTAAAGTTCTAAATCCGAATCCTAATACATTTTTTTAAATAGTATAAATTGTTATACTTGAAATTCTGCTTGAGCTACAATTTATATTTTTTCAATTAATTATTGTCTTATAATTGTGCAACGTGTATTGTTTGTGCAAAGTGTAAAATTGTTCTTCTGCCGAAATTTATTAAGAAAAAATATGTGAATGAAAAGTAAATGAATAAAATGATTAAAGTAAATGATAAATTTTGAGGGAGTGATATTTTGAAATATTCTGAGCTTATTTCTTATTTAAAGAAAAATATATTTAGTACGATCAATAGTTTTGTTTCTGTATGTAATAGTCTATTTACCTACAAACTGGTACATCCAATAGACTCAACTCAACTTTCATTTCAATTTACATACCGAATTTACATTCAAACCGAATTCTTAAATATGGCTACATTTTTCTCCATTCATATCTCCATACGCTTTCCCTTGTACCTATTATCCAAATTAACTCGAAGCCCTAATGCTCTTCCTCCACTAAACACAGGCAACTCTGCGGGTCTTTATCCCTGTGCTTAGCATTCCGAAACAACTAATTTAATGGAGGATCCGAATCGCAGATTAAGAGCCACATAGCCTGGCATTCAGCATTTCCATTTTTCAACCGAAGGTTCATCCACCCCGGTAGGGAAAGCAAAACAAACGCCAGCGATTTCAGGACCTCCTCCTTGGATAAAGTTCAGATAGGAGGCGTTGAACTTGAGTGTAGGCAGACGAGGGGCTACGCGTAATTTTATTCAATTTTTCATAAAGAAGTAGCTGCAGAAAAAATATATGGTTTTTAAATCTTGTTTAACTTTGAAAACATCTACTTACAAATTTTCCGGTCATACAGTATGTACCAAAGTTTGATATTTACTTGCAGTTTTTTCTATCGCTTATAAATTTCATATTGAAAACAACATTGATTTGACATTTAATCTCTTTTTAAATGTAAAGTTCAACGTTCTTTCCAATATCAAAATTTGGAAGAGGCATAAATAATTACAGAATATTTATCTTGCCATGAAAAAGGATACAAAATACCAAGTTCTGCCTTCAACATCATAATATTTATTAAAAATTGTAAAACGTATTCGCAGATTTGCTGCAAAAATATTTGTAATTTAAGCATTATTCTATTCATCTCACTTTACCACAAAACGATAATGTTTTTCACTTTTGGAATGGTTGCCATGTGAAGTAATTAATTACTCTTGAATCGAGCTTCCCATGAAAATGTAATCTCATAATCATCATCATGATAGCCAAGGTATCACGAAATTTCGATTGTTTTCACACGTATTACTTTGAAATCATCAAAAATTCGGTACACTGTAAAAAAAATTTCACTTAAATATCACTCAATTTTACTCAATAATGTATCAATTTCTGTCCACACTCGATTGAGTGAAATTTTCACTCAATTAGTATGAGTACAACTATTGCATCAGAAATGAACTAACTATCAATTGAGCGACTTTTGACTCTATTCTGAGTATATAAAACCAATTTAAACTTTTTCTCTAATATGATTAAAATTTTATTTATTGAGTAATTTTTTTACTCAGACTTAGTTTCTAATTAACTAAATGTTGAGTGCAAAAATAAATCACTCATAAATGATTAATTAGGATATACAGTGTTGAAATTAATTCACTTCGCGGGGGCCTCCTCCTGTCCTAAGCGAGACCCACCAGCTGAGACCCGCCGCCGCCGACTAAGGCCTGTTCTCCTGGCGAATATGTACGTGGTGCCATCTTCACGGCGCCATTTAAATTACTGGAAATTAATATACATTTAAACTCACTCAGTGATGAGGACATTTACTCTGATTTAGGTACAAGTGCACCAAATACGAGTTTACGTGAAGAATTTATTTAAGGAGTACCTATATTTGAGTGAAAGTACTCACAAATGAGTAAAATGATTAAAATGCCCAATATTGAGTGAAAATGTATTCAATAATTTCACTCAATTAATTCACTCTGAACCCAGCATTGCTTTCACTCACACCGATTTATTTACAGTGTAGTTTCTATTTTATATTCTATTTGCATTATACAGGGTGTTTGGAAAAGTTGGTACAAAATTTAAGGGGGTGAAAACAGGCATCTTTTATAGTGACAATTTCATCGTAATGATACTAATGACCGTCACTTTCGCGTGCTATGATTTAAATTCTTATATTTCTTTATTTTCTCAGTTGTGATTTTTGTTCTCGACTTTGCATTTCATTCGATTTTTTTACAGCCATGAATCCATGCTTTTACTAACCGTGAATATACCGATATGCATTTTATTTATGGTTTCTGTAATGGAAGTAATCTGGCGGCTCAAAAATAGTATCGGCATACTCACGGTTAGTAAAAGCATGATGGTTCATGGTTGTAAAAAAATCGAATGAAATGCGAAGTTGAGCACAAAGATCACAACTAAGAAAATAAAGAAACATAAGAATTTAAATCATAGCACACGAAAGTGACAATCATTAGTATCATTACTTTGAAAGATACCTACTATATGAAAATGTTAAAAAAGTTACTGTTCTGAGCCATACATTATTTAAACAATAATTATTTCTGACTAAACTACACAGAATTTGAAGAAAAAAGTAAATACATTTTTTCTTCAAAATAGTCCAATTCATTAAAAAATAATATTATTTGCTTGATAATTCAAAAGAATAAAAAAAATCGAAAAATTTCTAAGAGTAGTTGCAAAACTATCCTTATTTATAACCGATTTTGATTAAACTTATGGTAGTTAAAGACCCGTATAGTAAAATTATAACCTACTATTTTCATTCCGTTCATCTTAATCAGAAAGAAAGTTATTTTAAAAAATATCCAAATGATAAGACCCCTTTGGAGGGCCATATCTCCGTAACGGTGCTCCGGAGGACTTATGTTTATAGGAACTTTTTTACTATTTTTGGCTCTACTTTCACCCCCTTAAATTTTGTACCAACTTTTTCAAACACCCTGTACATATATATATTTTTTCCAGCTACAGTAGTAACCAACATAATTCGGTATCATTATTTTCTTGACCATCAGAATAATGAAACGAAATTTGAATTTTCAAGTTTTTGGACTGCAATCCATTTTAGAGAATAGTTAAATATTTGGGAAATTCCAATATGAATGATCTTTGAATTAAATTTGATTGTTTAAAATATAGCATATCTTATGATGTTCAACTGGTTCTGTACTAGAAATTATAATTTATAAACCAAGGATTTTGATTGTAAAAACGATTAGAACAACTTAAATGATAACATGTGTCGAAGAGAATTTTCATCAAATCTGTTTTTTTTTTTTTTTTCTTTTAAATGGTCTATCACAACAAACTTCATTTTAACTACCATCATACCTTCAGTGATTCGTTTTTAGGGCATTCTAGGTTTATATTCAAAATAAAATTGAAATATTTTTTTACAGGAACAGAAATTGTGCGTTTTTTTAATGTTGAAGAATGCCGCACATCGATTGTTAGTTTTTCGTGTCGCATCGTGGGATGTGGAATATTTTCATAGATAAAATAATATGCTGAACATAAATTTGAACTATATTCGTTTCTTTTTTCGAAACGTTTCGAAATTGGACGGATGCACCTTTATAAAATTAAATTTATAAAAAATATTAGTATACTCTTTACAAATAATTCAAATATAAGTGGTAGTGTCAACCATGTCACCTATCAGAAACATTCAGACTTTAATAATTATCTTAGGGGCTCTTTGGATTCAGCGATTTTTTAAATTCAGCTCATTTATCTGATTACGATGAGGTGTCATCATATAATATAGTTTACCCTTGTATTTTCTCAGAAATACCAAATGAAAGTTTGATTGATAAGATAAGTCAAACAGGAAAATCAAAATGCAACTTTCATATGTAGCAAAACTGAAGTTTCCTAAAATTAATTTTTCAATAATTTTGGAATAGCCAATTTTGTGGTTACTACAGTTGTAAGTGTCCTTCAAACTTTAAGAATTTAGCATTGGAATTCTACTTGCCCAAGCACCTTTCTTGCTTTCTTTTATAATTTATTTTAATATTTTTAAACCTGCAAATGTATGGTTTTAATATCAGATCATTCCGTTGTAAGTCCAAGTTACACAATGTCCCAAGAAAATATTTCAAAAATACTTAATACTCAAAACATAAACGCAGTTAAACAAATACAGTATGTCCCACTATTGTGTACCGAGGAGGAAAATAATTTTAATTTATAAATGTATGAGACAATATATTATACTTATCTACTAAATAGTTGGACGTTTTGTTCTCAAATGCTTTTTGTAAAAGTTGAAAATTTGGTATTTCAACGAAAACAAACAAATAAACTTTGTCTGTCCAGAAAAATTAGTTAAAAAATGTGGAAATTCAGTATAAAAACCCTAAAAAATATTAGTTTGATATCGTTTTAATTTAAGGGATTCACTTTTTCGGTTTTCGATAAAAAAAACGAGAATCGAATTTCATATAAAATTTAAGCAAATTTCTTTTTGATATATTATTCGGCATTAAATTCTGTACCTTTTCCCTTGAACACCGTTTTTTTTTGTAATAGAGATTACCCCAAAAATTCACTCATGTTTCCAGTCAGGACCGCAAAGCTGCCAAAAATCGCTCTATATAGAGCCCCCAGTGCATTGGAATTGGAATCTGGAGTTTTCGCTATGCATTCCGTAGTCGTGCCAAAAAGAGCTCCAAGCAGCCCCCAAACCACTACAAGCGCAGCAGTCGGTTTCACCTCACTTCGCAAAGTTCCCGTCGTTGTGCTCAAAACCGCTCCAGGTACAACAGTCGACATCACCAGAGGCCGATGCTGTCGACGGAGAAAACAGAACGACGCGCTGCGGAGACTATCAAAATTCACCGACCTTTCCAATGTTTCCGCCTTCCGTCGCGTAGCTCCAAAAAACCGTTCCGAATTGCCCAAAATCGCCCTGCGGTAGCAGACGACACTGAGGCAGATCGACGATGTTAGCAGAACCGCTCCAAGTTCGGATTTTGGAGACTTAAATGTTCCTCGAATGTTACGAAGTCAGAACTGAAAGGCAGCGTAAAAACATTAAGAAACCCATGAGACCACACACAGGGCGATGGTTCATCCCAGTAGCCAGAAATCGAAAGAGCGACGAAATTCAAATTCGAGAATGGTATCACACTAAACCGGGCCACGTAGCAGAGCCACCTGCGAAGTTGTCATTGCCTGTTTACGAACGTCAACCCGATCCATCTCCAGTTCAGTAATCAGCGTTCAGAACCAGGTCAGAGTTTGTACAGGGGCGTTGCCGTCAGAATACCCTACGGACCTACGCTCAATCAAATTTCACAACAAGATCTTAATTAACAAAAACCAAGTAGTTATACCCAGTATAATATTGAAATCACTAAAGGGAAAAACGCAACAAAAACTACTTGTTTCTTTTATGTTCTTAGAATAGGTATGTTTAATTAATTTATTCTCTCAAAGGTATCCGATAATTTAAGTTGCTATTGTACCTTCAGTAAACGTAACAGAACAAGTAATTCGGCAAACATTTCTGACAGTTTTTAAACTGGTATCAGACTACGGCCGGTACAAACGGAATATGTAATACCTATATAGTTCTATATAGTCATAATAAAATTTATTTAAAGAAATCGAGTCATTAAGTGCGATTAAAGTGTAAAATACTGCAACCGTAACAAAAAAAAATTACACGAACAAATTGCACAAAGCATAAACAAATTTCAATTCGAGTAAGCTTATTTCAATGTCAATGACACCAGAGAGCGGCGAACAAAAGAAGAGCGAAGTGGATTCTCGTAAAAGTTAACAAAAACAAGAGCAGAACTTGGAAACGTCGATTCCTTTCTTGAAAGTTACGTTTAAGCGGATAACGCTCTTTGGATCATTGAAAACGAGACGTCTAATATAATAGACGTTTACATTTTATTATAATTAGTCGTGTTGATTATTACCGTTGTGTTTCCTAGTGAACTTCTTTGCCCATTCATATCTGCCGTAATTATTTTCTACCACAATCATCAAACTCGCTGATTGAATTTCCTTTTGTGCAAGTTCGTTGTTTACTTATCTAGTGTATAAACCGCGAGATATCGAACACGGATTCTAGATTGCACAGTTTTAATAATGATCGAGATATTGTTCTTTTCAGATGCGTTTATTAAATCGTACTTCCGACTACAAATTAGAGTCATCTATACATTATTTGAAAAGTTTTGATCCCAGTATAAATCAACGTTTAAATAATTTTGAGCATTAATTATTTAATAAAAATCTACATACTTTTTTTTCTCTTAATTGCAAATAAAGTTTGGTTCTAAATCTAAACCTATAACATAAAGACTCAAAAACTTTAAAGATATTCCAACACTTTCTATAAATTTATTCATAATTTTTTTGTTGTTTTTTTTTTGGATTTATGTATTTTATTTAGCTTCGTTTTATTAACCATGAATACTATCTTTGTTATAAACAGTACATTGTTTGAGATTGTTGAGTAAAGAAATTGGCTACTTGTCATACTAGTTGAGTTCAAATAGCAAAAAATCATTGATATGAACAAAATCATTAAGGAAAAATACAAGATAGTAAAATATATATCTACTAGACATTATTATTATTGATCGTCTCCTTTTATTAATAAAAACTTTATTGTTGTAAATGTTGTATTATTAGAGGAAGACCACAAGATTATTCTATGTAAAAAATTCTTTTATACTAATATATTTATAGAAATATTGTATTTGTGAAAGACGTAGACCACAAAAGATTATTTTTTATAAAAGGAGTCTCTAACACTAATGTAGGATTATAGTATTCGTGAAAAAAGAAGGCTTTCATGTCTCGCGCTGATATTTAAAATACGATGGTTTTTCTGAGTGTTATATCGTGGTCTATGCACTTGGTCACTGTTAATTACAGACTGATATAACGCTTTTGATGTACTCTTGTTGTTCTCAGACTTGACTCTGTGGGGGCGGATCATCTATCAGAACTCCTAAACCCGTCTTGACGTTCATTTCAATTCCTATGTTGATCCTCTAAAACGTTCCATAGTAGCCTCTGTAAATGATCGCATCTAATGCTTAAAAACGTTTCGCCGTTATTCACTATCAGTATCTTCAGCGGCCATTCTGCAAAAACTTCGCCGCAACTAAACGAGACCAAAAAAAAATACTTTTCATAGGCGACATATGTTGATGATGCAGCGCTTCAAACAAATGTTTCGGTGATAGGAACTTTGGAATATTGCCCAGGTGACACTTCTATGAAACTTTTATAATATTAATAATAATAATTGTTGATAAATTACTGGTTTACGAGATATTTGAACCTGAGTACATAACTATTTTTTATAGAATAAAAGTTGATACAACTTTTTCAAAATTAGTTTTAGGTCATAAGAATTTTTTCACAGTGAGGTTAGCTGGTTAATATGTACTATTATATTATCACAGTAAGTATTATGAAAATTCTTTAAAATAATTTAATGTTAAAGATGTTCTGCATTATGTATACCTAAAACAAATTTTGAAAAAGATATGAAATATTAAATATTTAAAAAATACAGTTTCAAATATCTCAGAAGTGATTTATTGAAAATTATCTAGTATATTTTAAAAATTGCTCAAAATAGTTTCCAAAATTTCATACAGTCATTTTATATAAAATGTTCAACACTTTTTACAGATCTTCGATATCTCCTTTAGTTTTCAAAATATTGACCTGGTTTGCTTCACAACAGAAATTCAAAGTGCACGTATTGGTGCAAATTAAAAAAAAATAAATGCCATTCTGACATCACCCTCATGCTATTTGATATGTTTTAAAGGCCTAAGGTAATTTAAATAGGATCAATTTATAAAATATGTGTCTATCGCAATAAAAATTGACCTGTTTTGACATTGCTAGGATACAACCAAGAAATGAGAAATACGAATTTAAAATATTTTGACAACGTGACAGATATAGCGAAATATTTCCACCATAAAATCTATTAATGTCACTAAAAATCCACTGTTTTTTTGGAATGTCAGATCATATTTACTTAATATTTGTCGCCTTCAGATATCAATACAGTTATTGGAAATTTCACAGTTATAAAAATGTATTATTTGAACTTAAAGAATGTTTCTACCGTAGATGTCCTGTGGGTATCTTTTCATCAAGAGAATTCAGTGTAATAAAATTAGATGTTTATGTTCCAAGAAATCAAGCGCCAATAAAAATTCAAATTTATTATTCGTGACTATTTCCAAATTGCCTACTACTTCCTATTATGTTCATTTCGCAAACCAACACTTTTTATGTAGGATTCAGGAATTACAAATTCCCAAAGCAGAACCGTAAATCAATATGACCAATCGCCTTCATTCAATGGGCATTCTCTCTTTTTTTACATAAAGGAAAAAGTGTGGATGCTGGCAACCGGCCTTGTACCTCAGAGGAGGTCTATGAACTTTTCACTTGGAATGTCTTTGATTCCTTTTGGTGGATACCGGTTCATACAGATGATTGGTCGCGTCTTCAACGAAATTGATTGGTATTCCTTACCGCTAAAAAAATTCGAAACGTCCGCTTATTGAAGACTGCAGTAGCTACGTGATTTTGGGAACGTAAATATATATGATGGGCAGATTATGGTGCTTGAGTTTTTTAATTCAGCAATGTGGACGCAGAACAATTTCCACGTTCTTCTTTTCATTAAAGCTTAAAAGCTATGTGAAAATTGATTTGCATTTACAGTGATTAAAACTACTATAATCTGACTGAATAAATATACAGGGTGTCCCCGAAAAGTCTGTACGAAATTCTACCACAAATTCTCGAGTTGAAAGTGGGTCGATTTGCCTTACCTTACCTTAGTTTTGATGATTACGGAGATACAGGGCGTCAAAATTAATAATAATTTATTGATAGAAAAGTGACAATGTTATGAAATCTAGTGTGCAGGTTTATTAGGGTGAAAATTTCAAATAGGTACTTATGTTAACAAATTTTATGTATGGTGTAGAGGGCGGCGCATACAGCGTATAAAGCATTTGCAAACCATCCTAACTTTTTTACCGTTCACCGTACATGATTTTCGAATGGCAATATTTAATCGTCGAAGTGTTGCGTTTAAAAAAGATACACCTCGTTAATGTCGCTAAGGAGCAACCGTTTGCCAGAAAAATGCAACTAAAGGACGATTTAATTCAACTTACCTTAGTTCAAAATTGCTTTCTTAGGGTGCAATCAAACAAACTGCTATACAAGTGCAAAACAAGCAATAAAACAAAACTGAGTATATGTGAATTTTATTAATTATGCAAAAACACTTTAAGTAATGTTCAAAATAACATGTTTTAACTTTGACGCTCTATATCTTCGTAATTATCAACTTTTGTACTAAGGTAATATAAGGCAAATAGATTTATTTTCCCCTCGACAATTTGCGGTGGAATTTTGTACAGATGTATTGGGGACACCCTGTATACATTTTATTTAGATACAAATAAAGACAGACCGAGTCAAGTAACTTGAAATGATGACTATTGACTTAAAATCAAGCTTTTTATTCTACTTGACTCATTTTTTTACCATTTATCATTATACCATTTGTTTTTCTGTTTGAATCTTTTTTTTATAATTTATTATTTGTTAGTTAGTATATGGTGTGCCATTATAACAATATTTTAAAAGAATATTTTGTCTCAGTGTGATTTAAATAAAATAATCGATTTTCCCGTTACATCATACATTACATATTGAAGGCGATATGTCTCGAAAACAAGTAAATATTGGGAAAAACTTTATATTGCAAAAATTACTCAAAATTTAACGATCTTTCAGATGGACTGCATTTCCACGTTCCAGGAATAAAAAAATTTTTAGTATCGCCACGCCATCTATACAGAAAGATTTGAACTAACAATTCTGCAATTGCAATTTGAAGCTATTCGAGGCCAATTTGAAGCCAGTTTCGGAAAATGAAATAAATTTCTTAATTTCGGAGATATTAGCACACCCTGTGTATCCAAAAATTATTTTTTTTTTAATTTTATGTCAAATCATTATATTGATCTTGACATGATTTCAAGCAAGGAGCAGCTAGAATATCAAGACAAGTCATGACGTATACTTACAAACAAATTAAAATGGGTATATTAATTTTTCCTCTATAAAATATAGATAGATACAAATTTTTATTTAACTCGTCGAGTTATAAATTGTTGGTCTTTTTTTTACAAAATATTTCTGGACCATCACATTTTGCCTAATTTCTTTAAAATTTGTATAAATTTGCCCGAACTTTACTGAGCACTACATCAGTGATTCCCAAATAAAATCGTTTCTGCATTTACCAGCAAATTTCTCGTGTGAATTTTGGTAAATTATGTACTTAAAGCAGCGTTCTGAATATACCTATTTATTTAATTTGAAAAATTAAATCTCAAAATATTTGATGAATAATAATCGTCATAGAATATCTTTAAATTCTAATCAGATTTAAAATCTTGATCTCTTTGGGAATTGTGGGTTTTAAGTAGGTATTTTTTCATACAGGACAAAATAAATAAATAAAATCTACCAATCTGAATACTAGTTTAGAGAACTTACATTCTCTACCATCAGTTTAATCAACAAAAGTGTTAAAAACAAACATAAAAACAGAGTTTGATCAGAATGACATCAATATTTTATGAACGAATATTGTATCTACCTAATTGATTATAAATAAACGTGGGCACATAATTAAGAGAGTTGTGCGCAAGAAAGGAAATGTAGTATACGCATACCGCAAGCAAGGTCAGAATTGATATTGAAAATATTTTTGTTTATATCGAAAAATAATGGGAAATAACCTAAAGTAAATATACTTTTGTAAATATTGAACTTCATTCTAAAGTATCTAGTAACAGATAAAAATGTTGCATGTTATTGATAAGTATATGCAGATTGCTGAAGATAAGAAGAAATTTCAACATTAAGGACATTGAAAAAGAATACTACTCTTTTGTTTATACTTGTATTATAAAATAAAGATGATTTATATTACAAAATTGTAAATAAAATCAAATGATTAATACATTGATCAATATTCTATTGAATTATGTGTTTTTCCGTGTTTTTATATATATTCAAATGATTTTCACTCTTCACTGCCATACGTAATTATATTGAAAAATTGTTTATCTCAATCTAATATGTCCATTGTTTGTTCTATGTTATATAATTCTGAAATCTCAAAAATTGAGGAAATTTCAAGTTTTGCAATTAGATCGAGGAAAGCAAAATAAGAAATTCATGTACAAAGTGGTAATATAAAATACAGATATCGATAAAAATGTTCCTGTAACACTGATTATGATTGTTTTGCTGTTCGAAAACCTTTGTTTTGGAAAAAATATCAAAATGGCAACTGAATTTCATATACCGTGTTTTCCTCTGACTTTCCGGAACTTGCTAAAATTTCATAAGTCTTACAAAAAAGTGGGCAAACAGTATTACAAATTGTGTATCTCAATATTTAAGGTGAACTAAATCATAATTTGACATAGATTATTACTGTTTCAAACAGATGATTTAAATTACTGTAAAAATCAAATTGTACAACATGAGCAACATAACGTGAAATTTATTCCCAATGAAGCCAAATTGGAAAGTTCCTACCTAGCAAAAGCGCGGGAAAAAGCGTTATCGATGGGTTAATCTCCTGAATGACTGTTTTTAATACTAGTTGAAGATATTTCTTGTTATGGATATAATTTTCGAGTCTATTAAATTTGTTTTTCTTATCATGACATTTGACATTAGATACGTAAAGTATTTGAATGATTGAAGATGAAGTACACGTAAATGATTTAAAATAATATCTTTATGTTATATGCTTTGCTTATTTTCATGTACTTTTTTCTAAAATTAGCAGTTGCAACTACAATCTCAAGCGAATCTTTTATATACCAACTACAAGTATTTCAATAAGTTGGAAAGTCTTCAAAACATAATAAAAATTTTCAAAATACTGAAGATTCAAATGTTGCAGAATATTTTCGAGTAAGAGTACACGCAAAAAATCTGCGTGTATCCCAAGTAACTGTTAAGCTAAATGGCGATAACATCAAGAACGCATTCAGCGATAGACATTGTCCAAATTTAGCGGAAAGCCGATCAACTGGCGCATCGAATAATTGCCATGCTTATCTACAACAACAAATATGTACCTTCGGCGATAGGCGGTATCCAAATCCAGATAGTGTCTGTGGAACAACAAAAACAAAGCCCAGATACACCCGGGGTCGTATCACAACAACACCCAAGCCGACAAGCCACCGCACACCGCGACGTCCACGTGGGAGCGCGTCAAAGCCGCCGCGTCGGAAATCGCGCCGATCCGAACACACAGCTAATAAGTTTCGCAGGGGGTGGAATGGTCGAGGGTGGCGATTCGGAAACACACGGAGCGGGCAGATAGCACCTGTTGTTGCGCGGTGCGCTCGGAACTGAGCTGTTGTGGGCCAGGTGAGGAGCCACCGGAGGTCACTGACACACCGCCGAGTAACGGAATGCCGCGGCTAGCGGTACAAGAGCAGTTAGTTTACAGGACCGTGTGTATGAGGCAACAGCAACGTCACACCGTCTCAACAGAGAACCGGAGCCGCGGAAGATCGGTCTGCCGGGAAGCTGCAGAGGACGCTGGAACCGGTCTCTGGCTGTTGGTGTTCCGTCCGAGTGGATGCTGAGATTTTGAGGATGGTGGGTTCCCGGGTACAGAAATCGGAAAGCGGAGGAAACAAAGCAAAATAATTATAGGATGTATAGACTATTTCGCTACTCTTTCGGTTTATCAAGTGTTGTCAGAGAGCAATGTGATCAGTACTCTCAAAGCTAAGGCAACATGCCTTAAAGAGAGGCAATTAAAGGATTTTAATGCGGTAATAAAAGCAATAAATAATGTAATAAATTACTAATGAAAAATTTGTAATTTGTCAGATCTGAGGCTGTGAATCGCAATGCCCTCTGGATCCTGACGGCCTACAAATCTGAAAATTGGCGTAACGTAGTTTTAGATATCGTAATTTATAAAACCACTGCCTATAATTTAGTTTAGTTTAGCTCAGTTTAGTTTATTGGTGCTAGGTATACATAAATATTTACACAAGTCAAAGAAGAAGGAAAAGGGAAAAGCGAATGAACATAATAGTGAGGATAGGGTCCTATAGTAAGAGTAATAGTAAAATCTAACGTCTAAAGATACAAAATCAAAATGTAAAATACACATTAGATACAATATAAACATTAACGTAATAGTCAACGTAAAAATACAGTAAAGACTGACAATTGGAATACATAGAGACAATATAATAAGATAAATAAAGCAACAAATAACTAAAACAAGAATAGACCGGAAACAGATGGGATGCATCTACTGCATATTTGTATTTAAAAATTCATCTATGCTATAGAAAGCATGTCTTAAAAGCGTGCGAGGAACAATGATGGCTCACAAAAACTAATTTGGTCATATTCTGATAATGAAGAATGAGACATATACACCGTTTTTCAGGGGATGATTTCTAGACCCACGTAGACAACTTTCGTGACAAATAATTTTCTAATAAAATTTGGGAAACAAAAAACTCAAAAAGCGTAGTCAACCCTAATATCTCAAAGGCGGTTGCATACGTATTTACAAAATTCGAGGTCTTCTCAGAAAATAACCGAATTTTATTGTTTTAAACTTTATTATTAATTTCATACATCTCCTTCAAATAACTCCCCTCTCCTATTCGCACACTTTTCCTAACAGCGTTTCCATTTCGCGAAACAGTCCTGGATAGCTTTATTTGAAATGGCTTTTAAGTGTGACAAATGCTTTGATATCATCAATAATCTGGATAACCGCATCCTTTCAGGACTGGTTATAATTTCGGAAATAAGAAAAAATCTCAAGGAACCAGATCTAGCAAGTAAGGAGAGTGAGTCTGATTGTTAGCACAAAACTGAGGAATTGACAAAGCTGAGTGTACGGGCGCATTGTCATGGCACAAGCATGAGTTGTCTCGCCACAACCCTTGTCTCTTTTTTCGGATTTTTTCACATAACCGTTATAAAACGCTTTCACACTTGGTTCACTGTTTCACTGTAAAGCAAGAATTCAAAAAGCACAATTTCATTAAAATAGAAAAAACAGTGAGTATCACTTTGATATTGTATCGAGACTGACTTGTTTTCTTGGGGTGTGGAAATCGTTTTGCTAATGATTGAACTTTTGTCTCAATGTTTTAGCCCAAACCCATCTTTCGTCTCCCGTTATGATCCCTTGAATTAATGTTCCATCTTCGTTGGATTGTTCATGGGGTTGCCGATAAACGTCCACACGATTTTCAGTTGTCAAATTCTGCTGCAACTTGATGCATGTTCAATTTTTCAGTCAAAATTTCATGGCACGACCCAATTGAGACGCTAACCTCTTCTGCAATTTCTTTGACAGTCAATAAGCGATTTGCACACACCAGATTTTCTGAACATAGGAGTCATCAGTTGAAGTCGAAGGCCCATCTGGCCGAGGATCATCTTCAATTAACTGATGACCGCTTATAAATCGTGAACCGTTTGAAACATTGCGTACGACCCAGAGAATCATCTCCGTAAGCTTGTTGCAAAGTTTTTCCCAGATTGATGAAAAATTTTACGTTGCTTCATTGTTCCAGAATATCGCACATTTCCAAAATCATCATTAACACTTAACACGTCACACTCAAATAACAATATCACGAAAGCTAAATGAGATGTCAACAATCCAAGAACATGTGGTTACAGGGAGGATATGCTCAACGCAATGCTGTCAACCGCATATCACTAAAAATATCTCTATTAGCGCGTAATTCAAAAAGTTCAGTTATTTTCTGAACAACCTCGTATATATCTTTTTTATAATCAACTATCAGATATTTTTTTATTTTGAAAAATAAATTTAAAATTATATAACGAGAAAAACTATTTTGTAAATATATGTGAAATCCTTTTCGAGATTTCGGATCTTTCGTAAATTTCCCTTAAATTTTTATCGTCATGAAAGTTCTGTATGTATATTTACAATTAGAAATCATCTCATAAAAAATCTTATGCTTCCTTATCAAAATATGACTATTTTAATTTTCGTAAAACGTCACTACCGAAGAATATGTTCGTATCATTTTGGAGAGTTCAAAAAACTGTTAAACATAGAACAATAAATAAACATGTCAGTTTTGACAAATTTACAATCACCTTCGTATATCCAAATATCCAAGAAGTAGGTAGGTACCTTTTTATTTACATTAAAGTATGGATTCAGAAATTTTGTTCTCTTAGGTTAAGTTGGCGTATTTCCAACTGCGTACATATTATTATTAATTTTGGAACAAGACAGCGGCTTCACTCAATGTACAAGTGGCCTCTGCGAAAAGTCTATTTACGTATAGTGTTACCCCATACAAAAATTTCGTTCTTTTCTATTAACATACTTTTTTAAGTAAATAAGTGCATAGCACTCAATAAAACTTGTCTAGACAATCTATATCTTTTGCGATTGCATAATTTATTTTCAATTTCAAAAACATCATTTCTTTCCTACCACGTGTTTCGCTTTTTTACACGTTTACCAATTTATAACTCAGATAAACATGTCTGATAGGCACTTTTGTTAAAAAAACACAGTATCATTCATCATCATATTCGCGTTTCATACTTGAATTCTAATAAACAATTATTTAATTTAATTTAATTAGTTAATGATCATTATGATTACGAGATTTTTGTAACAACAGTTAATGGAATATATAACAAAAATGTTAAAATAATGACACGTCGTTGTCACTTGTACGCGTATGATACGCACTGACACATCAACTAGAAAGTGACACATGGAGCGATATCAAGAAATCAAAATATACAGCGTCACGTCGTTCGCAGCTTACAGTTTCTATAAGGGACCAAGAACTTTACAGATACAGATGCACTGGTTTTTGTTTCGCTTTTTTTGTTTGTCTAGGCAGGAAGAAAGAACCGTGACGGGTTATGTCCACTATATTTTGTCAACATCTGGAGAAAGTTTGCATCATATTCTTTGTAAATAATAGATTTTGATTTCTCCTCAACCAATAAACAAGTATGTACATGCCAAGAAATTTATTGGAAGGACTTACTATAATTTGAATACCACCAGTCTTGATTTTTGTAATTCTCAAGAAAGTTTGTGTTAATTATTCTCCAAAAGAAATGAGTAGTCAGTTTGAACAAACAATTCTGGCATCCCTTTTTTAATTTAATCAAGAAATAAATTCGTTGGAAGCCAATAATGGAAGGGAAAACGACATAAAAATGATTTAGTTCATAGATAGTTTAAAAATAACAGATTCAAATGATTTATTTTAGTTTTTCTCACAATGGTACAGGTACGTAAATCTCCCGAGTGTTTACCAATACGGTGAATTATTGTATCTTGAAACGTCGTGTTGCAGTTGCATACCATATGCATTTATGAGAATAACAAATTACTATAATATGTTTTTTGCTTGTTTGTCGCAATTTAATATCTCTAAACATTGGAAAAGCTTAGGGTTGTTTAAGAGCTTCATTTTATTAAATATTTTTGTATCTGGTTTTCACCTTTTCAGTCTCCTTGTAATAAAAACTGATTAACCTTTCCAATAACGGAATTACTCTTCCAAATTCACTTAATGGGTTCTTTTGTACAATTGAATCATTTATTTCAGAAACTACCGAAGTCACGTATTCGTCATTTTGAGATTTTTATGCAGTTACACCCAGAGTAATGGCATCGTTTGGTTAAAAAATAACTTAAGTGTCGCATATATTGTTGACTATATGCTTCACAATTTTTTTGTTAAGTGCTGAAAAGATCCAGGTCTAGAATTTAGATAGTTTTTCACTCCAAATTTGTCGTAGTTTAACCTATCAAAGCATTGGTGAAGCTGGTTGTTTAAGAGTTTAATTTTTTGTATTTCATAACAATTTCAACAGAAGTTAACAAGTCGTTATAAACTTTTCATTTACTTATTTACTTATGTATGTCTCATGTCAAATAATATATTAAATAAATTAATTTATGTATAGTTTTACTCATATCTGCATTCAGTTATACCTGTAAAGAAGAAATATATTTTTGCATTACATGTTCCAGCTGGCCCTTTATATTAAGGTGGTCATCTCCCTGGCCGAGAAATGGTGAAATTTCTGGCATTTTTAGGTACTGAAATCTTTTACACAAGTCAAAGAAGAAGGAAAAGGGAAAAGCGAATGAACATAATAGTGAGGATAGGGTCCTATAGTAAGAGTAATAGTAAAATCTAACGTCTAAAGATACAAAATCAAAATGTAAAATACACATTAGATACAATATAAACATTAACGTAATAGTCAACGTAAAAATACAGTAAAGACTGACAATTGGAATACATAGAGACAATATAATAAGATAAATNAATGTTTTATGTTTTTTAAAATTAAACGTTAGGAAGATATTATTAAGTATACAATTGATAAACTGGTTATTTAGATGAATTTTCCAAATTTTGCACAGAACCTTGTAAATGTGATATGTAAGTATGCACATATAGTTTTATTTATTAAAAGTTTTTTAAAAACATTGTATACCTTTAGCATAATCAAAAAATTAACTTTGTAGCCTTGTAATGACCTGATAATGAGGTGCAAAGTGTAGACCTCGAAACTAGTCGTCTTAATAAAAGGATTGTGAGATTATTAAGCCTTCACTCTTTCCCGAGAATTATAAATATGGACTCACACTTATCTATTTCAAATTTATGTTTGAAATTATTTGTCTTTGCGGAAAACACTATTTAAAGAATATGGGGACCAATAACGAACTCATTATATCTTTTACAGATAATGATACAGTTTTTCTTTTAATGTATTAAGCCTGCGTTATAAACAAGGCTTTAGATATTCTCTCTCGCTTCAAAAGATATAGGTACCTCTAAACTTCCTGCATTTAGGTAATGCCTTTAATATGATCTGACTTGTTCAGATTTTGGTCAAGTATTTCTAAATTAGTTTTATCTTTAAATTGGTAGTATTCATTTAAAACAAATTACGCAAACCAATTTAAGACACAATGAAACGGAAGAACTGTATGGCAAGTCAAGATCCATAAAGAAACAACCTGCAATAAAGTTGCAACATAAAATTTGTATATTACCAGATTCTGGACTACTGTAAACTCACTGTTAAAATATTAAATTTTACAATAACATGTTTCCGCGAAACAAACACAATTTGAACCCCACAAGTAAATACCAAGTTAAAAAACTTTTTTAATATTTCTAAATAATAATTATTGAATTTAAAATAATTATGAAGTGTTCACAATATGATTTCAAACTTAAATGGTCGTCAAAGCACATTTTTAAAAAGTTTCCAATATTGACTATTAAGGACTAACAAATTGTAAAATGCTCTGCTATTATGGAATCTATTTGAGTTTTATTAATATTGTAGTTATTTATGTACCAAGGGAGACACATGGATAATTATGCCCACAGGCAACAGGTTGCGAAAGTGAAAGCAAGTCGCCTAAGGGCATAATTATCCTAGTATCTCCCGTGGTGCATACGTTTTATTTTTTACTTAGACATCTGATTTTATATTTATTTTAAATTTAATAATTAAATGTAAATGAGAACAGTTTTTCAGTATACAGGGTGTCTCAGAATATGTGAGCCAGCTTTCGGATTTATACAGGGTAAGTTAAAGTAATATGACAAGTTCCTATAAAAATTTTCCCTAGAGGCCCCCCCTACGGAGATACAGGCCCTTAAATGATGCCCCTGAATATCGATTTTTTTCAATAACTTTTAAAATAGGTACTTTGTGTAATTTAATTCAAGTACGCCTAGCGAATATTTTATTTTCACCTACACCAAAAGTCTCCTTGTACCAAATTTCAATTAAAAATCTAAAAAAGAGTCAGAAAGCTACCCTTGAATTCTCATTCTCATTCCCTTGCTCATTCGCTTTCGAACATCCTGTATATCCACAATGACGCAGTATCTTGGCCTAAACAATTTTTGGATTCGGGTCTACTGGCATTAAGTGCGTTGCGGTAATACCGACTGGAAGAACTGTTAACAACAAATATCGCGTTTTTATACATCCAGTTCGAAAATTAATGTCAGGACTAATTGTATTTGACCATTTTTAACGGTACTAACTTTTTCTTCGCGTAAAGCGCGGATTCAATTAGAGAAAGATTTTTTATGATCGTCCATTCGAATATTTTTAACTGGATAAATATTTCATTGGCTTCAAGTATTAATAAATATTGATAACATTCTAGCCTCCCGTTATGAGCGGCAGGCACTGTTGTAGGGGAAATGAAATACATAAATATTTAACTATGTATTAAACGTGAACTTTAGAAGTTTATGCATGCGGCCTGCTACAGTTGCATCCTGCATCTGATAGCTCCTTTCTGCGTGGCTAAAGACTACGGGGTTCAGTCGATAGAATAAATTATTCTCGTAAATAACCTTTAAAGTGTTTAGTTTACATTCGTTAAAAATGATTTTCTTCGATATTTGATGAGCATTTAACGCGAAATTGTGAGTAAAATAACGTANACAATTGATAAACTGGTTATTTAGATGAATTTTCCAAATTTTGCACAGAACCTTGTAAATGTGATATGTAAGTATGCACATATAGTTTTATTTATTAAAAGTTTTTTAAAAACATTGTATACCTTTAGCATAATCAAAAAATTAACTTTGTAGCCTTGTAATGACCTGATGATGAGGTGCAAAGTGTAGACCTGGAAACTAGTCGTCTTAATAAAAGGATTGTGAGATTATTAAGCCTTCACTCTTTCCCGAGAATTATAAATATGGACTCACACTTATCTATTTCAAATTTATGTTTGAAATTATTTGTCTTTGCGGAAAACACTATTTAAAGAATATGGGGACCAATAACGAACTCATTATATCTTTTACAGATAATGATACAGTTTTTCTTTTAATGTATTAAGCCTGCGTTATAAACAAGGCTTTAGATATTCTCTCTCGCTTCAAAAGATATAGGTACCTCTAAACTTCCTGCATTTAGGTAATGCCTTTAATATGATCTGACTTGTTCAGATTTTGGTCAAGTATTTCTAAATTAGTTTTATCTTTAAATTGGTAGTATTCATTTAAAACAAATTACGCAAACCAATTTAAGACACAATGAAACGGAAGAACTGTATGGCAAGTCAAGATCCATAAAGAAACAACCTGCAATAAAGTTGCAACATAAAATTTGTATATTACCAGATTCTGGACTACTGTAAACTCACTGTTAAAATATTAAATTTTACAATAACATGTTTCCGCGAAACAAACACAATTTGAACCCCACAAGTAAATACCAAGTTAAAAAACTTTTTTAATATTTCTAAATAATAATTATTGAATTTAAAATAATTATGAAGTGTTCACAATATGATTTCAAACTTAAATGGTCGTCAAAGCACATTTTTAAAAAGTTTCCAATATTGACTATTAAGGACTAACAAATTGTAAAATGCTCTGCTATTATGGAATCTATTTGAGTTTTATTAATATTGTAGTTATTTATGTACCAAGGGAGACACATGGATAATTATGCCCACAGGCAACAGGTTGCGAAAGTGAAAGCAAGTCGCCTAAGGGCATAATTATCCTAGTATCTCCCGTGGTGCATACGTTTTATTTTTTACTTAGACATCTGATTTTATATTTATTTTAAATTTAATAATTAAATGTAAATGAGAACAGTTTTTCAGTATACAGGGTGTCTCAGAATATGTGAGCCAGCTTTCGGATTTATACAGGGTAAGTTAAAGTAATATGACAAGTTCCTATAAAAATTTTCCCTAGAGGCCCCCCCTACGGAGATACAGGCCCTTAAATGATGCCCCTGAATATGGATTTTTTTCAATAACTTTTAAAATAGGTACTTTGTGTAATTTAATTCAAGTACGCCTAGCGAATATTTTATTTTCACCTACACCAAAAGTCTCCTTGTACCAAATTTCAATTAAAAATCTAAAAAAGAGTCAGAAAGCTACCCTTGAATTCTCATTATCATTCCCTTGATCATTCGCTTTCGAACATCCTGTATATCCACAATGACGCAGTATCTTGGCCTAAACAATTTTTGGATTCGGGTCTACTGGCATTAAGTGCGTTGCGGTAATACCGACTGGAAGAACTGTTAACAACAAATATCGCGTTTTTATACATCCAGTTCGAAAATTAATAAGTCAGGACTAATTGTATTTGACCATTTTTAACGGTACTAACTTTTTCTTCGCGTAAAGCGCGGAGTCAATTAGAGAAAGATTTTTTATGATCGTCCATTCGAATATTTTTAACTGGATAAATATTTCATTGGCTTCAAGTATTAATAAATATTGATAACATTCTAGCCTCCCGTTATGAGCGGCAGGCACTGTTGTAGGGGAAATGAAATACATAAATATTTAACTATGTATTAAACGTGAACTTTAGAAGTTTATGCATGCGGCCTGCTACAGTTGCATCCTGCATCTGATAGCTCCTTTCTGCGTGGCTGAAGACTACGGGGTTCAGTCGATAGAATAAATTATTCTCGTAAATAACCTTTAAAGTGTTTAGTTTACATTCGTTAAAAATGATTTTCTTCGATATTTGATGAGCATTTAACGCGAAATTGTGAGTAAAATAACGTAAATTTTTATATATTTTTTTCATTTTAATCATCGTGTTTAAGGAACAATAACCCTACTTTTTTTATAAAACTTTAACGATTATGGAAAGGAAAACCGATCGAGCGATCGATTTCAAAATTTACAGGCCTCATGAGGACGTATTGAATTAAAAAAAAACTACAAACAATGGTACTTTTCGCAATATTTGCAAAGTAGTCGTTGATTTTCCAAAACAGCAGAAAAAGTCATTTGAAATATTCGTACAGAAAATTAAATAAAATAAATTGAAGCTGATGAATCAGGCTAAATGAAATCGGCATTGATTAAGCCAGGAAAAAATTTTCTGAGCGGCAGGTTTGTAGAAAAAATTTGATTGCGCCGAGAGTGATAATCAAAAAAATTTTTCATCTCAAGATTTCAAAACTAAAATTTTCAAGCTTCAATACTCTCTTTTTTTTCCTCGAAATGACCATTATTCACGAACTTACATCTTTTAAAAAATCACTAAAAAATTTGGAAATTTTTTGCTCTCTTGAAAGCTGCTTGAAAACTTATTAACTAATATTTTCGAGGTTTCTCATTACAAACGAACGATTCAAAATTACAATATGGCGAATCCAAGATGGTGGACTTATGGTAAACATTGAAATTTTACGCTTTTCCTGCAGCAAATCGGAGTTCACGATAACACGTCAATTATTTGAAATCATAAATCACAAAAGGACAGATTTAAGGTTATAATTCACATCAACATTTCGTAGGATAAAAGGGAAAATTGGGACAACAACTTCTATGTTTTCAAAACCGCAGACATGCTAACTACGAGGCTATAACTACGAAAACATAGATCTGATTTCTAGCAATGCTCGGAAACATTCGACATCTGTGGCACTTGATATAATCAGTATTCTTGTCTATGCATATCGTCTTATACAGGGTTAGTCAAAAGTACGTAAATTAGCGGGAAAGCATTTTTGGAATCAATAGTGAGGACAGAAGTCTCAGTATTTTTGAAGGCGCATCTGATGGTAACTTTGACCTTGTGGTCCAGGTCAAAGTTCAAGGTCATATCACGATCAAATCGGTTTTTTTTAATGACGACCCTCCTTTTCGACCTCGGAATTGAAAAGAGCAGAAAATTCTACATGCGAATATAACATTGACGGTGACCTCAAGGTCAATGGACAATGTCAGTTCAAGGTCAAAGTTGATTTTTAATGTAATTTTTTATTTTTAACTACGGATTCAGAGGGAGTGACAGTCTTTGAGTAGATACCCGATGGTACTCCTTAGTGACCTTGATCATGAGGTCACAGAAAAATTGTGAGTTCCTTCTATTCCATTCCATTCCATAGTCGAAAATAAAAAATGACAGCCGGAATAATCACTTGACCTCTCTCTACCTGGCCTTGACCATTGACCTTAAGGTCACAATAACATGTAGAATTCTACGCTTTCTTATTTCTTGCGCCGAAATAAGGGTTCGCTACTCAAAAAACGGATATGACCTTGTTGTTCTTTTGACCTTGAACTCCATGTCAAGGTCATTAAGGAGTGACACAAAGACTCTCACTCTCTGATTCCGTAGTTAAAAATAAAAAATTACATATAAGATAAGATCCACTTCTTATTTGTGGAAGGGCGAAATGGGCGGTGACTATGAGAGGCCTTCATTATAGCCATCCTTCTCTATCGCATGGATTTCTATGGCTTACTTTATCGCTCTCACGTAACTTCAGATAGACCATCGGTACTTTCCTACCCTGTACATACTATCTTCGCTCCCAAAGTGGACAAAATGAATACCGTCAAATCCTGAGTATTTGTGTAAATATGAAAACTTAAAAAAGTATTTGATTCTTTTATTAATGAAACGAAAGGCTTAATTTCAGGCAAAAATTTTGGGAGTCAGGTTACTGTTTAAAAGTTTATCTTTTTCAAAATATGACATTTAAAAATGTTTTCAAAAACCCATTTAGTTTTAACTTAAATCTGCGGGTTTAAACTTTCTGAAGCTGGATATTATGCCTCTGGGCAGTATTTTTATTATGTTATGCTTAAATAGGTGTTTGAGGGTTTCAAAGAAAGAATCAGAGACAGTAGGAGCCAGCTAGAGAAAAATTAGAAGAATTTTCTGGAAATATATTTCTAACTTACCAGAAGAAATGCCTGTGATTTAGTAGATAATCTTATCAAGGGGGAAGCATTAAACACAGAGAAGGAAACTTCTTAGTTTGTTTCTACAGGCAATGGCAGAAAGTATTCTTTTAAAAGTATTAAAAGCAGACGAAGGTAAATAAATCACAAATAGTTGTTCTTCTGTAAGATTAGATGACAAATTGTTTGAATGTATTGCCCAAGGTCTAAATTCCGCCATAGCACTCAGGACGATTTCAACAAGAAAAATCATTAACTCCTTCGAAATCACCTACGGACATCATGCCCAGTGCAAATGTAGAAACTAAAAGCTGTGACATCACATGTACTGTAAACTTCTGAACCTCAAAAATCGAATATGACTAGAAAGAGAATTCGAGAAATTAAATAGTTGCGAGAAAAGAAAGATCAACATTTTATTGATAAAGGAAATGCAACTGCCATCTTGGACATAAAAGAGTATATTACCAAAGCGCAAAGTCTAGGACTCCGTGTATATGAAGACAACAAACAAAGTGATTAAGAACGCAGAGAAAGAGTTGGTAACTACGATTTGAGCCTTTAAAATTACAAAAAAACTGCACAGAGACCTCATTCTATGTAACTTAAAAACACCACATCTTTCTGGCTTTGAAAATTGAATGTGCCACCCACTGGACAATACTTGTCACACAAAATTAAAGATCTAGTGAGACACGATGTCAAAAGCTCTGGAAAATGTATTGGTAAGATTAAGTGAATCCAATTAAATTAGATAATACTGTTTCAGAATAGTTCCGATTAAAGAAGTTGATCAAATGGACCTTCTTCTCCTTCAAGGATCAATTTTATAAACAATCTGCTAAAACTTAACGTAGGAAATATATCACCTAGACACAACTCAGAAAACATGAAAACAAAAAAATACTGTAATATCCATTATTTGGATCTAAAGTCATGGAATATTCCAGATCCTACACCTATTGGTGATGTACTTCGTTACGTTCAAGGTGATGAGTTATATTTCTGTTATCAGAAGAATGTATCTCCCACTTTTGTCCGCAATTCTTTGATGACTTCTTTTAGTTAAATTTGGTTTCAGATGTTTGGCAGTTCGTAATACATATGCTGCTTCACTTTCCACTAATCTTAGAGAAGACTCCGGTATATAATTTTCAAGGTGTTAACAATTTTCTCATAGAATCGTCCAAGGTATTATGGCAAAATTTAGATCTTTGGCAAATCTAGCACAGAAGTTGTGTTAATAATGACCCAGGACTTGTCCAGCCTTTTTTTGGTTGTCTTGCTTATGGAAAATACTTTCTTTTTGGTCAATGTATCCACAATTTTCCAGACGTTAGTCAAAAGTCTAATTTGATGATAAGTAAGAAATGTGCTTTCAGGAAATTCCTCTCATTTTCCTCTAATCGCTTCTTAGCCTCTCTGATCTTCTCTCACAAATCTTCAAACTTTGCACCATAATCAGGACACAACAAATATAAATACCGACCAAAAGACTTATATTTCCACTATTGAATTTTTTCTGAAGATACAAGCGACCTGTTTCTTGAATGACAAGAATATCTATAATTGAGATAATTACCAACTCAAAAATAGGTACATATCTTAATGACAGATTATATGTCAGTAATTAACAAAAAATAGTGCACATGAACCTTCGCTTTTCTGATACCAAAATTAGGGAATTAAAAATATGGTTTATTTAAAAATGGCTGTGCAAACAATATTTTATTATTGTTACAATCAATTTATAAAATTTTATACATTTCTAACTTCGAGGACTATATCGTTTGTAAATCATCAATTGTCATAAATAAAACCAATACAATAATTATTGGTTGATATTTAATAGCCTAATTAAACAAATAAATCATTACGATACACATATGATACGTTCGTTTGTAATATATGTAAATAAATCACATGTACCGTTAATAATAATTATTATATAGGTACGAACAGTAGCAATTTGTGTACATTATGGTTAAATCTATGGGCTAATAAAATTTGTATTATTATTTGTTTATACAACATTGCATGTAGGTAACACTTATCTGCTTATTATATTTAATTATTGTTTGTACCAAATGTTATGTATGTATACATATGGCGAGTCTACTGAGGTAACATGGGGTCATATAACACTTTTTAAGATTGGTTTACTCTGAAATTAAATACGTCTAAAACAGTAGATAATTGCTGTTTACCTAATCTCTTCTTTAGCTTCATCCTGTTTTGTTTTGTTGACTTTACAGATTTCCTTCCAAATGTTATTATAACAAATCGATGGGTAGGCTCAGGGCGAGCTGCTTATCCATTAAGTTGGAAATATCTGAGTAATAACCAGAGTTAAATTTGGAATCAAATGATTGTGAGTTATAGAAACAGTATTGTCCCAAATCCAGTTGGTAATTCTTTGTACATGGAACCTGTAAAAATGAATACATAAATAAGTAAACATTGATTTTATTTTAAACAGGGTGATTCAGTCATAATGTCATTTATGTTAACCACGTTTTCGGAAGGCATAATAAAGACAGAAAATCGAAAAAAATATATACTCGATCTATTAAAAGTAATTCCCGCTATTCGGCGCCCTACTTCGCATCATATTTTCTGCCGGGAACGCGTCGAACGATGAAGAGAAACAGCTGATTTCCCCAGTCGTCTTGATTGATTTTATAATTGGTTCAAAATAAGCGGATACCAATTTTATTAACAAAGTGATATGGACGGATGAGTGTTGTTTTAGCCGTACTGGTATTTTAAGAAGGTAGGTACTATACTTTGAAAATCAATAAGTCACTAGATATACTACTAACTGAATAATTCATTGAACATAATACTAAAAACTCATATCCAATTATAAAGCATGGTGGAAAAGTTAACAGTATTAAAAATACTAAATTGTAATAACTCGAAAATAATTATTATCCTTATATATTTGTTTTTATTAACAAATAATTAATACTTGTTAACATTTAAAATGTTTACTCCTTGTCATTAACTACGCATTAAAAACGTAGTAAAAACTAGGTTAGTGACCAAATACGGTAGGTCAAGATTCACTCTCGAAAAACATTTGTGCATTTAAAAATTTTTATTCTATTAGTATTCTACTAATTTTTCCATATCTTCCCTTAAAATTAATGACACTGTGACTGATTCACCCTGTATAAAGATTGGTAAAATATAATAAACTAGATAAAATTTAAAAGGTGGTTATTTGAAAAATATTTTTGTTTTAATTATTAGCTTTCGTATTTTTTCAGAATTGTAAAGGTATTAGGGCCATAATTTTTTTTTGATTTATTTAAATTAACTTATTATAATATGGTTGGCTTAATAAAATATGAATTTGAGCAGTAATTCTTCAAATCAAAGTTACTAAAAAATTTTATTTTCGACTATATTTTGATATGATTTTTTAGTAGTACTTTTCATGGGTGATATAAGTTATATAAGAGATAAAGCTGTAATAAATGAGGCTGTTACAGAGAGCCGCAATTCAATAACGGGCCAAGCGGATCAACCGAGACTCAGAATGCTTTTCACGTTCATGTCACGTTAGTATACTGTTGCCTTTGTTATCGTGCGGATGTTGCGTAATTAATTCCTATCCGTTGGTGTTTATGGTGATGTATTGTAGACAATTTAAGGTGTTGCTTTTTAATAAATAATGCTTACGCCTATGTCAGTTCTGACAGTTCTAGTAATAAATTCTGATGAAAAGAACTAAGGGTAAAAAATATGCCATAATTGTGGATTATTATTTAGCAATTTGATAGTTTTGTTCAACTTCAGTCTCAGTATTCTCTTGTTAGAGTTACCAGTTTTTATAATCACTAAAGTTATATTCTCATATCTACGGAATTACTCCTTGAATATTTTAGATTAGAAAATATTGTGTATTTTGAAACCCCATATTATACAGGGTTTTTCATAATGATGTGCAAATATTTTAAGGAGGTGTTTAAAAAGTAATATTAGGCGGGTACTTATATTTTTTTGATATGAGCCGCCCCTGAGAAAATATTCAAATCTTAAAATGGTCGAAAAAATTAGCTAATTCATATTTTTATTGTGATTTTCTTGTAGTTTTACCCTGACAACCGAAGTGAATCTCCGATATGAATTCAAATTATAATGCTTAGTTCAGAATTTGTAAAGATTACCATTTACCTGTTTCGTTATACAGGGTGTCCCGTTCATGTTTCAAAAAAACTTGTGTGCAAGTTCCTCATGGAAAAATAATGGGGGTAGTTCGTGTAAAGTTTTTTTTCTTAGATGCCCTGGTTTCGAGATACAGTGTGTTGAAGTTGTTACTTTCCAAATGGTTTTCCTTAATTATTTTTAAATCGGCTGAAGATAAAATTGTCAAAATTTGTACACGAGTAAACATCAACTGTGCGTTAAGAATAATGTGCAAACAGTTTCTTTCTGAAAAGCAGTGTCGCCGATACAGGTAATTGGAGGGGTACAATCGAAAAAAAATATGTTAAAAGTCAAAATTTACTACATTTCTAAACGGTTCTGTAAACTCTAAAGCGTACTACAAAAGAAAGGTATACTTGTCGAAATTCGGTAGCATGTGCCATTTTCGAGAAAAATTAAGTTGCATAGAAGGGCATGGGGGACAATTTCAATATCTACTTTAGTATTCCTAGTTTGCACATTTATTTAATTGTGCAGCTGTTTTGTCTGTATGTCGCCGAATCTGTATAATATTTTTCTGTTTTTATCACTTTTTTAAGCATTCATGTCCATCAACAATTCAGTCCATTCAACATTTGTTTATTTTAGTAACGGTAGTGTAGTAGTTTACAAAATCTAAAATTACTAATAAATAGATAATTAATTACCATAATCTGTTTATTTTGATTTACTTTTTTAAATGTTAGTTTACAACAACTGAAACTTAAAATAAATTTTATTTTTTTTTAGTTAATAAAATGTTTTACAATTTAACTGTTTCATGTGATACGTAAGAAATTAAAATTATAGTCTTAAATGCAAATACTGTTGGTATCTAAATATCTTCAGCTCATTCAATGGTAAGGTCCTCTTTCAATTTAATATTTTATTAATGTACTTGTGCTGCTTTATGTAAGAAAAAAAAATGATGGTACATGCTACCGAATTTCGACACGTATACCTTTTTTGTAGTATCCTTTAGAATTTACAGAACCGTTTAGAAATGTATTAAATTTTTACTTTTAACATATTTTTTCTTCGATTGTACCCCTTCAATTACTTGTATCAGCGACACTGCTTTTCAGAAAGAAACCGCTTGCACATTATTCTTAACGCACAGTTGATGTCTACTGGTGTACAAATTTTGACATTTTTGTCTTTAGCCGATTTAAAGATAATTAAGGAAACCCATTTAGAAAGTAACAACTTCAACACACTGTATATCGAAAACAGGGCGTCTAAGAAAAAAAGTTTACATGAACTACTCCTGTTATTTTCCCATGAGGAACTTGCACACAAGTTTTTTTGAAACATGAACGGGACACCCTGGATTAAGCACTATCAATAATTGCTTGGATATTACTGTGATCACTATAAAATTTGAATTACAATTTTAATTTTACAATACCTAAAATTTAATATATTTTGCATTTGTTTGTTAAATTTGATAGTTTCTAATCTTCTTACACATATTACATCCAGTTGTATTTGTGAAATCACTTTTCAGCTGAAATAAAACAACGTACATTTCTGGCAACAAATAACCTAATTTGGTTGTAATTTTACAGTTTTCCTTGTCGCACTTTACTTTCAGCAAATAAAGGATCAGCGGCCACGCTTTCCCATAATATTCGCCCGCCATGTTATTTAGGGAAATTTATATTCGGTCTGGGAATCGTTAATAACACATGTACCTACGTGTTTACCGTTGAGTTGCAAAACATCGAAATAAAAATTTACATAATGCGCTTCCCATAACATTTTATTGCGTACCTACACAATTTCTTTGGCCAGCAGGAATTCATAAACGAGTTTTTCATTAATTACTATTTCATACTGACGTATTTCAATCGGACGTTCGAATTGGAAGCGCGATTTGTTATTTTCAATTAATTCTAGAATAATTTATTTGTTTTGCAATATGAAACGAGTCTGGACGCAGATGAGTTCATTGCAGGATTTAATTGTGAAAATTATTGTGGTTATACTGATTTATAATAGGTGTTTATCAATTCTTCAATCACTGGCTGTTGCATGAGTGAGAGAAATTTAAGGAGCAGCTAGGAAAAGTAAAACTCGTAAGATTCGGTTATATAAACTTGTAGAAATCTTAACAGCATCTGAGATATAGGGTGTACCAATACTGATTTTTTTCACTAGAAAATAAGTTACATACAGTTTTAAGGTTTCGACAAGTGCAAATCGACAAGTGCAAATTGCGAAATCGTCACCATATTGAAAAAATCCAAGTGACAAAAGGAATTCTTTCATCAAATGAGTGAAGTTACAAAGCTCAAACATAGGTATAGTTTTTCGGAAGTCAATTGAAGAACCTATAATTTCAAGATATGTACCAGGCTCGGTCGCTAAGCAGCAACTCGACATTGAAATATTTGAAAAACTTGTTCCCATATTTATTTAGCCATACCCATATGTAGGTCTGGTCGAACTAAACGTTCATGTGCTTGAAATGTATACGACCAGTTGAAGAATGCGAGCGCGGGCAAACGAAATGTAACACAACTGTATTGGGCTTCTGGCAATAAATCACAGCAGGCGACAAGTGGATCATAAATTGCCCAGCAGTGCAGTGCTGCAGTGCGGAATTTGGTGTGAATCAGGCAATTTTTATTTACTACAGGCACCTTCTATCAATCATTCATATTACAATTGTGAAAGGGAGAAATAAGAGGGATATTTTGTTTACTAATATTATCACAAAATGACATTTTGGAGACCTTTTGAAACGGAACAAAACAAAATTTACCACAAATTTAATAAAATTGTTTTGAGGACATAAATAATTAAAATATGTTGTTGGCCAAATGAACATATAATAGAAATTTTCTACACATTATATACAAATTATTATATTTTTTTACCTTTAGCAGAAATTTTTTTAAGGATGCCTATGAAACTAATTAAATGTTATTACCAGACGTTTTTTTGCATATTTAACTGACTTCGGAAGGACAATAAGCAAAGGTAATCACGTAGGTCAAAAAATGGAGTGCAGGGTTGTGTGGTTTCTATAAATTGGAGTATCTCAATTAAATTAATTGTCACTGTTATTCGCTGCCACTGGTACAGAGCATTGCTTTACGTATATCTAGTGGCAGAGAACGAACTATTAATATGCAGATGAAAACAAGACTAGCATTCGATGCAAGTTTTTACTAATGATATTGTAGAAATTAGCTACTTTGAGGGTTAAAGCCCCATCTAGCACCCGCAAACAGTCAATATCTTTTGTCAGCAAAACCACCAGACATATATAGTCCTTCCGAAATGAGTTGAATATGCAATAAAATTTAATGAGTTTCATAGTCGTCCCAAAAAACATTTTCTGCTAAAGGTAAAAAGTTATAATAATTTGTATATAATGTGTAGAAAATTTCTATTATAATATGTTCATTTGGCCAACAACATATTTTAATTATTTATGTCCTCAAACAATTTTATTATATTGGTGGTAAATTTTGTTTTGTTCCGTTTCAAAAGGTCTCCAAAATGCCATGTTGTGATAATATTAGTAAACAAAATATCCCTCTTATTTCTCCCTTTTGCAATTATAATATGAATGATTGATAAAAGGTGCCTATAATAAATTAAAACTGCCTGATTCGTACCAAATTCCGCACTACTGCACTGCACTGCTGTGACTTATTGCCAGAAGTCCAATACAAAGCTGTGCTCATTTTCCTTTGGGCGCGCTCGCATTCTTCAACTGGTCGTATACATTTCTACCACCTGCACGTTTAGTTCGATCAGACCTATATATGGGTATGGCTAAATAAATATGGGAACAAGTTTTCCAAATATTTCAATGCCGAGTTGCTACTTAGCGACCGAGCCTGGTACATACCTTGAAATTATAGGTTCTTCAATTGACTTCGGAAAAACTATACCAGTCTCGGACTTTTTAAATCTCATCATTATGAAATAGGTGGGACGACCGAGACGCGGTTTATCTATCTGAATGTCCATCTGCTGGCATGTTTTGAATATGAGTAAAATATAACCTACAAAATGCCTTATTCTATTTTAAAGGTATTAAGATAATTCCAACAAACTAATTTTTCTAATATTATCAAATTAAGTGGAATAATGTTTTAGGATACGATTAGTCTTTGTCAAAGGTGATCATAGAACATCAAGAATACAGGACTGATTTAACAATTTCAATATATCAAGTATGTGTTTTTGTATTAATATTTAGACATATTTTTACTTGAATAATTAATTATTACTATTTTTTACAAGATATTGTCGTGGCATAATTGAAGTAATGTTTAAAATACATGTGGCTACATAAATTAACTGGTAAATCGTCAAATAACTTCGGCAGAATATTTTGTACAAATCTAAATAACTATTGCCATCGAGATGATTTGACAGTCTAATAGGACCAAGCAGTAAGCTACGGATAAAACCAATCCACACATTTGTACTAAAACGCAGAAAATCTCTTTCCATTTCGACATGGAGATTTCCATGTGTTTAAATATGCTGGTTATGGAGATTTACTATCCCACGTTTCATAAAACACCATGAAAAGAATCTTCTTGTGGATGTTCATATCTCCAGCTATGTATTGGCGAATAATCTACGAGAATTGAAGGCGACCAGCAAGATCAAGAGGTAGAAGTTCTTAAACTGAGTAAAGATGAAGAGGATGAATCAGTTGTTGGGAAATGACTCTGTTTACTGTATTTTTGGAAACTATAGTCTGTCAGTGGTGCCAGAATTTTTCTTCCAAAGTTGGTGTTTTAGCTTGACCAGGACACCCGACACTACCTCTGTTAATTTTAAACTGGCTAAGTTCTCGAAGACGTTTTTCAATATTTCTAAACGTTTGATGAATTGGAATTGGACGATTCGTATACCTTTTATGGTACACGCCCTCAATTCTACGAGAATTCCTTTCACAAAACCCTAGAATTAATAACAAATCGGTTTGTTAGTTCAACTAAACCGATTTATTAGTGACAGTTCGTAAAGATAATGACAACTGCAATCAATGGTGACCTACTATGGTTTTATGAAACAAAATTATGGCAAAAAAAATGCGTTTTTACTTTGTATTTCTGACAACAATGATCGGAATGAACACTCCTGATAAACGAACAGTCTATTACAAGTTGAGGTAAATTAGAATACGCTATTTCGGTTCCGTTATCAAATAAACTAAGTTTGAAATGACATAATTATTTCAAGTTTGAATGAAGGAAAAAATAGATTAACAATGTAATTGCAATGAGAGATGAAGTATTAAATACATTAACTGAATTGGACGAAAACAAAGGGGCCGGACCTGACGATATTCCCTCAATTTTTTGAAAAAATGTGCAGATTCCTTTTGTAACCCTCACTTTGTTATTTAACAAGTCTCTTGATGAAGGAGATTTTCCTGACATACGGAAGCAAGCATTTGTTATTCCTATTTACAAAAAAGATGATAAAAAATAGGTTTCCAACTATCGACCAATTAGTAAATTAAATATTCTTAGCAAAATTTTTGAACATGTGTGTTATAAGCATTTGCTTAGATAGATCTATTGAATCTAATTTAGTAATATACTCTCAATATAATACAAAGTGCTATGGATAGCCAGACTCAGGTGGATGACGTGTGCACCGATTTCAGCAAAGCATTCGAGAAAATTAATCATAACATACTTATATCTAAATTGTCTGAAATTGGTGTACATGATAACCTACTGAGATGGCTTACCTCTTATGTTTTCAACAGACCGTAATTGGTAGGTAACTATTAGTAGTTACAAATCTCCCCCTTACATTGCAATGTCAGGTGTTTCTCAGAGATCACATTTAGGGCAATTACTATTTTTACTATATCAACGACAGTGATGGACATCACTGTTTCAAATTTTGTAGATTTTTACTCTACGCAGACGATTTGAAAATTTACTCTCAATCAATAATTCCGGTTATTGTATTGCCTTCCAGGAAGATTTAAAATCTTTTTTGAATACTGTAAATTAAACAAGCTTCAATTAAATTTAAGTAAATGTTTCCTTATTTATTTTACCCGTAACCAAAATATATACTCTAATAATTATAACTTTGAGGTGGCCATATCCCTGGCCGATAAATAGTCAAATTTCTGGCGTTTTTAGGTACTGAAATCTTGAAAACTAAAACGTGTACAACAAAAGTAAGCACAAAAATAAAATCCTTTGTGTTCTGTTTATTCATTGTTACTATTTAAAATTACTCAAATAAAATAATAACTAAGAAAAAAACGTTTGCAAAACATGCGTTTGCTGTTATCCTAACCCCACATTTTAAGAATTATTTTCATGTACTTATAAATAAAAGTAAACATTTTTATATGTAGGACTAAGCAAGTAAATGTTATAAGAATATTTACATGTAGAGTTATATATAAAAAAGTTAGTATTTTCGTAGATTTCAGTACCTAAAACCTTGATGGTTTGATCGTTTTTTGCACCTGTTTATTCGTTTTACTGCGGCGTCTTTGAAAATACCCAGATGGCATGACATAACATTCCTATTATTTGATAAGCTTTAGATTATTCAGTTATTAAATGTTTGAAATTATTCGTCTTTGTGGAAAACACTATTTAAAGAATATGGGGCCCTTAATAAGAATTTTTTAAATCAAGTTGAAATAAAAGATCTTGGGGTTGTCTTTGATAGAAAAATGAGTTTTTCTTTACATATTGATTACATAACTTTAAAAAGCAACAAAATGCTTGGTTTCATTGTCAGAGTTTACAAAAATTTTAAGGCGATTTTTGCTATTAAATCTATATATTTTGCATATGTGCACAGCATAATCAACTTTGCATCTATTGTATGGAGTCCTCAATATTCCATAATATAAGTCTCGACTTGAGTCCATACGTAATAGCTTTATGGGATATTTACACTACAAGGAAAGTGGTGTATATTATTTTCATTGTAGCCGATGTTCCAAAATCATTGGAGAATCGAAGAATTATTTTCGAAGCAGTATTTTTGTATAAGCTAATGGTTTTATCGATTCTCCAGATTTTTTAGCCTTGATGTGCACAGCATAATCAACTTTGCATCTATTGTATGGAGTCCTCAATATTCCATAATATAAGTCTCGACTTGAGTCCATACTTAATAGCTTTATGAGATATTTACACTACAAGGAGAGTGGTGGGTACTATTTTCATTGTAGCCGATGTTCCAAAATCATTGGAGAATCGAATAATTATTTTCGAAGCAGTATTTTTGTATAACTTCTTAATGGTTTTATCGATTCTCCAGATTTATTAGCCTTGATCGGTTTGCATGTACCACAACATGATTTTAGAGTAAATTTCATGAAACTTTTTATCTAACTAATTCTGGTCAAAACTCTCTTATAAACAGAATATGTAGACATTTTAACTTGTACTATAGTACCCTAGGCATATTTCACTCCTCGCTTACTAGTTTTAAAAAATCTTTAAAGGGAACTATTATTGTAAACTAACATTTTCTGTTATAGTAATTATTTAATTTTCTATATTTAACTAGCTTTAAGTATTTGGTGGACATTGTTTTGGGCTATAAAGTCCCCTTCCACATAAATAAATAAATAAAATTGCATTAGCAAAGATTTAAAAAAATTTAAAAAAGATAAATAGTCCAATCATGGCTCGGCTCATCACAACGAAAAGTTGGTCCTTGCCCAAAACGTGAAAGTCCAAATCGGCCGGTTTATTCGTCAGTGTACGGCCCAGTTAATTTACCTAGAACAGAAAAGGACATCATGAAATATTATTACGTTTGTATAATATTTTAAAAGCTTTTTCAATTTCAGTTAATTAAATACAGTGAAATCGAGATATACTGGGACTTTTCATCCTTTTTATAAATAGGAAACAAATTCTATATTTATTATTTAAATTTATTATTAATTGCCGTTCGGATTAGAAAACAGATTTATTTTAAATTTATTTCACAACATATAAATCTCCCACTTAAAAAAAAAACATACGTACGTACACTGACAAGTTCGCCAGGCTTCAATTAATAAAAATACAGTTAGAAAACGTTAACTCGATATTTATCAGATGGGGTACCGGTCTCTTCTGTAAATTATCTGTCAAATTATAATATGTTTAAATTTAATAGCGATTTTAACGGAGAACCTCTTATGCTTATTAATTGACAGCGCCAAGCCCAAAAGCAGTGAAGAATAATACTGTGTGTGTCCCCGTATACAATTACTACACAGCGACTATAATTGAATAGGAATGCTTAGAAGGAATGAAGGACCTTAGGGGTCATGTAGGAGAAGAGTAAGTTAAAGCTTCTATGATTTATCACTAAGATTCGTGAGTTAACCGTGCATTCCAGGGCCGTAATTTGCTTTCATTAGTTGATGTAAATGTTTTTATGGAATATAAAAAATTTAAATAAGGAGTATCACATGGTTACTCTATTTCCTCCCTCCCTAACACATCTGTGGCGAGTTGACAGTCAGTGTCGTATTGTAAATTATTTTGATATTCGGATAACACTGAATAATATTTGGATTAATTATCCTATTATGTACCTACCAATTTTTAACCGCTGTATCCACATGCTTTTAATTTTTTGATATCACATTCTTATGTCACTTCGAACCGAGATGCTGATGAAGTGCCGGACATTAAAAAAAAATAGTAAAATTAGTAAAAATTGATCACTTTTGCTGTTACATAAAATGTAGGTACATAAGAAAAAATAAATAAACATCCTTATTAATCTGATAAATCTGAATTGTTCTATAAATTATGTTTTTAATAAGAAATATGTTTGAATACATTTAAAACAGATTTAAAAAATACGAGCGCTTATAACAGAATATAATTATGTTTTTTAAACAGAAATTTTAAGAAATATTTTTACTATTCCTTTAAAATCATTGCGCTTAATTTGTGAATCTTGCTGTCAATGGCCTCCGACATTGACTTAGATTAGATGAACTAAATAATATCAATTCACATTTTATTTAGTGTTGTTTCATCAGCCTCCTTTCGCATGGAATTAATAAATATTAATACAACAGTTAACATCAAAGTTTTGGAAAAAATTACGTTTTGAAACGCCACCATCAAAATCATTGGGTATAACTAGATCAATGTGAATTGCTTTTTTACCAACATTGTTTGCTTTTTTTGCTAAATTTCTTTTTAAAAACGTTTATTTTATCATTAGTTCCGCTATTTTTTTTACTGTTTTTTTAAGTATTGAGCTAATTCAAACAAATTCATTTTTTTTTCCTAAAGATCAAATCTATAAGTTTGATGTTTATATACAGGGTGATTTAGAACTAATCAAAAAACAAATGTGAATGTACAGGAGGCTCTTACAACTATAATTTTGTAAAAAAATTACAAAGGTTAGTTCGAAATTGATTTAAAGATACACTGTACGACACTTGAAACTGGTCCACTGTAAAATCTGACCTAGCGTAAGGCAAAACATGCAATCGGAGACCGGCACGGCGGCAAAGTATAATAAAAAATGAAAGGACAAAAAATTGAAAGAATTTCTTTCATAAGGAAAGAAATAAGTGAAATTTTATAACACATATTTTATATCAGCAAATTCAATTGATCTTGCCCTACTGTTGTTATTAATTAATAAAATTAATTTGTGGTTTTACTTAATAAAATAATTTGACATACCTGATGTTACAACAACTGTTCAAAATTTTGTTCACCGACATGTAAACACATTTGGGCCTGTCTCACTCAGTTTTTACGAACTATCACAAATGTTGTCTTGCTTCATCATAGATTAAAACGATATCTATCCGAGTTACTATACATGTAAACCACCTTTGACATCTTAAAAACTAATGTAAACACTATCGCATAAATGTTATTATGGGATTTCAGCATTCGGAAGCGCCTGGAACCATGTAGAGAGGGAGAGAGAGAGAAAGAGATAGAGAGAGCGCATTGCACACAGCGCACAACGCTAATAACGAGACGACAGTAGTCCAGCTATGTAAGGCTTTAATATACTACTTCAGTACTTCAATAATTTTTTCCTCAGAAACTATAAGGATTTTACAAATAATTTTTTACGATTTTGACATCATTTTTCATGACGCATCTATTCCCAAATTTTTTTTGGATAAGTTGTGAATCACCCTGTACAATTTTGTTAAATTAATATCTATTTCATATGAAAGGAAGCCTAAGTAAAATGTGGAAACAAAAAGGTCTATTTTCTGTAGTCGTTTTTTGGTGTTGGTGTCTGCCAGGGGTGACAATGGTACGACAAAAATAAAATATATTTCTTTGAATGACCACAATATTTAACAATTCCAGTATATAATTTAACTGGATATTGGTGGTGTACTTCAATGCTAGTTGAGGCAAGTAACCCGTAGAGTACTTGATTCTCGGAATATAAACAGTTAGAAGTCTTATCTGTGGGGTTAAATATGTTTTACAAACCTAGATTTCTAATATGAAAGAACTCGTTTGAATACATTTGATAACATTTTTTAGGAAAATATTTTTTTAAGCATTGGTTTAGTTTATGAATATCGCTGTCAATGACCTCATACATTGATTTAATTTATGTGAATTAAATAATATCAATTTAACTGATGTGCAGGCAAAAAACAAACTATCAATGTTAATTCGCGAAATGATGACGACCGCGTACGATTTAATTTTATTTCATTTATTTTCAATTCAATTTATCGATTTATGAGTAAGTTATTAATTTCACTGTTTAGTGGCGAAACAGCGTGATTATGTGTCTTCGTTGTTAAATTTCCGTTGCATTTAAAAAAAAACGTGTTTACGAATTAAGATAGATAAGATTAGAGAATAATGCATGGCGTAACTCTCAATCCGCATATACGCTCGCTGCTATAAGCGCAATTTGGGAAAACAAACTTATTTAAAGTTACATCCTGTATACAGGGTGATTCACAACTTATTCCAAAAAAATTGAGAATAGATGCGTCATGAAAAAATGGAGTCAATATTGCAAAAAAAAATTGTAAAATCTTAGTTCCGAGAAAAAAACCTTACAACGCTGAGCTACTATAGTCTCTAACGTCATTCTCTCTCTCTCTCCCCACGTGGCTCCAGGCGATTTCAAATACTGAAATCCGATTTTAGTAGGTATAACCTTACTTTTTCAAATGTCAAAAATGGCTTACGTGTATAGCAAGACAACATTTGTGTTACAGTGAAGCATTTGTGTTATGGTGAAGCAAGACATTTATGTTATAGTGAAGTATTTGTGTTATGGTGAAGCAAGACAACATTTGTGTTAGTTCGTAGAAGCTGGGTACAACGAGCCCAAATGTGTTTACACGTCGTTAGACAAAATTTTGAACAGTTGTTGTCAGGTATGTCAAATTATTTTATTAATTCAGCCACAAACAACAGGTATGTCAAAATATTTTATTAATTCAGACCACAAATTAATTTTATTAATTAATATCTAATAACAATAGCGGCAAATTCAGTTGATAAGTTCTGAATCACCCTGTACGATAAATAAGTCATTAAAATGTTCTTGAATCTGTACTCTAGATATATAAGTGTGTGCACACGGTAATGGAGCATAGTTACTTACTTATTAGTACTAAAATCGTCTCATTTTGATGCTACATTGATTGTCAATAATTTTTCAGCTTATTTTTACAGGTAGTTAGAATTATTTAAAAAACAGCGTTCAGTGCAATGCAAAAGTCCATAATTCTCTTCTCTCATAATTCTCTTTTAAGAAACAAATTGAAGCTGTTTAGATCTTTCGCCTCAATAACACCGCGTCATCATGAACGGCATATATTCATGTAAAACTACTGGCTTATAAATCATCCTAAGTTCAATGACACAGTGACTCGGTTCAACAAAAGACACACTGCAAGATAACCGCTTAATTACCAGTTTTTAATTACGTGCCAGCCGTGATTTGTTGTATTATAATGCACCTACCTCGACGGAGAGGTAGTTCCAACAACCGTTGCCGTAGCGAAATGACTGGTGACAGTTGTTTTTTACTACGACGAGAACGTGAGAGATCTGGAGGGGCGCTGCCGGTATTTCCGTAAAAAAATCCAGGATGTCTTGGTACAACTACAGCTTGTCGCAGTTTGTTGTATATGGACTGGTTAAATTTATCAATTGGAGTATTGTCAACCCGTATAAAATATAATTTTTCTCTTATACAGGTACACTGAAAAAAAATTAATTTTCCATAATAAT